>NC_135235.1:383063859-383371828 GCF_051348905.1 Ranitomeya variabilis | reverse complement strand
CATGGAATGTGTCAATGACTGCCTTCTGGACATCGGTCAAGTCAGAAGTCTTCCCCATGAATGTGAAGCCTACTGAAACAGACTAAGGGACCTTTTTAAATGCTTAGGAAGCCTTTGCAGGTGTTTTTTTTTGTTAATTATACTAATTTACTGAGATAATGACTTTTGGGTTTTCATTGACTGTAAACCATAGTCATCAACATTATCAAAAATAAACACTTGAAATTGATCACTCTGTTTATAATGACTCTATATAATATGAGTTTCACTGTTTGCATTGAAGAACTGAAAAAAATTAACTTTTTGATGATATTCCAATTTTGTGAGAAGCACCTGTAAGCTGATGTTTCTATTGGTAACATTTTGGGTGCATAACATTTTTTGATCTCACATTTATCCAGTGATCTACACTGAGCACTTACATTTCCATCTAAGTCTCCAAAAATTGTGATTCAGACGAAACACTTGATGGAACCACTCAGTATAATAAAGCAGACAGAGTCACATTGGACTCCTTTTTGTGTCTGTTCTGCTGATGTCCTGTCTCTTTAGGCATGCTTATGGAGCCCCCCCCGTAGGGCTAGGGGGTACTCGGTACCGGGTCCTTCGGTTCTCAAGGGGGATGTCACGGTGGCTGACCCGGTCCGTGGCCCTAGGGATGTCCGTTGTAAAAGGGAAAGGTCTTTAAAGGGAAAGTGTTCGTGACGCCACCTGTGGTATTCGGTCAGGGTGACCAACACTGCTTTGAGGGGTCTGCTGGGGTGATGTTATGGCAGCTAGATGGTATACCTTCCCACAGGTGAAGTGTATCCCCATGGCTTCCCAGTGTGTAGATGGTGGATGGGAAAGGAGCAGTGAAGAACGAGGACACAAGGTTGCAGTCTCTTTACCTTTACTGAAGGCTTCAGCATCCACAGTCCAGGGTACAGACCACAGGGTAGGCAGAGTCCGGCCGGTCCGAAGGCTATTCCAGAGTCCCCTTATCCAGGTGGAAATCAGTAGCCTTCCTCTAGCGCCTGGGTGTTGTAGTACCTTACTGCTGTGCCTCTCATAAGGTCCTCACAACTGTTGTAGATGTTCTAGATGTTATGTCTCTTTCTCTGTCCCCCAGATGGTAAGGATAGGACAAACCCGTATGACTGATGGCCTGAGGCTTTTTACAGGGGCTCTAGCATGCCCCGGCCCCCACAAGTTGCCACCGTGCCTCCTGGGTATAGGGTGGATCAGTAACTTGGAATTAGCTGTCCTGCCGGTCTATGGAGAAAGGCATAGAGACTGTTGCTCCCTCGGTGATCCGGCTACCGGATCCTGCGCCTCAGAAGGAGGCAGCCTTTGCAGGGCAGAACTCTTTCTGGATTCCTCTCCTTTTGCTATGACTTCGTTTCTCACCCTCTACAATACAATTAGCTGTTCGTGTCTCTTTCTGAGGATGCTGCCGCACGCCGGGCCGATGCAGCTCCGTGGCCTTCTGTCTAGGCCTCTGACAGGATCCAATCCCTGTCAGGGACCACTCTACCAGCAGCTATTAGGTGTTCCTCCTTCTCCTCTGTCTGCCTGACAGGTACTGCCTGGGAGAAGCCCAGTCAGCTTCTGCCTAACTTCCTATCCAGACCACCAGTTTTGCCTAATTGTGAAGAGTGCCCTAATAGATAGGAGCATAGCTCCCCCTGGTGGGCTGGAGTGTGAAGTGTGTTGCATGGTTTGTGATACCTGGTAAAGAGATCTCCTTTATTGCCTTCAGACGTAACATCACTCCCCCTGGTGGAAGAATGACATTACTGCAATGACCAGGACCCTGGGGTGCTGCAATGCCCTCCATTAAATCCAGTACTCCGGAATTGGGAAAAGAAAACAACAATACATTAGCAAAAGACATGCAAATTTTTGAAATGCTATAAAACAAATTAATTTAACTGTGCTTCCCGTTATGGGAGGTGAGGACACTTGAACGTTACAAACAAGAACTGTTATGGTTCTCAATGGCAAGAGAACATAGCCCAGCATACATAGGAACTAGCTCTTGGAAGGATGGAAACTTAAACTGACCATGAACTAAACCTGCCGCACAACTAACAGTAGCCGGGTAGCGTAGCCTGCGTTTTATCCCTAGACGCCCAGCGCCGGCCGGAGGACTAACTAATCCTGGCAGAGGAAAATATAGTCCTGGCTCACCTCTAGAGAAATTTCCCCGAAAGGCAGACAGAGGCCCCCACATATATTGGCGGTGATTTAAGATGAAAATGACAAACGTAGTATGAAAATAGGTTTAGCAAAATCGAGGTCCGCTTACTAGATAGCAGGAAGACAGAAAGGGTACTTTCATGGTCAGCTGAAAACCCTATCAATACACCATCCTGAAATTACTTTAAGACTCTAGTATTAACTCATAACATCAGAGTGGCAATTTCAGATCACAAGAGCTTTCCAGACACAGAAACGAAACTGCAGCTGTGAACTGGAACAAAATGCAAAAAACAAACAAGGACAAAAGTCCGACTTAGCTGGAAGTTGTCTGGTAGCAGGAACATGCACAGAAAGGCTTCTGATTACAATGTTGACCGGCATGGAAGTGACAGAGGAGCAAGGTTAAATAGCGACTCCCACATCCTGATGGGAACAGGTGAACAGAGGGGATGATGCACACAAGTTCAATTCCACCAGTGGCCACCGGGGGAGCCCAAAATCCAATTTCACAACAGTACCCCCCCCTCAAGGAGGGGGCACCGAACCCTCACCAGAACCACCAGGGCGATCAGGATGAGCCCTATGAAAGGCACGGACCAGATCGGAGGCATGAACATCAGAGGCAGTCACCCAAGAATTATCCTCCTGACCGTATCCCTTCCATTTGACCAGATACTGGAGTTTCCGTCTGGAAACACGGGAGTCCAAGATTTTTTCCACAACGTACTCCAACTCGCCCTCAACCAACACCGGAGCAGGAGGCTCAACGGAAGGCACAACCGGTACCTCATACCTGCGCAACAATGACCGATGAAAAACATTATGAATAGAAAAAGATGCAGGGAGGTCCAAACGGAAGGACACAGGGTTAAGAATCTCCAATATCTTGTACGGGCCGATGAACCGAGGCTTAAACTTAGGAGAAGAAACCCTCATAGGGACAAAACGAGAAGACAACCACACCAAGTCCCCGACACAAAGCCGAGGACCAACCCGACGCCGGCGGTTGGCAAAAAGCTGAGTCTTCTCCTGGGACAACTTCAAATTGTCCACCACCTGCCCCCAAATCTGATGCAACCTCTCCACCACAGCATCCACTCCAGGACAATCCGAAGATTCCACCTGACCGGAGGAAAATCGAGGATGAAACCCCGAATTACAGAAAAAAGGAGACACCAAGGTGGCAGAGCTGGCCCGATTATTGAGGGCAAACTCCGCTAAAGGCAAAAAAGCAACCCAATCATCCTGATCTGCAGACACAAAACACCTCAAATATGTCTCCAAAGTCTGATTCGTCCGCTCGGTCTGGCCATTAGTCTGAGGATGGAAAGCAGACGAGAAAGACAAATCTATGCCCATCCTAGCACAGAATGCCCGCCAAAATCTAGACACGAATTGGGTTCCTCTGTCAGAAACGATATTCTCCGGAATACCATGCAAACGAACCACATTTTGAAAAAACAGAGGAACCAACTCGGAAGAAGAAGGCAACTTAGGCAGGGGAACCAAATGGACCATCTTAGAGAAACGGTCACACACCACCCAGATGACAGACATCTTCTGAGAAACAGGAAGATCCGAAATAAAATCCATCGAGATGTGCGTCCAAGGCCTCTTCGGGATAGGCAAGGGCAACAACAATCCACTAGCCCGAGAACAACAAGGCTTGGCCCGAGCACAAACGTCACAAGACTGCACAAAGCCTCGTACATCTCTTGACAGGGAAGGCCACCAGAAGGACCTTGCCACCAAATCCCTGGTACCAAAGATTCCAGGATGACCTGCCAACGCAGAAGAATGAACCTCAGAAATGACTTTACTGGTCCAATCATCAGGAACAAACAGTCTACCAGGTGGGCAACGATCAGGTCTATCCGCCTGAAAATCCTGCAAGGCCCGCCGCAGGTCTGGAGAAACGGCAGACAATATCACTCCATCCTTAAGGATACCTGTAGGTTCAGAATTACCAGGGGAGTCAGGCTCAAAACTCCTAGAAAGGGCATCCGCCTTAACATTCTTAGAACCCGGTAGGTATGACACCACAAAATTAAACCGAGAGAAAAACAACGACCAGCGCGCCTGTCTAGGATTCAGGCGTCTGGCGGACTCAAGATAAATTAAATTTTTGTGGTCGGTCAATACCACCACCTGATGTCTAGCCCCCTCAAGCCAATGACGCCACTCCTCAAAAGCCCACTTCATGGCCAAAAGCTCTCGATTCCCAATATCATAATTCCGCTCGGCGGGCGAAAATTTACGAGAAAAAAAAGCACAAGGTTTCATCACGGAGCAGTCGGAACTTCTTTGCGACAAAACCGCCCCAGCTCCGATTTCAGAAGCGTCGACCTCAACCTGAAAAGGAAGAGCAACATCAGGCTGACGCAACACAGGGGCGGAAGAAAAGCGGCGCTTAAGCTCCCGAAAGGCCTCCACAGCAGCAGGGGACCAATCAGCAACATCAGCACCCTTCTTAGTCAAATCAGTCAATGGTTTAACAACATCAGAAAAACCAGCAATAAATCGACGATAAAAGTTAGCAAAGCCCAAAAGTTTCTGAAGACTCTTAAGAGAAGAGGGTTGCGTCCAATCACAAATAGCCCGAACCTTGACAGGATCCATCTCGATGGAAGAGGGGGAAAAAATGTATCCCAAGAAGGAAATCTTTTGAACCCCAAAAACGCACTTAGAACCCTTCACACACAAGGAATTAGACCGCAAAACCTGAAAAACCCTCCTGACCTGCTGGACATGAGAGTCCCAGTCATCCGAAAAAATCAGAATATCATCCAGATACACGATCATAAATTTATCCAAATAATCACGGAAAATGTCATGCATAAAGGACTGAAAGACTGAAGGGGCATTTGAAAGGCCAAAAGGCATCACCAAATACTCAAAGTGGCCCTCGGGCGTATTAAATGCGGTTTTCCACTCATCCCCCTGCTTAATTCGCACCAAATTATACGCCCCACGGAGATCTATCTTAGAGAACCACTTGGCCCCCTTTATGCGAGCAAACAAATCAGTCAGCAGTGGCAACGGATATTGATATTTAACCGTGATTTTATTCAAAAGCCGATAATCAATACACGGCCTCAAAGAGCCATCTTTCTTAGACACAAAGAAAAAAACGGCTCCTAAGGGAGATGACGAAGGACGAATATGTCCCTTTTCCAAGGACTCCTGTTATGGTTCTCAATGGCAAGAGAACATAGCCCCGCAAACATAAGAACTAGCTCTTGGAAGGATGGAAACTAAACTGACCATGAACTAAACCTGCCGCACAACTAACAGTAGCCGGGTAGCGTAGCCTGCGTTTTATCCCTAGACGCCCAGCGCCAGCCGGAGGACTAACTAATCCTGGCAGAGGAAAATACAGTCCTGGCTCACCTCTAGAGAAATTTCCCCGAAAGGCAGACAGAGGCCCCCACATATATTGGCGGTGATTTTAGATGAAAATGACAAACGTAGTATGAAAATAGGTTTAGCAAAATCGAGGTCCGCTTACTAGATAGCAGGAAGACAGAAAGGGCACTTTCATGGTCAGCTAAAAACCCTATCAAAACACATCCTGAAATTACTTTAAGACTCTAGTATTAACTCATAACATCAGAGTGGCAATTTCAGATCACAAGAGCTTTCCAGACACAGAAACGAAACTGAAGCTGTGAACTGGAACAAAATGCAAAAAACAAACAAGGACAAAAGTCCACTTAGCTGGGAGTTGTCTAGAAGCAGGAACATGCACAGAAAGGCTTCTGATTACAATGTTGACCGGCATGGAAGTGACAGAGGAGCAAGGTTAAATAGCGACTCCCACATCCTGATGGGAACAGGTGAACAGAGGGGATGATGCACACAAGTTCAATTCCACCAGTGGCCACCGGGGGAGCCCAAAATCCAATTTCACAACAGTATCCCCCCCTCAAGGAGGGGGCACCGAACCCTCACCAGAACCACCAGGGCGATCAGGATGAGCCCTATGAAAGGCACGGACCAGATCGGAGGCATGAACATCAGAGGCAGTCACCCAAAAACGCACTTAGAACCCTTCACACACAAGGAATTAGACCGCAAAACCTGAAAAACCCTCCTGACCTGCTGGACATGAGAGTCCCAGTCATCCGAAAAAATCAGAATATCATCCAGATACACAATCATAAATTTATCCAAATAATCACGGAAAATGTCATGCATAAAGGACTGAAAGACTGAAGGGGCATTTGAAAGGCCAAAAGGCATCACCAAATACTCAAAGTGGCCCTCGGGCGTATTAAATGCGGTTTTCCACACATCCCCCTGCTTAATTCGCACCAAATTATACGCCCCACGGAGATCTATCTTAGAGAACCACTTGGCCCCCTTTATGCGAGCAAACAAATCAGTCAGCAGTGGCAACGGATATTGATATTTAACCGTGATTTTATTCAAAAGCCGATAATCAATACACGGCCTCAAAGAGCCATCTTTCTTAGACACAAAGAAAAAACCGGCTCCTAAGGGAGATGACGAAGTACGAATATGTCCCTTTTCCAAGGACTCCTTTATATATTCTCGCATAGCAGCATGTTCAGGCACAGACAGATTAAATAAACGACCCTTAGGGTATTTACTACCCGGAATCAAATCTATGGCACAATCGCACTCCCGGTGCGGAGGTAATGAACCAAGCTTAGGTTCTTCAAAAACATCACGATAGTCAGACAAGAATTCAGGAATCTCAGAGGGAATAGATGATGAAATGGAAACCAAAGGTACGTCCCCATGCATCCCCTTACATCCCCAGCTTAACACAGACATAGCTTTCCAGTCGAGGACTGGGTTATGAGATTGCAGCCATGGCAATCCAAGCACCAACACATCATGTAGGTTATACAGCACAAGAAAGCGAATAATCTCCTGATGATCCGGATTAATTCGCATAGTTACTTGTGTCCAGTATTGTGGTTTATTAGTAGCCAATGGGGTGGAGTCAATCCCCTTCAGAGGTATAGGAGTTTCAAGAGGCTCTAAATCATACCCACAGCGTTTGGCAAAGGACCAATCCATAAGACTCAAAGCGGCGCCAGAGTCGACATAGGCGTCCGCGGTAATAGATGATAAAGAACAAATCAGGGTCACAGATAGAATAAACTTAGACTGAAAAGTGCCAATTGAAACTGACTTATCAAGCTTCTTAGTACGCTTAGAGCATGCTGATATAACATGAGTTGAATCACCACAATAAAAGCACAACCCATTTTTTCGTCTAAAATTCTGCCGTTCGCTTCTGGACAGAATTTTATCACATTGCATATTCTCTGGCGTCTTCTCAGTAGACACCGCCAACTGGTGCACAGGTTTGCGCTCCCGCAGACGTCTATCGATCTGGATAGCCATTGTCATGGACTCATTCAGACCCGCAGGCACAGGGAACCCCACCATAACATCCTTAATGGCATCAGAGAGACCCTCTCTGAAATTCGCCGCCAGGGCGCACTCATTCCACTGAGTAAGCACAGACCATTTACGGAATTTTTGGCAATATATTTCAACTTCATCTTGCCCCTGAGATAGGGACATCAAGGCTTTTTCCGCCTGAAGCTCTAAATGAGGTTCCTCATAAAGCAACCCCAAGGCCAGAAAAAACGCATCCACATTGAGCAACGCAGGATCCCCTGGAGCCAATGCAAAAGCCCAATCTTGAGGGTCGCCCCGGAGCAAGGAAATCACAATCCTGACCTGCTGAGCAGGATCTCCAGCAGAGCGAGATTTCAGGGACAAAAACAACTTGCAATTATTTTTGAAATTTTGAAAGCAAGATCTATTCCCCGAGAAAAATTCAGGCAAAGGAATTCTAGGTTCAGATATAGGAACCTGAACAACAAAATCTTGTAAATTTTGAACTTTCGTGGTGAGATTATTCAAACCTGCAGCTAAACTCTGAATATCCATTTTAAACAGGTGAACACAGAGCCATTCCAGGATTAGAAGGAGAGAGAGAGAGGAAGGCTGCAATATAGGCAGACTTGCAAGTGATTCAATTGGAAGCACACTCAGAACTGAGAGAAAAAAAAAAAAAAAAAATCTTCAGCAGACTTCTTTTTTTCTCTCCTTTCTCTGCCAATTAATTTAACCCTTTGCTGGCCGGTCAAACTGTTATGGTTCTCAATGGCAAGAGAACATAGCCCCGCAAACATAAGAACTAGCTCTTGGAAGGATGGAAACTAAACTGACCATGAACTAAACCTGCCGCACAACTAACAGTAGCCGGGTAGCGTAGCCTGCGTTTTATCCCTAGACGCCCAGCGCCAGCCGGAGGACTAACTAATCCTGGCAGAGGAAAATACAGTCCTGGCTCACCTCTAGAGAAATTTCCCCGAAAGGCAGACAGAGGCCCCCACATATATTGGCGGTGATTTTAGATGAAAATGACAAACGTAGTATGAAAATAGGTTTAGCAAAATCGAGGTCCGCTTACTAGATAGCAGGAAGACAGAAAGGGCACTTTCATGGTCAGCTAAAAACCCTATCAAAACACATCCTGAAATTACTTTAAGACTCTAGTATTAACTCATAACATCAGAGTGGCAATTTCAGATCACAAGAGCTTTCCAGACACAGAAACGAAACTGAAGCTGTGAACTGGAACAAAATGCAAAAAACAAACAAGGACAAAAGTCCACTTAGCTGGGAGTTGTCTAGAAGCAGGAACATGCACAGAAAGGCTTCTGATTACAATGTTGACCGGCATGGAAGTGACAGAGGAGCAAGGTTAAATAGCGACTCCCACATCCTGATGGGAACAGGTGAACAGAGGGGATGATGCACACAAGTTCAATTCCACCAGTGGCCACCGGGGGAGCCCAAAATCCAATTTCACAACAGACTCCTTTATATATTCTCGCATAGCAGCATGTTCAGGCACAGACAGATTAAATAAACGACCCTTAGGGTATTTACTACCCGGAATCAAATCTATGGCACAATCGCACTCCTGGTGCGGAGGTAATGAACCAAGCTTAGGTTCTTCAAAAACGTCACGATAGTCAGACAAGAATTCAGGAATCTCAGAGGGAATAGATGACGAAATGGAAACCAAAGGTACGTCCCCATGCATCCCCTTACATCCCCAGCTTAACACAGACATAGCGTTCCAGTCGAGGACTGGGTTATGAGATTGCAGCCATGGCAATCCAAGCACCAACACATCATGTAGATTATACAGCACAAGAAAGCGAATAATCTCCTGATGATCCGGATTAATTCGCATAGTTACTTGTGTCCAGTATTGTGGTTTATTACTAGCCAATGGGGTGGAGTCAATCCCCTTCAGAGGTATAGGAGTTTCAAGAGGCTCTAAATCATACCCACAGCGTTTGGCAAAGGACCAATCCATAAGACTCAAAGCGGCGCCAGAGTCGACATAGGCATCCGCGGTAATAGATGATAAAGAACAAATCAGGGTCACAGATAGAATAAACTTAGACTGAAAAGTGCCAATTGAAACTGACTTATCAAGCTTCTTAGTACGCTTAGAGCATGCTGATATAACATGAGTTGAATCACCACAATAAAAGCACAACCCATTTTTTCGTCTAAAATTCTGCCGTTCGCTTCTGGACAGAATTCTATCACATTGCATATTCTCTGGCGTCTTCTCAGTAGACACCGCCAAATGGTGCACAGGTTTGCGCTCCCGCAGACGTCTATCGATCTGGATAGCCATTGTCATGGACTCATTCAGACCCGCAGGCACAGGGAACCCCACCATAACATCCTTAACGGCATCAGAGAGACCCTCTCTGAAATTCGCCTCCAGGGCGCACTCATTCCACTGAGTAAGCACAGACCATTTACGGAATTTTTGGCAGTATATTTCAACTTCATCTTGCCCCTGAGATAGGGACATCAAGGCTTTTTCCGCCTGAAGCTCTAAATGAGGTTCCTCATAAAGCAACCCCAAGGCCAGAAAAAACGCATCCACATTGAGCAACGCAGGATCCCCTGGAGCCAATGCAAAAGCCCAATCTTGAGGGTCGCCCCGGAGCAAGGAAATCACAATCCTGACCTGCTGAGCAGGATCTCCAGCAGAGCGAGATTTCAGGGACAAAAACAACTTGCAATTATTTTTGAAATTTTGAAAGCAAGATCTATTCCCCGAGAAAAATTCAGGCAAAGGAATTCTAGGTTCAGATATAGGAACATGAACAACAAAATCTTGTAAATTTTGAACTTTCGTGGTGAGATTATTCAAACCTGCAGCTAAACTCTGAATATCCATTTTAAACAGGTGAACACAGAGCCATTCCAGGATTAGAAGGAGAGAGAGAGAGGAAGGCTGCAATATAGGCAGACTTGCAAGTGATTCAATTGAAAGCACACTCAGAACTGAAGGAAAAAAAAAAAAAAAAAAAAAAATTTTTCAGCAGACTTCTTTTTTCTCTCCTTTCTCTGCCAATTAATTTAACCCTTTGTGGGCCGGTCAAACTGTTATGGTTCTCAATGGCAAGAGAACATAGCCCAGCATACATAGGAACTAGCTCTTGGAAGGATGGAAACTTAAACTGACCATGAACTAAACCTGCCGCACAACTAACAGTAGCCGGGTAGCGTAGCCTGCGTTTTATCCCTAGACGCCCAGCGCCGGCCGGAGGACTAACTAATCCTGGCAGAGGAAAATATAGTCCTGGCTCACCTCTAGAGAAATTTCCCCGAAAGGCAGACAGAGGCCCCCACATATATTGGCGGTGATTTAAGATGAAAATGACAAACGTAGTATGAAAATAGGTTTAGCAAAATCGAGGTCCGCTTACTAGATAGCAGGAAGACAGAAAGGGTACTTTCATGGTCAGCTGAAAACCCTATCAATACACCATCCTGAAATTACTTTAAGACTCTAGTATTAACTCATAACATCAGAGTGGCAATTTCAGATCACAAGAGCTTTCCAGACACAGAAACGAAACTGCAGCTGTGAACTGGAACAAAATGCAAAAAACAAACAAGGACAAAAGTCCGACTTAGCTGGAAGTTGTCTGGTAGCAGGAACATGCACAGAAAGGCTTCTGATTACAATGTTGACCGGCATGGAAGTGACAGAGGAGCAAGGTTAAATAGCGACTCCCACATCCTGATGGGAACAGGTGAACAGAGGGGATGATGCACACAAGTTCAATTCCACCAGTGGCCACCGGGGGAGCCCAAAATCCAATTTCACAACAAAGAACATATATACATTGCTGACCAATAACAGATGTACTGACTAACTATGAAATACAATTACCCGTACAGGTACACTATTTACTATTTACTAAGTGCATAGGCAAACATTCTATCTTTATTTAAGTGCAAAAAAGTCATTAACTAACCCCCACGGGTTTACTTTATTTAAATGCAAAACAGTCTATTGACCCCCACGGGCTTAGGGTACCGTTACTGTTATGACCCCAATGGCAGAGGGTCTCAGGAATAAATACCAAGTCTGCAAACACAAAAAACCAGCTCATAGGGCAGTGGTAACTGGGCTGACCCTATATCTAATCCTAGCACCACAAATAGAAGTAGCCGGGGAACGTGCCTACGTTGGTTCTAGACGTCTCGCGCCAGCCGGAGAACTAACTAACCCTAGAAGGGAAAAGAAAGACCTTTCTTGCCTCCAGAGAAAAGACCCCAAAAGTTGGATACAAGCCCCCAACAAATAATAACGGTGAGGTAAGAGGAAAAGACAAACATAAGAATGAGCTAGGTATTTAGCAAAGAGAGGCCCACTAGCTAATAGCAGAATATAGTAAGATGACTTATATGGTCAGCAAAAACCCTATTAAAATATCCACGCTGGATATTCAAGAACCCCCGAACCGTCTAACGGCCGGGGGGAGAACACCAGCCCCCTAGAGCTTCCAGCAAGGTCAGAAATCACATTTAGTACAAGCTGGACAAAAATAGTAGCAAAGCAAGTAACTCAAAAAACAAAGAAGCAAGACTTAGCTTAATTTTGCAAGAGCCAGGACCAGCAGACAGGAGCAACAGAAGGATCTGATTACAACGATGCCAGGCACTGGACTAAGGATCCAGGAAGTTAATATAGCGACACCCCTGGACTAACGACCCAGGTGAGTGCCAAACAGAAAAAAGACAATCCCAGAGTCATACCACTAGTGACCACAAGAGGGAGCCAAAAAGTCTAATTCACAACAGTACCCCCCCCTTAAGGAGGGGTCACCGAACCCTCACCAAGACCACCAGGGCGATCAGGATGAGCAGCGTGAAAGGCACGAACTAAATCGGCCGCATGCACATCAGAGGCAACCACCCAGGAATTATCCTCCTGACCATAGCCCTTCCACTTGACCAGATACTGAAGCCTCCGCCTGGAGAGACGAGAATCCAAGATCTTCTCCACCACGTACTCCAACTCGCCCTCAACCAACACCGGAGCAGGAGGCTCAACAGAAGGAACCACAGGTACAACGTACCGCCGCAACAAAGACCTATGGAACACGTTGTGAATGGCAAACGACACAGGAAGATCCAAGCGAAAGGACAGAGGATTAAGGATTTCCAATATCTTGTAAGGACCGATGAAGCGAGGCTTAAATTTAGGAGAGGAGACCTTCATAGGAACAAATCGAGAAGACAGCCATACCAAATCCCCAACACGAAGTCGGGGACCCACACCGCGGCGGCGGTTGGCAAAACGCTGAGCCTTCTCTTGTGACAACTTTAAGTTGTCCACCACATGATTCCAGATCTGCTGCAACCTATCCACCACAGAATCTACCCCAGGACAGTCAGAAGGCTCCACATGTCCCGAGGAAAAACGAGGATGGAAACCAGAGTTGCAGAAAAATGGCGAAACCAATGTTCAGAACTAGCCCGATTATTAAGGGCAAACTCAGCCAACGGCAAGAAGGTCACCCAATCATCCTGATCCGCAGAAACAAAACACCTCAAATAAGCCTCCAGAGTCTGATTAGTTCGCTCCGTTTGTCCATTAGTCTGAGGATGAAAGGCAGACGAAAACGACAACTCAATGCCCATCCTAGCACAAAAGGATCGCCAGAACCTGGAAACAAACTGGGATCCTCTGTCAGACACAATATTCTCAGGAATGCCGTGTAAACGAACCACATTCTGAAAGAACACAGGAACCAGATCGGAAGAGGAAGGCAGCTTAGGCAAAGGTACCAAATGGACCATCTTAGAAAAGCGATCACATACCACCCAGATGACAGACATGCCCTGAGACACCGGGAGATCTGAAATGAAATCCATGGAAATGTGTGTCCACGGCCTCTTCGGGACAGGCAAGGACAAGAGCAACCCGCTGGCACGCGAACAGCAAGGCTTAGCTTGAGCACAAGTCCCACAGGACTGCACAAACGACCGCACATCCCGTGACAAGGAAGGCCACCAAAAGGACCTAGCCACCAGATCTCTGGTGCCAAAAATTCCCGGATGCCCTGCCAACACCGAGGAATGAACCTCGGAAATGACGCTGCTGGTCCACTTATCAGGAACAAACATTCTGTCAGGTGGACAAGAGTCAGGTCTACCAGCCTGAAATCTCTGCAACACACGTCACAAATCCGGAGAAATGGCTGACAAGATAACTCCCTCTTTAAGAATACCAACTGGTTCTGCGACTCCTGGAGAGTCAGGCACAAAGCTCCTTGAAAGAGCATCAGCCTTCACATTCTTTGAACCTGGTAAATACGAGACCACAAAGTCAAAACGGGAGAAAAACAATGACCAGCGGGCCTGTCTAGGATTCAGGCGTCTAGCAGACTCGAGATACATCAAATTTTTGTGATCAGTCAAGACCACCACACGATGTGAATTACTTGTACGATGGACTCCTCGCCAGAGATGGACTACACCTCAACAAACCTGGGAAACACACATTCGCCAGAAGACTCGCTACACTCATCAGGAGGGCGTTAAACTAGAAGAAGAGGGGACGGGAAGAAAAACATTAGACTCGAACAAAGAAGACCCAGGAAAACATACTCAGAAGGGAGGTAAGAACATTTCTAAAACAATCCACAGCGAGGAGATTGGAACAAAACAAAATCCTCTAAACTGCATGCTCGCAAATGCCAGAAGCCTGACAAACAAGATTGAAGAACTAGAAGCAGAAATATCTACAGGTAACTTTGACATAGTGGGAATAACCGAGACATGGTTAGATGAAAGCTATGACTGGGCAGTTAACTTACAGGGTTACAGTCTGTTTAGAAAGGATCGTAAAAATCGGAGAGGAGGAGGGGTTTGTCTCTATGTAAAGTCTTGTCTAAAGTCCACTTTAAGGGAGGATATTAGCGAAGGTAATGAGGATGTCGAGTCCATATGGGTCGAAATTCATGGAGGGAAAAATGGTAACAAAATTCTCATTGGGGTCTGTTACAAACCGCCAAATATAACAGAAATCATGGAAAGTCTACTTCTAAAGCAGATAGATGAAGCTGCAACCCATAATGAGGTCCTGGTTATGGGGGACTTTAACTACCCGGATATTAACTGGGAAACAGAAACCTGTGAAACCCATAAAGGCAACAGGTTTCTGCTAATAACCAAGAAAAATTATCTTTCACAATTGGTGCAGAATCCAACCAGAGGAGCAGCACTTTTAGACCTAATACTATCGAATAAACCTGACAGAATAACAAATCTGCAGGTGGTCGGGCATCTAGGAAATAGCGACCACAATATTGTACAGTTTCACCTGTCTTTCGCTAGGGGGACTTGTCAGGGAGTCACAAAAACACTGAACTTTAGGAAGGCAAAGTTTGACCAGCTTAGAGATGCCCTTAATCTGGTAGACTGGGACAATATCCTCAGAAATAAGAATACAGATAATAAATGGAAAATGTTTAAGAACATCCTAAATAGGCACTGTAAGCGGTTTATACCTTGTGGGAATAAAAGGACTAGAAATAGGAAAAACCCAATGTGGCTAAACAAAGAAGTAAGACAGGCAATTAACAGTAAAAAGAAAGCATTTGCACTACTAAAGCAGGATGGCACCATTGAAGCTCTAAAAAACTATAGGGAGAAAAATACTTTATCTAAACAACTAATTAAAGCTGCAAAAAAGGAAACAGAGAAGCACATTGCTAAGGAGAGTAAAACTAATCCCAAACTGTTCTTCAACTATATCAATAGTAAAAGAATAAAAACTGAAAATGTAGGCCCCTTAAAAAATAGTGAGGAAAGAATGGTTGTAGATGATGAGGAAAAGGCTAACATATTAAACACTTTCTTCTCCACGGTATTCACGGTGGAAAATGAAATGCTAGGTGAAATCCCAAGAAACAATGAAAACCCTATATTAAGGGTCACCAATCTAACCCAAGAAGAGGTGCGAAACCGGCTAAATAAGATTAAAATAGATAAATCTCCGGGTCCGGATGGCATACACCCACGAGTACTAAGAGAACTAAGTAATGTAATAGATAAACCATTATTTCTTATTTTTAGGGACTCTATAGCGACGGGGTCTGTTCCGCAGGACTGGCGCATAGCAAATGTGGTGCCAATATTCAAAAAGGGCTCTAAAAGTGAACCTGGAAATTATAGGCCAGTAAGTCTAACCTCTACTGTTGGTAAAATATTTGAAGGGTTTCTGAAGGATGTTATTCTGGATTATCTCAATGGGAATAACTGTTTAACTCCATATCAGCATGGGTTTATGAGAAATCGCTCATGTCAAACCAATCTAATCAGTTTTTATGAAGAGGTAAGCTATAGGCTAGACCACGGTGAGTCATTGGACGTGGTATATCTCGATTTTTCCAAAGCGTTTGATACCGTGCCGCACAAGAGGTTGGTACACAAAATGAGAATGCTTGGTCTGGGGGAAAATGTGTGTAAATGGGTTAGTAACTGGCTTAGTGATAGAAAGCAGAGGGTGGTTATAAATGGTATAGTCTCTAACTGGGTCGCTGTGACCAGTGGGGTACCGCAGGGGTCGGTATTGGGACCTGTTCTCTTCAACATATTCATTAATGATCTGGTAGAAGGTTTACACAGTAAAATATTGATATTTGCAGATGATACAAAACTATGTAAAGCAGTTAATACAAGAGAAGATAGTATTCTGCTACAGATGGATCTGGATAAGTTGGAAACTTGGGCTGAAAGGTGGCAGATGAGGTTTAACAATGATAAATGTAAGGTTATACACATGGGAAGAAGGAATCAATATCACCATTACACACTGAACGGGAAACCACTGGGTAAATCTGACAGGGAGAAGGACTTGGGGATCCTAGTTAATGATAAACTTACCTGGAGCAGCCAGTGCCAGGCAGCAGCTGCCAAGGCAAACAGGATCATGGGGTGCATTAAAAGAGGTCTGGATACACATGATGAGAGCATTATACTGCCTCTGTACAAATCCCTAGTTAGATCGCACATGGAGTACTGTGTCCAGTTTTGGGCACCGGTGCTCAGGAAGGATATAATGGAACTAGAGAGAGTACAAAGGAGGGCAACAAAGTTAATAAAGGGGATGGGAGAACTACAATACCCAGATAGATTAGCGAAATTAGGATTATTTAGTCTAGAAAAAAGACGACTGAGGGGCGATCTAATAACCATGTATAAGTATATAAGGGGACAATACAAATATCTCGCTGAGGATCTGTTTATACCAAGGAAGGTGACGGGCACAAGGGGGCATTCTTTGCGTCTGGAGGAGAGAAGGTTTTTCCACCAACATAGAAGAGGATTCTTTACTGTTAGGGCAGTGAGAATCTGGAATTGCTTGCCTGAGGAGGTGGTGATGGCGAACTCAGTCGAGGGGTTCAAGAGAGGCCTGGATGTCTTCCTGGAGCAGAACAATATTGTATCATACAATTATTAGGTTCTGTAGAAGGATGTAGATCTGGGGATTTATTATGATGGAATATAGGAATATAGGCTGAACTGGATGGACAAATGTCTTTTTTCGGCCTTACTAACTATGTTACTATGTTACTATGTTACTATGATGCTTAGCACCCTCGAGCCAATGACGCCACTCCTCAAATGCCCACTTCATGGCCAACAACTCCCGATTGACAACATCATAATTCCGCTCAGCAGGCGAAAACTTCCTTGAGAAAAAGGCACAAGGTCTCATCACAGAGCAACCAGGGCCTCTCTGCGACAAAACGGCCCCTGCCCCAATCTCAGAAGCATCCACTTCAACCTGAAAGGGAAGTGAGACATCAGGCTGGCACAAAACAGGCGCCGAAGTAAACCGGCGCTTCAACTCCTGGAAAGCCTCCACGGCTGCAGGAGCCCAGTTAGCAACATTAGAACCTCCCGATGTTCAGGAGTCATGCACATGGTTACCTGTGTCCAAAACTGCGGTTTATTTTCCGCCAATGGCGTAGCATCAATACCCCTCAGAGGGATAGGATTAACCAACGGCTCAAGAACAAAACCACAGCGCTTGGCAAATGACAGATCCATAAGACTCAGGGCAGCACCTGAATCCACAAACGCCATAACAGGGTAAGAGGACAATGAGCAAATTAAAGTCACAGACAAAATAAATTTAGGTTGCAAATTACCAATGGCGACAGGACTAACAACCCTTGTTAGGCGTTTAGAGCATGCTGATATAACATGTGTAGAATCACCACAGTAAAAACACAACCCATTCTGACGTCTATGATTTTTCCGCTCATTTCTGGTCTGAATTCTATCACATTGCATCAAATCAGGTGTTTGCTTAGACAACACCACCAGAGGATTAGCGGTTTTGCGCTCCCGCAAACGCCGGTCAATTTGAATAGCCAGCGCCATGGAATCATTCAGACTTGTAGGAATGGAGAAACCCACCATCACATTCTTAATGGCTTCAGAAAGGCCATTTCTGAAGTTTGCGGCCAGAGCACACTCATTCCACTGAGTAAGCACGGACCATTTCTGAAATTTTTGGCAATACACTTCAGCTTCATCCTGGCCCTGAGAAATAGCCAGCAAGGCTTTTTCTGCCTGAACCTCAAGATTGGGTTCCTCGTAAAGCAATCCGAGCGCCAGAAAAAACGCATCAATATTTGCCAATGCCGGATCTCCTGGCGCTAGCGAGAAAGCCCAATCCTGAGGGTCGCCCCGTAAAAAAGAGATAACAATTTTAACTTGCTGAACTGAGTCTCCAGATGAACGGGGTCTCAGAGATAGAAACAATTTACAATTATCCCTGAAATTCCTAAACTTAAATCGGTCTCCAGAAAACAGTTCAGGAATAGGTATTTTAGGTTCAGACATAGGACTACTGGTAACAAAATCTTGTATGCTTTGCACACGAGCAGCAAGCTGGTCCACACTTGTAATCAAGGTCTGGACATTCATGTCTGCAGCAAGCTCAAGCCACTCAGAGGTAAAGGGGAGGAAGAGAGGAAAAAAAAAAAAAAATTCAGAATTTCCTTTCTTATATCCCACTTCTGCAATGCATTAAACATTCAATGTTGGCCTGGCATACTGTTATGACCCCAATGGCAGAGGGTCTCAGGAATAAATACCAAGTCTGCAAACACAAAAAAACAGCTCATAGGGCAGTGGTAACTGGGCTGACCATATATCTAATCCTAGCACCACAAATAGAAGTAGCCGGGGAACGTGCCTACGTTGGTTCTAGACGTCTCGCGCCAGCCGGAGAACTAACTAACCCTAGAAGGGAAAAGAAAGACCTTTCTTGCCTCCAGAGAAAAGACCCCAAAAGTTGGATACAAGCCCCCAACAAATAATAACGGTGAGGTAAGAGGAAAAGACAAACATAAGAATGAGCTAGGTATTTAGCAAAGAGAGGCCCACTAGCTAATAGCAGAATATAGTAAGATGACTTATATGTTCAGCAAAAACCCTATTAAAATATCCACGCTGGATATTCAAGAACCCCCGAACCGTCTAACGGCCGGGGGGAGAACACCAGCCCCCTAGAGCTTCCATCAAGGTCAGAAATCACATTTAGTACAATCTGGACTAAAATAGTAGCAAAGCAAGTAACTCAAAAAACAAAGAAGCAAGACTTAGCTTAATTTTGCAAGAGCCAGGACCAGCAGACAGGAGCAACAGAAGGATCTGATTACAACGATGCCAGGCACTGGACTAAGGATCCAGGAAGTTAATATAGCGACACCCCTGGACTAACGACCCAGGTGAGTGCCAAACAGAAAAAAGACAATCCCAGAGTCATACCACTAGTGACCACAAGAGGGAGCCAAAAAGTCTAATTCACAACACGTTACAGTAAATGATTTACCAACGATCACGACCAGCGATACGACCTGGCCGTGATCGTTGGTAAGTCATTGTGTGGTCGCTGGGGAGCTGTCACACAGACAGCTCTCCAGCGACCAACGATGCCGAAGTCCCCGGGTAACCAGGGTAAACATCGGGTTACTAAGCGCAGGGCCGCGCTCAGTAATCCGATGTTTACCCTGGTTACCATCGTAAATGTAAAAAAAAAAAAACAGTACATACTTACATTCCGGTGTCCGTCAGGTCCCTCGCCGTCTGCTTCCCGCACTGACCAGCGGCGGCTGGTGGTTGGTCACAGTGTGGGCGAGGAGCGGTCACTGGAGCAGGATCGGTCGGTGGGGCATGAGCGTTTTCTGTACCTGCATCTGATGTGGTTCCACCAATGTCGATCCGCTCCGCTGATGAGGACGCTGGAGTCTGCTGCTGCTCGGACCGCGGTTCTTCCAGTGCGATCTTCCTGCACAGCTCCGACTTCCATTTCTTCACCGTTGTCGGCTCTGCATCCAGGAGTTGATGGCTGGGCTCCTCCACCTGTGGATCCAAGAAGTCCGGATCCTCCAGCAGCGGTGAGTTCGGGTTCGCCTCCGGTCGCCTGGGATGGCTCTGGGTCACTTCGTCGTTGTTCAGGTAACCGCCGGTTACTCTGCTCCGGGGTCTGCGGCAGCACATGCACGCTGTTAGGGTTGGCGGAATGCACCGAATATATATATTAGAAGAAGTTGGTGCGTTCGCAACCCGGGATCCACCGTGCAGGAAAGCACCTGCAGCTAGATATGGCGGTACAATTTAGTAATATAAATAGACTCTGTTACTTCACAGAGTCCGTTAGCAAGGATAACGCTGGGCCCTGTTTGTCTCACAGAGGAACACAGCTACTTAGTAGAGCACATGGTGGTCATGCAGTCAAATACAAACACGCAACTCCTCGCCGGAGGTGCCAGCATTCTAGGGGCTTATTTCAGCCGGGTCTCTGAATATACACACAAACATGACCACACTGGTGCTGAGCTCGAACATAAATTGACACTAGCGCATGGCCGTGCGGTCATGCGCACCTCTTATAGCTGCAGCCAGTACAGGACCTTCCTAGAAGGACCAATGAAAGACTGCCACAGACGTTGAACACCTTCAGGACCTTCCTAGAGGACCAATAGGATTTGCTGCAGTACCTGAGCATGTGACCCTTGATCTCCAATGAGAGATCTTACCCTGGGCATGCTCAGAAGAGGAAAAGTAGGACTTAGTCCCAAAGACGTCTGCTCGCTGCTGACCAGTACTGGCCACAATGGCAGAAGCTGGAAGGACAGCAGTAACCCTTCGCAGTGTCAGACTGAGCATGAAACTGGGACCGACGCCTCCGCTGAGCAGGCTCCACTGCGGCAGGAGAAGAATGGGAGACCACAGCAGAGATGGCTCGAGATTCCCCCTGTGCAGAGGCAGGAACTTGATCCCTAACATTACCCCCCCCTCCTAGGCCCCTCCCCCCCTGGACCCCACCTCGTTCGAAGGCAGCAATGAGCTGAATATTCTCAGCAGGCTCCCAGGACCTGTCCTCAGGACCATAACCCTTCCAGTCCACCAAATAAAATTTTTTGCCACGTACCACCTTGCACCCCAAAATAGCATTCACCTCATAATCATCCGTAGACGAACCCGATGTCCCAGCAGATGACTCGGAAAACCGGGACATGTATACGGGCTTCAAGAGGGACACATGAAAGGTGTCAGTGATACCCAGACGTGGCGGAAGGGCCAGACGGTAGACCACTGGGTTAACCTGTTCAAGGACCTTGAAAGGACCCAGGTAGCGAGGAGCAAACTTAGTGGACTCAACTCGCAGCCTGATGTTACGGGCGGAGAGCCACACTAAGTCGCCAGGAGCAAAGGTCGGATCGGGGCGCCGATGTGCATCAGCGGAGGACCTCATTCTCTCCTTGGAGGCCCGAATGGCATCCTGAGTGCGGTCCCAAATGTCCTGCGCCTCCACAGCCCAGTATGCCACCCTGGAGTCAGCGGAAGACATGGGCATAGGGACAGGTACCCGCGGATGCTGACCATAGTTTAGGAGGAATGGGGTCTGTCCAGTGGAGTCGGCTACGGCGTTATTCAGCGCAAACTCCGCCCATGGTAGCAAGGATGCCCAGTCATCCTGCCTGGCTGAGACAAAATGTTGAAGATATGTGACCAAGGTCTGGTTGGCCCTCTCTACCAACCCATTCGTCTCGGGATGATAAGCTGAAGAGAGATTCAACTCAATGCTGAGTAGACGACAAAGCTCTCTCCAGAAACGAGACGCAAACTGGGGACCCCGGTCACTGAAAATTTTGTCCGGCATACCATGTAAGCGAAATATGTGTTTGATAAACAACACCACCAGAGCCCGTGCAGATGGTAGCCGTGGAAGAGGCACCAAGTGCACCATTTTGGAAAAATGGTCGGTGATAACCCAAATAATGGTGCAGCTACGAGACTTAGGTACGCCCACCACAAAATCCATCCCGACCATCTCCCAGGGTCTGTCTGCCACCGGCAGGGGATGAAGCAACCCAGCTGGCCATTGACGAAGAGACTTGTTCCTGGCGCAGGAGACACATGCCCGAACATAGTCTGCGACATCACGGGCCATATGCAGCCACCAATATGTCCTCGCCAGGAGCTCAGATGTCCTTTTGGTCCCAAAATGTCCACCCACCCTAGACGAATGAGCCCAAGAGAGAACCTCTGGACGCAAACTGGATGGTACAAAAGTCTTGCCCGGAGGCACAGACTCTAGCGAAACCGGGGCCACAGTTCTCAGGCTCTCGGAAGGGACAATAAGCTGAGGCTCCTCTTCCTCCTCCTCAGATGATACAACGGAGCGAGAGAGAGCGTCGGCACGAATATTCTTCTCCCCGGAAAGAAAATGGAGGGTGAAATGGAACCGAGAGAAGAACAAGGACCATCTGGCCTGGCGAGAATTTAGCCGCTGGGCGGTCTGTAAATAAACCAAATTCTTGTGGTCTGTGAATACTTGGAAGGGAAAACGAGCCCCCTCCAGGAGATGTCTCCACTCTGAGAAGGCTAACTTCATTGCTAGCAACTCTCTGTCCCCGATGGAATAGTTCCTCTCCGCTGGTGTGAAGGTTTTGGAAAAGAAGAAGCAAGGATGCTTTCGACCTTGAGCATCCTTTTGGAAGAGGACTGCTCCAGCACCAACGGAAGAGGCATCCACCTCCATTATAAATGGCTTATCTACATCGGGGCAATGTAGAATGGGAGCGCTAGCAAAATGAGATATAATAGAAGTGAAAGCCTTGGAGACCTCCACAGACCACAATTTGGGATTTGCTCCCTTCTTGGTGAGGGCTACCAAGGGAGCTACCAAAGTTGAGAAATGAGGAATGAACTGGCGATAATAGTTAATGAACCCCATAAAGCGCTGCACCGCTATAAGGGAATGGGGTTCTTGCCAGTCCATCACAGCCTGTAATTTGGCAGGATCCATAGCCAATCCTTGGGCGGAGAAGATATAGCCCAGGAAAGGTAAGGACTAGTGTTGAGCAATACCTTCCGATATCGGAAAGTATCGGTATCGGAAAGTATCGGCCGATACCGTCAAAGTATCGGATCTAATCCGATACCGATACCCGATCCCAATGCAAGTCAATGGGACGAAAATATCGGAATTAAAATAAACCCTTTCTTAACTTGTAGGTTCATTCTACATGAAGGAAAACAACTAAGAATAATGTAGGATGTATTGGGGGATGTGGCGGAGACATTAAAGGCACAGAGGTTTAGCCCAATATAATAGAATAGCAGGATTTTGTTTTGTTTTTTATGACGTTCGGCGTTAGAAAGATTTTGACTATGTTAATTTTTTTTTTATTTTGTCAGATATTGATGTTTCACTACTTCCACGCCCCTCACCTTCTTTTTTACTTCTCCCACACTTTCTTCTTCATTATCCTCATCATCAGCTTCTTTGACATCAACTTCTTCTTCACCTTATTCATCTTCTTCTTCATCTTCTACCTATTATTTTTTTTGTTACATTGTTCATATTCTTTTTATTTTACTATTATCTTCTTCATATTCAACTTCTTCATCATATTCTTATTTGTGACAGGCATTCCCGTAGTTGTTATCTATAAAAGTTAGAAGATTACACCTTCCGTTCTGCCTGTCACAAAACAGTTACATTTGTCCGCGTTCAGTTTGGCCTGCAGCATCAGGCTTTATCCAGGGGCACCACGAGGAGGAACGGACTCACCCCCATACACTGCTTAGTCTTCTTCTGCTTATAATTTAGATAATATATTTTGCTCTGATATTTAGTCTTATGCTTAATGTTCTTCTGCTCTTTGTTTTGCAGCCTCTTGTTCTTCTGCTTCTCGGTCTTCCAGGTCGTCGTCGTCTCCAGGGTCGTCGTCTCCGGGGTCGTCGTCATCGGGGTGGTCTTCAGGGTCATCGTCTCCAGGGTCGTCGTCATCTCAGTGGTTGTCGTCTCTGGTGTCGTCGTCATCTTAGGGGTAGTCTTCCGGGTCGTCGTCTTTAGGGTCTTGAACTTGGAAATGTAGCAGAAGGTACAAGAAGGCTGAGAAAATGCCGAGAAACAGCTGATGGAACTGGAACTCGGATGGCTACCCGAAGGTCCAAGAGCCAATGGAACTACCGAGGACCAGCTGACGTTACTGGAACCCGGTTACTAAGCAGGAGGTACCCGTGCCTGAAAGCACTACCAAGGACCACCTGACGTTGGTGGAACTCGGATACCCAGAGGGAGGCACCTAAGCCAAAGGCTCTGCCCGGAACCAGCTGATGGTACTGGAACCAGGATGGGGAGCAGAAGGTACAAGAGCAAAAGACACTGCCGAGAACCAGCTGACGGTACTGGAACCCGGATGGGTAGCCGAAGGTCCAAGAGCCAATGGAACTACCGAGGACCAGCTGACGTTACTGGAACCCGGTTACTAAGCAGGAGGTACCCGTGCTGAAAGCACTACCAAGGACCACCTGACGTTGGTGGAACTCAGATACCCAGAGGGAGGCACCTAAGCCAAAGGCTCTGCCCGGAACCAGCTGACGGTACTGGAACCAGGATGGGGAGCAGAAGGTACAAGAGCAAAAGACACTGCCGAGAACCAGCTGACGGTACTGGAACCCGGATGGGTAGCCGAAGGTCCAAGAGCCAATGGAACTACCGAGGACCAGCTGACGTTACTGGAACCCGGTTACTAAGCAGGAGGTACCCGTGCCTGAAAGCACTACCAAGGACCACCTGACGTTGGTGGAACTCGGATACCCAGAGGGAGGCACCTAAGCCAAAGGCTCTGCCCGGAACCAGCTGACGGTGCTGGAACCAGGATGGGGACCTATTCAAGCTTGTCTTCCTAGAGCCCCAACTAGCGGTGTTGGAGCAAAGGGTCAGCAGGGGGAGAAGAGTGTAGGCCGAAGCCTGCACTGGAGGCATTTGTAGGTCTGTTGTATCTGCGTGGCTGTTGCAGGACACGTTGCCGGCTCCACAGCAGGGGAACAGCTGGCGGTGCTGAACCCCACTGACACATTGGCTGGTGTTTATCTCTGTGCAGCTAGCAGTAGCGGGCCCCAACTGGCAGTGTTAGAGCCCAGGGTCAGCAGGAGGAGAGGGAGCAGAGTGTAGGCCGAAGCCTGCACTGGCGGCAGCTTTGTGTCTGCGTGGCTGTTGCAGGACACGTTGCTGGCTACACAGCAGGGGAACAGCTGGCGGTGCTGAACCCCACTGACACATTGGCTGGTGTTTTTCTCTGTGCAGCTAGCAGTACCGGGCCCCAACTGGCGGTGTTAGAGCCCAGGCTCTGCAGGGGGAGCAGAGTGTAGGCCGAAGCCTAATTGAACCAATTTTAAAGGTAACCTTTAACCCCCCCTCAGGGGTTACAAACTAGAAGAGCCACACCTTATGCAGCAGTAGTGCTGCACAAGTCAAAGGTTGCTCTTTTAATTTTTCTCCTTGCACACGCTGAATGAAACACGTATAACATTTAGCCCTTTATACAGTCAAACTGTGTTGGAGGCGAGAGTTCCCTTCGTAATGAGACGCAGCACAGATGTCAAAAATCCCACCTTGGTGCTTGGCGCGGCCTCCTGAGCATCGCATTTTGCTGTACAGGAGTCTATGTTGTTGCGTTATCCCTTGGCCATGCGCTGCCCGTCTTCTGACATCATTTCATGTCGGCTGGTGCGGTTCGCGATGCCCATGAATCCCAGCCCCGCAGTGTCTTTACAGTGTTTCACACTGCGGGGCTGGGATTCATGGCCTGGCGCAGTACATATGTTCGCCTCTCGCTCGTGTCCTTACACCTGCTACAGATTGTGCGGCGTCAGCTGATCCCTTATCGCATGCCGCGGCCATGAAGCCGCACCGTCTGAAGAAGGCGGAAGGAGATGAGTGACAGCCTGGCGAAGATATGCACTGCTCATGCCCGTCAATCACACCCTCGCAGTCAAAATAAATAAGACACCGAGGGGCGTTGTGTCGGGCAGGGCGGCCGCAGAGGCGCAGCCAGCCAAACAATGATGTCAGAAGAAGGGCTGTGCTACCAAGGGGGTTGTTGCGTGTCATTACAAACTAAAATCACACCTCAGGGACGTTTTAATGGTCTCAGGGGACATATTGTAGACGTGTTCTGTTCCACGTGTGCAAGGAGAATAAGTTTATGAGCCACCTTGCACACATGCAGCATTACTGCTGTACAAGGTGGCTGGAAAACATACAAACACCTGGGGGAGGGGGGACAGGTTCCCTTCAATTTCAGTTCTTGTGTCTGCGTGGCATTTGCAGGACACGTTGCCGGCTACACAGCAGGGGAACAGCTGGCAGTGCTGAACCCCACTGACACATTGGCTGGTGTTTTTCTCTGTGCAGCTAGCAGTACCGGGCCCCAACTGGCGGTGTTAGAGCCCAGGGTCAGCAGGAGGAGAGGGAGCAGAGTGTAGGCCGAAGCCTGCACTGGCGGCAGCTTTGTGTCTGCGTGGCTGTTGCAGGACACGTTGCCGGCTACACAGCAGGGGAACAGCTGGCGGTGCTGAACCCCACTGACACATTGGCTGGTGTTTTTCTCTGTGCAGCTAGCAGTACCGGGCCCCAACTGGCGGTGTTAGAGCCCAGGCTCTGCAGGGGGAGCAGAGTGTAGGCCGAAGCCTAATTGAACCAATTTTAAAGGTAACCTTTAACCCCCCCTCAGGGGTTACAAAGTAGAAGAGCCACGCCTTATGCAGCAGTAGTGCTGCACAAGTCAAAGGTTGCTCTTTTAATTTTGTTCCTTGCACAAGCTGAATGAAACACGTACAACATTTTGGCCCTTATACAGTCAATCTGTCTTGGAGGCGGGAGTTCCCTTCATAATGAGACGCAGCACAGCTGGCAAAAATACCACCTTGGTGCTTGGCGCGGCCTCCTGAGCATCGCATTTTGATGTACAGGAGTCTGCGTTGTTGCGTTATCCCTTGGCCATGCGCTGCCCATCTTCTGACATCATTTCATGTCGGCTGGTGCGGTTCGCGATGCCCATGAATCCCAGCCCCGCAGTGTCTTTACATAGTTAAAACACTGCGGGTCTGGGATTCATGGCCTGGCGCAGTACATAGGTTCACCTCTCGCTCGTGTCTTTACACCTGCTACAGACTGTACGGCGTCAGCTGATCCCTTATCGCATGCCACGGCCATGAAGCCGCACAGTCTGAAGAAGGCGGAAGGAGATGAGTGACAACAGGCGAAGATATGCACTGCTCATGCCCGTCAATCACACCCTCGCAGTCAAAATAAATAAGACACCGAGGGGCGTTGTGTGGGTCAGGGCGGCCGCAGAGGCGCAGCCAGCCAAACAATGATGTCAGAAGAAGGGCTGTGCTACCAAGGGGGTTGTTGCGTGTCATTACAAAGTAAAGTCACACCTTAGGGACGTTTTAATGGTCTCAGGGGACACATTGTAGACGTGTTCTGTTCCACGTGTGCAAGGAGAATAAGTTTATGAGCCACCTTGCACACATGCAGCATTACTGCTGTACAAGGTGGCTGGAAAACATACAAACACCTGGGGGAGGGGGGACAGGTTCCCTTCAATTTCAGTTCTTGTGTCTGCGTGGCATTTGCAGGACACGTTGCCGGCTACACAGCAGGGGAACTGGCGGTGCTGAACCCCACTGACACATTGGCTGGTGTTTTTCTCTGTGCAGCTAGCAGTACTGGCGGTGTTAGAGCCCAGGGTCAGCAGGAGGAGAGGGAGCAGAGTGTAGGCCGAAGCCTGCACTGGCGGCAGCTTTGTGTCTGCGTGGCTGTTGCAGGACACGTTGCCGGCTACACAGCAGGGGAACAGCTGGCGGTGCTGAACCCCACTGACAGAGTGGCGTGTGTTTTGCTCTGTGCAGCCAGCACTTCCGGACAGCAACTAGCGGTGTTGGAGCCCGGGCTCTGCAGGTGGAGCAGAGTGTAGGCCGAAGCCTAATTGAACCGATTTTAAAGGTAACCTTTAACCCCCCCTCAGGGGTTACAAACTACAAGAGCCACAGCTTGGGCAGCAGTAATGCTGCACAAGTCAAAGGTTGCTCTTTTAATTTTGCTCCTTGCACACGCAGAAAGAAACACGTATAACATTTAGGCCCTTACGCAGTCAAACTGTTTTGAAGGCGTGAGTTCCCTTTGTAATGAGACGCAGCACAGCTGTCAAAAATCCCACCTTGGTGCTTGGCGCGGCCTCCTGAGCATCGTTATTTGCTGCACAGGAGTCTGCGCTGTCGTGTTATCCCTTGGCCTTGCGCTGTTAGCGCTGCCCATCTTCTGACATCATTTAATGTTGGCCGGTGCGGTTCGCGATGACCATGAATCCCAGCCCCGCAGTGTCTTTACATTGTTAAAACACTGCGGGGCTGGGAGTCATGGCCTGGCGCAGTACATATGTTCGCCTCTCACACTCGGGTCCTTACACCTGCTTCAGACTGTGCGGCGCCAGCTGATCCCTTATGGCATGCCACGGCCTTGAGGCAACACAGTGTGAAGAAGGCGGAAGGAGATAAGTGCCAGGCGAAGATAGGCACTGCTCATGCCCATCAATCACACCCTCGCAGTCAAAATGAATAAGACACCGAGGGGCGTTGTGTGGGTCAGGGCGGCCGCAGAGGCGCAGCCAGCCAAACAATGATGCCAGAAGACGGGCAGCGCTACCAAGGGGGTTGCAGCGTGTCATTACAAAGGAAAGTCACACCTCCGGGAAGGTTAAATGGTCACAGAGGACACATTTTAGATGGGTTCAGTTCCACGTGTGCAAGGGGAATAAGTTTCTGAGCCACCTTGCACACATGAAGCATTACTGCTGTACAAGGTGGCTGTGAAACATACAAACGCCTGGGGGAGGGGGGAAAGGTTCCCTTCAATTTCAGTTCTTGTGTCTGCGTGGCTTTTGCAGGACACGATGCCGGCTACACAGCAGGGGAACAGCTGGCGGTGCTGAACCCCACTGACACATTGGCTGGTGTTTTTCTCTGTGTAGCTAGCAGTACCGGGCACCAACTGGCGGTGTTAGAGCCCAGGGTCAGCAGGAGGAGCAGGTGGAGCAGAGTGTAGGCCGAAGCCTGCACTGGCGGCAGCTTTGGGTCTGTTGTGTCTGCGTGGCTGTTGCAGGACACGTTGCCGGCTACACAGCAGGGGAACAGCTGGCGGTGCTGAACCCCACTGACACATTGGCGAGGTGTTTTTCTCTGTGCAGCCAGCACTTCCGGACAGCAACTAGCGGTGTTGGAGCCCGGGCTCTGCAGGTGGAGCAGAGTGTAGGCCGCAGCTTGCACTGGAGCAAGTTGAAAGGGAACCTTTAACCCCCCCCCCAGGCGTTTGTAGCTGAAAGAGCCATCTTGTACAGCACTAATGCTGGAAAAGGTAAACTTAGCTCTTTTAATTATGGTACTTGCACATGCTGAACCTAACACTTTTGAAATGTGCACAGGCGCAGCCATCCTGACACCAAATGATGTCAGAAGACGGGCAGCGCTAAGTGTGCCTGGCCAAAGGATAACATAACAGCGCAGACTCCGGGACAGATTCAAACAACGCTGAGGAGGAGGCGCATGGCGCCAAGGGGGTAAGAATGACGGCTGTGCTGCGTCACATGACAAAGGAAAGTTCCACCGACCGGACGGTTTAACCGTGTGAGGGGACACATTTTATAAGTGTTAGGTTCAGCATGTGCAAGGAGCACCACGAAAAGAGGCACTTTTTCCCTTTGCATCATTACTGCTGCACAAGGTGTCTCCTTCAGTAACAAACGCCTGGGGGGGGGGGACAGGTTCCCTTAAATTTAACTTGTTGTGCCTGCGTGGCGGTTGCAGGACACGTTGCCGTATACACAGCAGGGGAGCAGCAGGCATTACTGAACCCCACTATCACATTGGCGAGGTGTTTGGCTCTGTGCGGACAGCACTTCTGGACGGCAACTAGCGGTGTTGGAGCCCAGGGACAGGAGGAGGAGGAGGTGGAGGAGATAGGAGGGATTGCCACACACATAGCTGGGGAACAGCTGACGTTACTGAACCCCAATAACAGAGGAGGGACTGTTGGGACTGTGCGGGCAGCACTTCTGGACGGCAACTGGCGGTGTTGGAGCCCAGGGACAGGAGGAGGAGGAGGTGGAGGAGATAGGAGGGATTGCCACACACACAGCTGGGGAACAGCTGACGTTACTGAACCCCAATAACAGAGGAGGGACTGTTGGGACTGTGCGGGCAGCACTTCTGGACGGCAACTGGTGGTGTTGGAGCCCAGGGACAGGAGGAGGAGGAGGTGGAGGAGATAGGAGGGATTGCCACACACACAGCTGGGGAACAGCTGACGTTACTGAACCCCAATAACAGAGGAGGGACTGTTGGGACTGTGCGGGCAGCACTTCTGGACGGCAACTGGCGGTGTTGGAGCCCAGGGACAGGAGGAGGAGGAGGTGGAGGAGATAGGAGGGATTGCCACACACACAGCTGGGGAACAGCTGACGTTACTGAACCCCAATAACAGAGGAGGGACTGTTGGGACTGTGCGGGCAGCACTTCTGGACGGCAACTGGCGGTGTTGGAGCCCAGGGACAGGAGGAGGAGGAGGTGGAAGAGATAGGAGGGATTGCCACACACACAGCTGGGGAACAGCTGACGTTACTGAACCCCAATAACAGAGGAGGGACTGTTGGGACTGTGCGGGCAGCACTTCTGGACGGCAACTGGCGGTGTTGGAGCCCAGGGACAGGAGGAGGAGGAGGTGGAGGAGATAGGACAGGATTGCCACACACACAGCTGGGGAACAGCTGACATTACTGAACCCCAATAACAGAGGAGGGACTGTTGGGACTGTGCGGGCAGCACTTCTGGACGGCAACTGGCGGTGTTGGAGCCCAGGGACAGGAGGAGGAGGAGGTGGAGGAGATAGGAGGGATTGCCACACACACAGCTGGGGAACAGCTGACGTTACTGAACCCCAATAACAGAGGAGGGACTGTTGGGACTTTGCGGGCAGCACTTCTGGACGGCAACTGGTGGTGTTGGAGCCCAGGGACAGGAGGAGGAGGAGGTGGAGGAGATAGGAGGGATTGCCACACACACAGCTGGGGAACAGCTGACTTTACTGAACCCCAATAACAGAGGAGGGACTGTTGGGACTGTGCGGGCAGCACTTCTGGATGGCAACTGGCGGTGTTGGAGCCCAGGGACAGGAGGAGGAGGAGGTGGAGGAGATAGGAGGGATTGCCACACACACAGCTGGGGAACAGCTGACGTTACTGAACCCCAATAACAGAGGAGCGACTGTTGACTGTGCGTACAGCACTACCAGGCAACAACTAGCGGTGTTGGAGCCCAGGGACAGCAGAAGCAGAGGAACACAATGTAGGCCGAAGCCTGATTGGAGAAAGTCGAAAAGGAACCTTTAACCCCCCCCCCCAAGGCGTTTGTAGCTGAAAGAGCCAGCTTGTGCAGCACAAAAGATGCAAAAGGAAAAGGTGGCTCTTTTCATTATGCTCCTTGCAAACACAGAACTAAACACTTATAAAATGTGTCCCCTGAAACCGTGAGACCGTTCCGGAGGTCGGACTTTCCTTCGTAATATGACGCAGCACAGCCATCATTCTTACCCCCCCGGCGCCGTGCCCCGGCTCCTCAGCGTTGTTTGATTCCGTCCCGGAGCCTGCGCTGTTATGTTATCCCTTGGCCAGGCACACTTAGCGCTGCCCATCTTCTGACATCATTTGGTGTCAGGCTGGCTGCGCCTGTGCGGCCTCGCTGGCCGAGAGCCCGCCTAGCAGTGTCGTCTAATGTAATCCCACCGCGGGCCTGGGATCCGTGGCCATGCGCAGTGCATATCCTCGCCTCTCACTCCCCTCCCTACGGCTTCTTCAGACTGTGCGGCGTCACGGCCGTGGCATGCTATTAGGGATCAGCTGACGGCACACAGTCTGAAGAAGGCATAGGGAGATGAGTGAGAGGCGGAGGTTCAGATATGCACTGCGCATGTCCATGGATCTCAGGCCCCCAGTGGGATTAAATCAGAAGACAATGCGAGGCGGGCTCTCGGCCAGCACGGCTGCACAGGCGCAGCTGCTGCACAAGGTGGCTCTTTCAGTAACAAACGCCTTGGGGGGGGGACAGGTTCCCTTACATTTCAGTTGTTGTGTCAGCGTGGCGGTCGCAGGACACATTGCCGGCTACACAGCTGGGGATCAGCTGACGTTACTGAAACCCAATAACACTGGGTCGTATGTTTTGACTGTGCAGACGGCACTTCAGAGCCTCAACTGGCGGTGTTGGAGCCCAGGAATTTAAGTTCAGGTGGTAGAAAGATGAACACAACAGGAGACCTGGATAACGTAGACAGTCACCTAATTATTAAATCAGGAAGAGGAGTGGCAAATTCCTGCGAGATCCAGGCCTTGTTCATTTTCAGGAAAGTAAGCCGGTCAACGTTATCGGAGGATAGTCGCATGCGACGGTCAGTTAGTACACCACCTGCAGCACTAAAGACGCGTTCCGATAATACACTAGCCGCAGGGCAAGCCAGCACCTCCAATGCATACTGGCTTAGCTCTGGCCATGTATCCAGCTTTGAGACCCAAAACTTGAAAGGTGAAGAGCCGTCTGGGAGTACAGCAAGAGGGCAAGACATGTAGTCTGTCACCATCTGACGGAACCGTTGCCTCCTGCTGACTGGAGCCGTCTGTGATGGTGTAGACTTTTGTGGCGGGCACAGAAAACTGTGCCACAGTTGGGCCATACTGGTCTTGCCTTGGGCAGAGGCACTGCTTCTGCTCCCTCTTTGTGCAGAGCCTCCACCACTGCCTGGACGCACTGAGCTGCTTTGTAATGCACTAGCAGCACTTCTCTCACTTGGAATGGAGAAGATGATGGAATTCACCAGTGTGTCTTGGTACTCCCGCATTTTTCGCTCCCGGTTCAACGGTGTGATGAGGCTTTCTACGTTGTCCCGGTAGCGAGGATCGAGGAGGGTGAACACCCAATAATCAGACATGTTGAGAATGTGGGCGATGCGGCGGTCGTTTCTCAGGCACTGCAGCATGTAATCCACCATGTGCTGCAGACTGCCAACTGCCCAAGAAACGCTGTCCCCTGCTGGAGGCGTGATCTCTGCCCGCTCGTCATCACCCCACCCTCACTGTACACACTGACTACTGGACAATTGTGTAACTCCCTCCTCTGGACGGATGTCTTCCTCCTCCATTGACTCCTCCTCATCCTCCTCACAAACTGTCCCCTGCCTACGCGTTTGTGAGGAACTATGTGGCGCTGACTGTCCAGAAGATGATGGAAATGGTGAATCCTCATCCTCCACCTCTTCCACAACATCATCCCTTAGCGCTTGCAGTGATTTTTCAAGCAGGCAGATAAGGGGGACAGTCATGCTGACTAGTGCATCATCTGCACTCGCCATCCGCGTGGAATAATCGAAGGGACGCAAAACCTGGCAGACGTCATTCATAGTGGCCCACTCTGTGGTTGTGAAGTCTGAACGGCGCTGAGTGCGACTTCTTTGCACCTGAAGCAGCTGGTACTCCATTACAGCTTGCTGCTGCTCACACAACCGCTCCAACATATGTAACGTGGAATTCCACCTGGTAGGTAGGTCACATATGATGCGATGTTCCGGCAGGCGGTGTCGGCGCTGCAGAGCCGCAATGCGCGCTTTTGCTGTGCTGGAACGCCGCAAGTGAGCACACTCTAGGCGGACCTTGTGCAGCAGTGCATCAAGATCCAGATAGTCCCTCAAAAAACTCTGCACGACCAAATTGAGCACATGTGCCAGACATGGGATGTGAGTGAGGTTGCCGAGGCCCAGAGCTGCCACCAGATTTCGGCCATTATCACACACTACCATGCCTGGCTGGAGATTCGCTGGCACAAACCACACATCGCTCTCCTGCTTGATGGCATTCCAGAGCTCCTGCGCTGTGTGGCTTCGATTCCCCAAAGAAATTAATTTCAAGACGGCCTGTTGACGTTTGGCCACGGCTGTGCTCATGTCGGTCGTAACAGGTAAACGTTCATCATGGGTCCATGTGGAGGTGGACTGTGACGGCTCCTGCAGCGATGATTCTGAGGAACTGGTGTAAGAGGAGGAGTCAATGCGTACAGAATGGATTCCTGCAATCCTTGGAGTGGGCAGGACACGTCCTGTGCCACTCGCACGATCTGTACCCGGCTCAACGACATTAACCCAATGGGCAGTGAGGGAAAGGTATCGCCCCTGTACATGTTGACTGGTCCACGCATCGGTGGTGAGGTGGACCTTGCTACTGACGGCATTCAGTAGCGCGTGTTTTATGTGTCCCTCCACATGCTTGTGCAGGGCAGGGACGGCTTGCCTGCTGAAGTAAAAGCGGCTGGGCACATTGTACTGTGGGACTGCCAATGACATCAAGTCACGGAAGCTGTCAGTCTCCACCAGCCTGAATGACAGCATTTCCAGTGACAGAAGTTTGGCAATGCCTGCAGTCAGAGCCTGTGCTCGTGGGTGGTTTGACGAGAAAGGCCGCCTTTTCTCCCATGCCTGTACTACCGATGGCTGTAGACTGGGCTGGGAGTGTGTGGATGACTGGGAAAGTGGTGCTGCGGGTGGAATTACAGCGGGTCTCTGGACAACAGGTCCAGAGGTTCTTCCACGGCGATCCTGGGAGGAAGCCGAACCAGCTGCGTGTGAGCTGGAGGAAGAGGCAACACGAGCTGAAGAGGTGGTAGCTGCCGCTGTTGGTTGGCCTAGCTCTTCAGTGTGTCTTTCTAACTCCGCCGCGTGCCTGGTGCGCACATGTTTCCACATGTTGGAGGTATTGAGGTTGCTGACATTTCGACCTCTTTTGACTTTGTGATGACACACCTTGCATTTGACATAGCAAATGTCATCTGCAACTGTGTCAAAAAAGGACCAGGCACTGCAAGTCTTGGTAGCGCCCTTTTTGGCTTTTGGAAGAGACATGCTCCTAACGGGTGCTAAAGCGGAGGCTGCAGGATCCGCAGCCTTCCCCCTCCCTCTCCCTCTTTGGGCCGTACGGGGAATCTCTTCCTCGGAGCTGCTCCCACCACCTTCCTGTCCCTCACGCCAAGATGGGTCAAGGACCTCATCATCTACACTACCCTCTGCCCCCAACTGCTCCTCCTGGGTAGTCTCAGCAGCAGAGCACGCACCAGAAAGTGGCACCTGAGTGTCATCAGCGGATGCGTCCTGCGATGTGGTGACCGGAGCCACTGGCCCACCCGCCTCTTCAGAGGAAGAGAGAAAAAGCAGTTGGGCATCACTGCACCCTGCCTCTTCTTCCATTTCTCCAATGCTGCTTGGCTGGCCCCCTGTTTCCAAGCCAAGAGATTCAGAGAACAGAAGTAGAGACGGCTCCTGTCCTGGGATCTCTGTCTGCCTGGGCAATTTGGCAGGTGGTGAAGAGACAGATGGCTGCTCTCCAGTGCTCTGTGTCTGAGAGGATGTGGCACTAATTGAAGTTGATGCATTAGCTGCCATCCATCCGACAACGGCTTCAATTTGTTCTTCACGCAGCAGCGGTGTACGGCGCTCTGCGACAAAGCTGCGCATGAAGGACTGTTCCCTGGTGAAAGTGGGTGCTGATGAGTCACCGGTTCCCGCAGCAGGCACAGAATCCCCACGTCCTCTCCCTGCTCCGCGCCCACGCCCACGTGCCTTACTCCCTGCCTTCTCCATCTTGGTTGACTGATAAAGATAAGCAGAAAAGTACGGCTTAGTGTGCTTATTCCCGAACAACTCCTAACAGGTATAAGAAACACTAATTTTCTAAAGTGTGGACTAGACTTTAATATGAGCTAATGTGGCCTACACAAATGTAAAGTGGTGTCACTGGTGTGTTTGGTGAACTTTATTATTTATTTATTTTTTTGGGGCTGAACTGACAACAGAGAGAGCTGCAGTCACACGGAGACCGTGCAGACAGCCGTAAACGGCGCTGCAAGGCCCAAAAACCCTCCTCTACGTTATCCTATGTAGTGTTTTTCCACAAGTTAGCTGGAGACGGGTGGAAAGACACTAATAGGAATTTTTTGAAAAAATGTGCAGCAGCCTGCACTACTTAAAACAAAAGGAAAATTGATTTTACGGTATGACGCAGTGAAGAACCCTGAGCTGGAGACAACCAGGCTATGGCTGCTCACAGACTACAGGGCGAGCTTCAGTCACACGGAGACCGTGCAGACAGCCGTAAACGGCGCTGCAATGCCCAAAAACCCTCCTCTACGTTATCCTATGTAGTGTTTTTCCACAAGTTAGCTGGAGACGGGTGGAAAGACACTAATAGGAATTTTTTGAAAAAATGTGCAGCAGCCTGCACTACTTAAAACAAAAGGAAAATTGATTTTACGGTATGACGCAGTGAAGAACCCTGAGCTGGAGACAACCAGGCTATGGCTGCTCACAGACTACAGGGCGAGCTGCAGTCACACGGAGACCGTGCAGACAGCCGTAAACGGCGCTGCAAGGCCCAAAAACCCTCCTCTACGTTATCCTATGTAGTGTTTTTCCACAAGTTAGCTGGAGACGGGTGGAAAGACACTAATAGGAATTTTTTGAAAAAATGAGCAGCAGACTACACTACTTGAAAAAAAAAAAAAAAAAAAAAAGAACAGTATGAGGCAATGAACCACCCTCCCTGAACTGAATACAACCAGCTATGGATGGCCTATGGCTGCACTCAGACTAGAGAGTGGGCTGCACTCACACACACACACACACAGACCTTGCAGATCGCTGTGAAAACAGCGCTACAAGGCAAAAGCAAGGTGATTAGTAGGTGAACACAGCGGTTGCTAAATTAGCCTTTGAAAAGCACAAAGAAGCAAATCGCTATCTCTAAACTGGCCCTCAGTCAGCAAACAGCGTCCTGTCACTAACTGAATTCACAGCAGTGTGAGCGCAAAATGGCGCCAGCGACTTTTAAACTGCATCATGACATCATTTCAGCAGCCAATCACAGCCTTGCCAGTAGTTTCAGGCCCTCCATGCTGAACAGGATGTGCCCACACTTGGAATCATTCTCATTGGCTGATTTCGTACAAATTTGTGCAGTTTGAATCCTGGGAACTTCCGATTCCGGTATCCGATACGCGGCAAGTATCGGATCTCGGTATCGGAATTCCGATACCGCTAAGTATCGGCCGATACCCGATACTTGCGGTATCGGAATGCTCAACACTAGTAAGGACTCCTGCTCAAACACACATTTCTCCAATTTGGCGTAGAGGGAGTTAGTTCATAAGAGGTCGAAGACTCTGCAAACATCTCTCTGGTGGGAGTCAATATCTGGAGAGTAGATGAGAATATCATCCAGATAGATTATGACCGAGGTGGAGAGCATATCCCATAAGATATCATTTAAAAAGTCTTGGAAAATGGCTGGGGCATTACAGAGCCCAAAGGGCATCACTAGATATTCATAGTGCCCATCCCTGGTGTTAAAAGCCGTCTTCCATTTGTCCATTTCACGAATGCGAATCAGGTTGTAAGCACCCCGCAGATCTAGTTTAGTAAACACCCTTGCTCCCTGAAGCCTATCAAAAAGCTCAGATATCAGGGGCAGAGGATATTTATTCTTAACGGTGATGGCGTTAAGACCCCTGTAGTCTATGCATGGACGCAGTTCTCCACTCTTCTTCTGCACAAAGAAGAACCCAGCCCCTGCGGGTGATACTGACTTTCTAATGAATCCTCTTGCCAGATTTTCCTGGATGTACTGAGACATTTCCTCCGTCTCCGTGAGAGATAACAGATAGACTCAACCCCGGGGAGGCTCAGCACCAGGCAAGAGGTCAATAGGTCAGTCATAGGGGCGGTGAGGCGGAAGGGTCTCCGCAGCCCTTTTGGAGAACACGTCAGCATAGGACCAATACTGCTTGGGCAGAGAGGAAAGATCTGCGGGTACCTCTGTTGTAGCAACCTGAACGCTCTCCCTCTGATATCTACGCCCACAAGATTCACCCCATCCCAAAATTCTGCCTGTGGACCACTCGATATGAGGAGAGTGGTACCGTAGCCAAGGCATCCCTAACAGGACCTCATCAATTCCTTCAGGAATGTTGAGCAGAGAAATAATCTCCTGATGAGATGGCAACAAGGACAGACTGAAAGGGATGGTCTGGTGTGTAATCTGTGAGGGCAGTGTCGACCCATTTACCACACTTACTGTTACTGGTTGAGCTAACATTACCAGGGGAATTGCATGACGTTGGGCGAAGGCAGAAGACATAAAATTGCCCTCCGCCCCAGAATCCACGCAGAGCTCTACCGAGTGGGTAAATGAGGCTATAGTAATTGTCCCCTTAAAGGACAATTTGGAGGCAAACGTCGCCGTGTCTAGTGTACCTCCACCTACTACCACTACACGCTGACGTTCCCACGACCGCTGAGGACATCTGGTGGCAAGATGTCCTGACTGCTGGCAAACATGACAAGCCTGGAGTGCACGAGCGGTCCGGGACTTAGATCCCGCTCGTGACCCTACCATGGCCTCATGTGACTCAGGGACCAGGACCGGAGATTCCAGAGGTTTGGTAAAGGAATCTTTGGTAGCCGAAACCTCTGCCTACACTGGGCCCACTCTAACCTCCGCTCGTGAAAACGGAGGCCAATACGAGTGGATACAGTTACTAACTCCTCCAGTGTGGCGGGAATCTCCCTAGTTGCCAGAGCGTCCTTCACGTGGTCAGCCAGCCCCCTCCAAAATATCGGAATAAGGGCCTTATCCACCCACTCCAGCTCAGATGCTAGGGTGCGAAACTGGACGGCAAAATGGCTGACCAAGGACGAGCCCTGAGTCAATGCCAACAGCTGGAGCGCAGTATCATGGGTGACACGAGGTCCTAAAAAGACCTGTTTCAGAGTGCTCAGGAACAATGGAGCACTCTGCACAACATGATCGCCACGCTCCCACAGTGGCGTAGCCCACTCCAACGCCCTGTCCGACAGGAGAGACACAATAAATTCCACCTTAACCCGCTCTGTGGGGAAACGTGCGGCCAGAAGCTCGAGATGTATAGAGCACTGGCTCACGAAACTCCTACAAGATTTACTATCACCAGAAAATTTTTCTGGCAGCGGGAGGCGAGATAGAGTCGGAACAGGGGTGGCAGTGGACATGGTTGCTGCAGCCACGCTAGCAGCCTGTACAGCAACAGTGGTTACGTCCACAGCTGAGGTTATGCGCTCGAGAGCCACCAACCTACCCTCCAGCTGCTGGATGTTCCGCATGGATTGCTGTGTGTCCTCCATAACTAGCCAGATCCTGGCGCTAGTGTACTGTTAGGGTTGGCGGAACGCACTGAATATATATATTAGAAGAAGTTGGTGCGTTCGCAACCCCGGGATCCACCGTGCAGGAAAGCACCTGCAGCTAGATATGGTGGTACAATTTAGTAATATAAATAGACTCTGTTACTTCACAGAGTCCGTTAGCAAGGATAACGCTGTGCCCTGTTTGGCTCACAGAGGAACACAGCTTCTTAGTAGAGCAGATGGTGGTCATGCAGTCAAATACAAACACGCAACTCCTCGCCGGAGGTGCCAGCATTCTAAGGGCTTATTTCAGCCAGGTCCCTGAATACACACACAAACATGACCACACTGGCGCTGAGCTCGCACATAAATTGACACTAGCGCATGGCCGTGTGGTCATGCGCACCTCTTATAGCTGCAGCAAGTACAGGACCTTCCTAGAAGGACCAATGAGAGACTGCCACAGACGTTGAACACCTTCAGGACTTTCCTAGAGGACCAATAGGATTTGCTGCAGTACCTGAGCATGTGACCCTTGATCTCCAATGACAGATCTTACCATGGGCATTGTTATGGTTCTCAATGGCAAGAGAACATAGCCCAGCAAACATAAGTACTAGCTCTTGGAAGGATGGAAACTAAACTGACCATGAACTAAACCTGCCGCACAACTAACAGTAGCCGGGTAGCGTTGCCTACGTTTTTTATCCCTAGACGCCCAGCGCCGGCCGGAGGACTAACTAATCCTGGCAGAGGAAAATATAGTCCTGGCTCACCTCTAGAGAAATTTCCCCGATAGGCAGACAGAGGCCCCCACATATATTGGCGGTGATTATAGATGAAATGACAAACGTAGTATGAAAATAGGTTTAGCAAAATTGAGGTCCGCTTACTAGATAGCAGGAAGACAGAAAGGGCACTTTCATGGTCAGCTGAAAACCCTATCAAAATACCATCCTGAAATTACTTTAAGACTCTAGTATTAACTCATAACATCAGAGTGGCAATTTCAGATCACAAGAGCTTTCCAGACACAGAAACGAAACTACAGCTGTGAACTGGAACAAAATGCAAAAACAAACGAGACTAGAACCAAAACAATTCAGTAAGGGTCAAAAGAACCAAATGAAATACCAGGACATGGACTTATCAGAATATATTTTTATTATTATTGTGCGTGACAATGGTTACAAAATATATTAAAATTACATAAATCCACACTTATAAAATATATAAATATTAAATGTAAAAACTACAAAACATGCGCTGCACCAGGAAGATCAGGATGAAAGTGTAAAATACCACTCCTAACTCCAGCCCCACTACAATAACAGGATGTCTTGGATTACGCTGACACCACGTAATTAGAGATTTCTCTGCCAAGTCCAACTCAATAAAAAACGGTAAAAAAGTGCACAAGTGCCAAATCCAAATTAAAATGTCTATGCCAAATTCAACTCAGTATAAAACAATAAAAAAGTGCACAAGTGCTAAATCCAGATTAGAGTAACCAATTATGATTATAAATCGATGCCAATCACTGCATAAAGTGACAGAGTGCAGAAAGTGTAAATAGCGCAACTCATTATAAAGCAATATAAAAGTGCATACGTGCCAAATCCAGATTAAAGTAACCAATTATAATTATAAATTGATGGCAGTCACTGCATAAAGTGACAGAGTGCAGAAATTATAAATAGCACAAGAATTTATCCACAAAAAGTGCCTAGTAAAGTGTCAGTACATGTTGGAGATAGCTAATTATCGAAAAAATTGTGTCAGCGATTATATATTAGTATATACCTGCTGGGGCTGAATCCTGGACCTGCGCTTCTCCCGACGCGCGTTTCGGATTCGATATATCCTCCTGCTGGGGCTGAATCCTGGACCTGCGCTTCTCCCGACGCGCGTTTCGGATTCGATATATCCTTCTTCCTGAAGAAGGATATATCGAATCCGAAACGCGCGTCGGGAGAAGCGCAGGTCCAGGATTCAGCCCCAGCAGGTATATACTAATATATAATCGCTGACACAATTTTTTCGATAATTAGCTATCTCCAACATGTACTGACACTTTACTAGGCACTTTTTGTGGATAAATTCTTGTGCTATTTATAATTTCTGCACTCTGTCACTTTATGCAGTGACTGCCATCAATTTATAATTATAATTGGTTACTTTAATCTGGATTTGGCACGTATGCACTTTTATATTGCTTTATACTGAGTTGCGCTATTTACACTTTCTGCACTCTGTCACTTTATGCAGTGATTGGCATCGATTTATAATCATAATTGGTTACTCTAATCTGGATTTAGCACTTGTGCACTTTTTTATTGTTTTATACTGAGTTGAATTTGGCATAGACATTTTAATTTGGATTTGGCACTTGTGCACTTTTTTACCGTTTTTTATTGAGTTGGACTTGGCAGAGAAATCTCTAATTACGTGGTGTCAGCGTAATCCAAGACATCCTGTTATTGTAGTGGGGCTGGAGTTAGGAGTGGTATTTTACACTTTCATCCTGATCTTCCTGGTGCAGCGCATGTTTTGTAGTTTTTACATTTAATATTTATATATTTTATAAGTGTGGATTTATGTAATTTTAATATATTTTGTAACCATTGTCACGCACAATAATAATAAAAATATATTCTGATAAGTCCATGTCCTGGTATTTCATTTGGTTCTTTTGACCCTTACTGAATTGTTTTGGTTCTAGTCTGGCTGCTGCTGTGGTTTCCACAGCGATTGTTACACAGTGCACTTGGGTGACGCATATAAAATTTCTGTATACTTTCTTTACATATACAGATATATGAATGAAAATTTGATTTATTTGCAATTTATTTTATGTGTACTGTGTGACATATATTCAAAAACAAACGAGGACTAAAGTCCAACTTAGCTGGGAGTTGTCTAGCAGCAGGAACATGCACAGAAAGGCTTCTGATTACAATGTTGACCGGCATGGAAGTGACAGAGGAGCAAGGTTAAATAGCGACTCCCACATCCTGATGGAAACAGGTGAACAGAGGGGATGATGCACACCAGTTCAATTCCACCAGTGGCCACCGGGGGAGCCCAAAATCCAATTTCACAACAGGGCATGCTCAGAAGAGGAAAAGTAGGACTTAGTCCCAAAGACGTCTGCTCGCTGCTGACCAGTACTGGCCACAATGGCAGAAGCTGGAACGACAGCAGTAACCCTTCGCACAGTGTCATACTGAGCATGACGCTGGGACCAACGCCTCCGCTGAGCAGGCTCCACTGCGGCAGGAGAAGAATGGGAGACCGCAGCGGAGATGGCTCGAGATTCCCCCTGTGCAGAGGCAGGAACTCGACTCCTAACACATGCTGCTCCTCCATTTTCTGGGGGCGGAGCTACTTCTCCTTGTTCCCGCCATTGCAAATCAGGGGGTCGACCTCTTTGACTGATGGGCATGTCTTCATCTCGTAGCAGCAGTCGGAGGGGGTGGTCGTCACTTTTGGCGCCGCTTTGGTAGTCTTCTCCCATGTTGGCACGCCCTTCTTCTTCTCCGGCGCTGTAATGGCGGCGGTTTTGGCGGTCTTTTGCAATACACAGTCTTTCAGCACAAAACAGTTCAAGCACAATTCTGGCACAGTTGTTAGGCGCACATGACCCGATTTTCAGGCTTAAGTAGATCCTGTTCGTGACACCAAAAGATTGGAGCGCCCCCGTAGGGCTAAGGGGTACTCGGTACCGGGTTCTTCGGTTCTCAAGGGGGATGTCACGGTGGCTGACCCGGTCCGTGGCCCTAGGGACGTCCGTTGTAAAAGGGGAAAGGTCTTTAAGGGGAAAGTGTTCGTGACGCCACCTGTGGTATTCGGTCAGGGTGACCGACGCTGCTTTGAGGGGTCCGCTGGGGTGATGTTATGGCACCTAGATGGTATACCTTCCCACAGGTGAAGTGTATCCCCATGGCTTCCCAGTGTGTAGATGGTGGATGGTGAGAGGCGCAGTGAAGAACGAGGACACAAGGTTGCAGTCTCTTTACCTTTACTGAAGGCTTCAGCATCCACAGTCCAGGGTACAGACCACAGGGTAGGCAGAGTCCGGCCGGTCCGAAGGCAATTCTAGAGTCCCCTTATCCAGGTGGAAATCAGTAGCCTTCCTCTAGCGCCTGGGTGTTGTGCTGATTTTCCTCATAGAATCATATTAAAATGCAGAAAATCCACAGTTAAAAAACTCATAAGTGTCTTTAGAGTGACTCCACTGAGGAAACAAATTAAAAATACATGTAATTCGCACATAACTGTATCAATAAAGTTTTGTGAAAGCCAAATACCAGGAAGTATAAAAAACAAAGCAGCTTACCATAACATACTAAAAAGAAGAGAAAACACGATGCAAAGCCCTTGTACAAAAACACAGTCACAAAAACAACTGAAAAACACAAGTAACCTAATTTACATAACAATGGGGAACACAATTTTCATTTAGTTAAACATGATGCTTGTTTTGACTAAAGGTACCTTCACGCTAAACGACTTTGCAACGAGAACGACGACGATCCGTGACGTTGCAGCGTCCTGGATAGCGATATCGTTGTGTTTGGCACGCAGCAGCGATCTGGATCCCGCTGTGATATCGCTGGTCGTTGCTGAAAGTCCAAAACTTTATTTGGTCGTCAGATCGGCGTGTATCGTCCTGTTTGACAGCAAAAGCAATGATGCCAGCAATGTTTTACAATGGTAACCAGGGTAAATATCGGGTTACTAAGCGCAGGGCCGCGCTTAGTAACCCGATATTTACCCTGGTTACCATTGTAAAAGTAAAAAAAAACCAGTACATACTCACCTTCTGATGTCTGTCACGTCCCCCGGCATCCACGCTGCTGCTCAGAGCTTCCTGCACTGAATGTGTCAGTGCTGGCCGTAAAGCAAAGCACAGCGGTGACGTCACCGCTGTGCTTTAGGGCCGGCGCTCACAGTCAGTGCGGGAAGCTGAAGGCGAGGAACGCGACAGACACGGCAATGTAAGTATGTAGTGTTTGTTTTTTTTTTACATTTACACTGGTAACCAGGGTAAACATCGGGTTACTAAGCGCGGCTCTGCGCTTAGTAACCCGATGTTTACCCTGGTTACCCGGGGACTTCGGCATCGTTGGTCGCTGGAGAGCTGTCTGTGTGACAGCTCTCCAGCGACCACACAGCGACGCTGCAGCGATCGGCATCGTTGTCGATATCGCTGCAGAGTCGCTTAATGTGATGGTACCTTAACTTTTGGCTTCTTAATCTAAAAGTGACCCCAGTTTTTCTCTATCACAACAACTTTTTAAGCTACGTGATACCCTCTCTTTGACTTCAAAGCCAGACAACATGTATATCCAATGCAAAATAATGCAAAAAATAACCTGAATATAATGTTTTTTAAAAGCTATTTTGTTCATACAAAGGACATATTGTTACTGTAAGTCAAATTGTGTGCAAGTAGTAACGTTAGGTAGCAGTTAGGGTACGTTCCCACGATCAGTATTAGGGCTCATACTCACTTACGAGAAAAACGGATGAGTGCAATCCGATAAAAAATCGGATTGCACTCGGACCAATGTTATTCAATGGGAGACATCTCATTTGCGATTTTTTTTCTCAGCCAAAATTGGACTGAGAAAAAAAATCGCAGCATACTGCGATTCGCTGTGTATCTTGGACTAGACTCGCCAATGTAAATCAATGGGTGCGAGAAAAAAAAATTGACAATTGCCTTCAGATGACCCCAAAGATAAAAGTCTAAGGCAGTCAGATTGGGAGACCTTGATGGCTATTCATCTGGTCCACGACGACCAATCCACTTTCCAGGAAACTGTTCAAGTAGGAATGCTCAGACCTGAGACCCAAGATGGTGCACCACCACATTATGGGTGTCAGAAATGGACACCTGGAAAACAGAAAAAGACAGAAATAAACACAAGAGGTCCTTCGTTCACCAATTTATTTGTAAAAATGTTCCCACAAAGCTCTAACCCGTCACCTGTGAAAAGCAGGAACTTTACTGCTAATCACAGTCGCCGGAGCAAGATTCTGGAAACGTGGACTACATTGGAGCTTCGTGAGAACATTTTTGGTTCTGAATTGGTGAATGAAGGACTGTCTTTTGTGTTTATTTCTGTCTTTTTATGTTTTTCAGGTATCCATTTCTGGACTACATTGGACACGGTGGATTACTGTGGACATGCATTAGATTTTCAATAAATTGGTGAATGAGGGATAGTGTGGAGGAGTTTTCATTTAATTTAAGTATTTTTTTCTGCATGTGTATTTTTATTTTTTTATTACCGGGTTAGTAATGGGAGAGTCTGATAGACACCTCTCCATTACTAACCCCAGGGCTTGATGACAGCTGTGATTTTTGACAAATCACAGCTGTCATCAACCTTAACTACCATTACTCCGATTGCCACCGTTCCAGGGCAATCAGGAAGAAATAGGCAAAGCACCAGAATTGGCACATCTAATGTGATGGCCAATTCTGGAGCAGCTGTGGGCTTGTATTTTTAGGCAGGGAAGGGCGCAATAACCAGGAACCTTCCCAGACTGATAATATAAACCCGAAGCTCTCTACTTTACATTGGCTGGCTATCAAAAATAGTGGGGGACCCCAGGCATATACCAAACCTCAATTATAGGAATCCAAAAAAATGGAGGCAGGACACCATTCTCAGTGAAAAAGGAGCTACTTTTATTAGCCCATCTCAGCAACGTTTCGGTTCAAATAGATGTGAACCTTTTTTTGGATTCCTAGATAGATAGATTAAAAGCCGGGAGATGCCACGTACAGTATAGAATAGAATAGGTTAGAATAGAATAGATAGAATAGATTTATACACATAGACTAGGTGCATATACACTGCTAAAAAAAAAAAAAAAAAGAACACTAAAATCCCACATCCTAGATATCACTGAATGAAATATTCCAGTTGCAAATCTTTATTCATTACATAGTGGAATGTGTTGAGAACAATAAAACCTAAAAATGATCAACATAAATCATAACTAATATCCCACGGAGGTCTGGAGTTGGAATGATGCTCAAAATCAAAGTGGAAAATGAAGTTACAGGCTGATCCAACTTCAGTGGAAATGCCTCAAGACAAGGAAATGATTCTCAGTAGTGTGTGTGGCCACCACGTGCTTGTATGATCTCCCTACAATGCCTGGGCATGCTCCTGATGAGGCGGCGGATGGTCTCCTGAGGGATCTCCTCCCAGACCTGGACTAAAGCATCCGCCAACTCCTGGACTGTCTGTGGTGCAATGTAACGTTGGTGGATGGTGCGAGACATGATGTCCCAAATGTGATCAATCGTATTCAGGTCTGGGGAACGGGGAGCCAGTCCATAGCTTCAATGCCTTCATCTTCAAGGAACTGCTGACACACTCCAGCCACATGACGTCTGGCATTGTCCTACATTTATGCGGAACCCAGGGCCAACAGCATATGGTCTCACAAGGGGTCTGAGGTTCTCATCTTGGTACCTAATGGCAGTCAGGCTACCTCAGGCGAGCACATGGAGGGCTGTGGGGCCCTCCAAAGAAATGCCACCCCACACCATTACTGATGCACTGCTGAACCGGTCATGCTGAAGGATCTTGCAGGCAGCATATCGCTCTCCACAGTGTCTCCAGACTCTGTCATTTCTGTCACATGTGCTCAGTGTGAACCTGCTTTCATCTGTGAAGAGCACAGGGCGCCAGTGGTGAATTTGCCAATCCTGGTGTTCTGTGGCAAATGCCAAGCATCCTGCACGGTGCTGGGCTGTGAGCGCTACCCACATCTGAGGACATCGGGCACTCAGACCATCCAAATGGAGTCATTTCTAACTGTTTGTGCAGACACATGCGCATTTGTGGCCTGCTGGAGGTCATTTTGCAGGGCTCTGGCAGTGGTCCTCCTGTTCTTCTTTGCACAAAAGCTGAGGTAGTGGTTCTGCTGCTGGGTTGTTGCCCTTCTATGGCCCCCTCCACCTCTCCTGGTGTGCTGGCCTGTCTCCTGGTAGCACCTCCAACCTCTGGACACTACGCTGACAGACACAGCAAACCTTCTTGCCACAGCTCGCATTGATGTGCCATCCTGGATGAGCTGCACTACCTGAGTCACTTGTGTGGGTTGTCAAGTCTGCCTCATGCTACCACGAGTGTGAAAGCACAATCAACATTCAACAGTGACTAAAACATCAGCCAGAAAGCATTGGTACTGAGATGTGGTCTGTGGTCCCCACCTGCAGAGCCACTCCTTTATTTAGTGTGTCTTGATAATTGCCAATAATTTCCATCTGTTGTCTATTCCATTTGCACAACAGCATGTTTAATTGATTGTCAAACAGTGTTGCTTCCTAAGTGGACAGTTTGACTTCAAAGAAGTTTGATTTACTTGGAGTTATATTCTGTTGTGGAGTTATGGTCTGTTGTTTAAGTGTTCCCTTTTTTTTAAGCAGTATATATATATATATATATTTATATATATATAGATATATAGATATATATAGATATCTATATATATAATTGTCTAAGGGGTACTTCCGTCTGTCTGTCCCGGATATTCATTGGTCAAGGCCTCTGTCTGTCATGGAATCCAAGTCGCTGATTGGTCTCGGCAGGTGCCTGTCATGGCTGCCGCGACCAATCAGCGATGGCCACAGTCCGATTAGTCCCTCCCTTAGTCCCCAGCAATCACTGCCTGGCGCCCGCTCCATAATCCCCTTCCCCTCCAGTCACCACTCACACAGGGTTAATGGCAGCGGTAACAGTGTAACGCACTCCATTACCGCTGCTATTAACCCTGTGTGTCCCTAACTATTTACTATTGACTCTGCCTATGCAGAATCAATAGTAAAAATATGTCATGTTAAAAATAATAATAAAAAAAACAACCTGCTATACTCACCATCCGCCGCCTTTCGCGCTCCTAGCGTCGCTACGGTGACCGCTCCATGCAAGCGGCAGCTCCCGGTCCCAGGATGGTATGCCAGAAGGACCTTCCATGACGTCATGGTCATGTGACCGCGACGTGATCACAGGCCCTGCGAGAAGGACCTTCCATGACGTCGCTGTCAAATGACCGTGACGTCATGGAAGGTCCTTCTGGCATACCATCCTGGGACCGGAAGCTGCCGCCTGCGGTCGTCACGGTCATGTGACCGCGACGTCATCACAGGTCCTGCGCGAGAAGGACCTGCCATGATGTCACGGTCATGTGACCGCGACGTCATCACACCCTGGGACCGGAAGCTGACGCCTGCACTGCGCACAGGGCCAGGACTTCAACGGGCCTACAGAGGGTGAGTATATGTTTATTTTTTATTTTAACTCTGTATACTAAGTGGCTCTGTGCTGTATACTCTGTCGCTGTGCAGTATACTACGTGACTGGGCAATATACTACGTGACTTGGCAATATACTACGTGACTGGGCCATATACTACGTAGCTGGGCAATATACTACGTCGCTGCGCAATATACTACGTGGGCTGCGCAATATACTACGTGGCTGGGCAATATACTACGTGGCTGGGCAATATACTACGTGGCTGGGCAATATACTACGTGACTGGGCAATATACTACGTGACTGGGCAATATACTACATGGGCTGTGCAATATACTACGTGGCTGGGCAATATACTACGTGACTGGGCAATATACTACGTGGGCTGTGCAATATACTACGTGGCTGGGTAATATACTACGTGGCTGGGCAATATACTACGTCGCTGTGCTATATACTACGTGGACATGCATATTCTAGAATACCCGATGCGTTAGCATCGGGCCACCATCTAGTATATATAAATATATATATATATATATATATATATATATATATATATATATATATATATATATATATATATATATATATATTACAGACTAAAAGTTTGGACACACCTCCTCTTTTAAGGATTTTTCTGTATTTTCATGACTATGAAAATTGTACATTCACACTGAAGGCATCAAAACTATGAATTAACACATGTGGATTTATATACTTAACAAAAAATTGTGAAACAACTGAAATTATGTTTTATATTCTAGGTTCTTCAAAGTAGCCACCTTTTGCTTTGATGACTGCTTTGCACACTCTTGGCATTTTCTTGATGAGCTTCAAGAGGTAGTCACCGGGAATGGTTTTCACTTCATAGGTGTGCCCTGTCAGGTTTAATCAGTGGAATTTCTTGCTTTATAAATGGTCGGGACCAGCAGTTGTGTTATGCAGAAGTCTGGTGGATACACAGCTGATATTCCTAATTCCTACTGAATAGACTGTTAAAATTTGTATTATGGCAAGAAAAAAGCAGCTAAGTAAAGAAAAACATGTGGCCATCATTACTTTAAGAAATGAAGGTCAGTCAGTCTGAAAAATTGGGAAAACTTTGAAAGTGTCCCCAAGTGTAGTGGTAAAAACCATCAAACTGGCTCACATGAGGACCGCCCCAGGAAAGGAAGACCGAGAGTCACCTCTGCTTCTGAGGATAAGTTTATCCGAGTCACTAGCCTCAGAAATCGCAGGTTAACAGCAACTCAGATTAGAGACCAGGTCAATGCCACACAGAGTTCTAGCAGCAGACACATATCTACAACAACTGTTAAGAGGAGACTTTGTGCAGCAGGCCTTCATGGTAAAATAACTGCTAAGGACAGGCAACAAGCAGAAGAGACTTGTTTGGGCTAAAGAACACAAAGAATGGACATTAGACCAGTGGAAATCTGTGTCAGGACTCTGAACATTTTTTACCTTTTGTGCATTACTGCCCTTTTCCAACATGGCGTCTTTGGTCTCATGTGCACTTGTTTTCCTGCTAAAAAACTCCACCCCAGCCTTCAGTCTGTGCTAGATTATTCTGCTTTGCATCCAGCTCCTGATTAATCCCTGGCCTTGCACCTGCACCTGCTCCTGTGAACCTGTGATGGAGATCCTGCCACTCTGCTCTGAGTTCCTGCTGCATACACCAGTTTTCAGTAATCCTCCTTCATTTGCTGCTCGTGTTACTTCCATCTGCATTTGTTGGACATGTAAGCTGTTTGCTGCTCTGCAAAACCTGAGACTATTAACCAGGCCTCCCTGGTTGAGCTAAGATATGATTTGAACTGCCTTATAGCATATCTATCTGTGTCTGGACTAAGTCAAGGATCTATTCGTGTCAAGTTTCCTCAAGAATAACTGTGCTTCATAGACTTTCTGTTTGTTTGCATCTACCTCTGAAGTTTCCTATTGACTGCTAAGCTGCGTTTATTATTTGCACCAAGTGTTGTGGACTTGAGTTTCTCTGTGCACCTGTTTGAATCACCGTGTGATAAAATAAACTTTACCACTTATAAAACTGTGTCCTGTTGTCTTGTTCCACGCAAAGAGTCTCCTGAATTATCCCCTATAATTATTACAGGATAATCTTGCCATAAAAAAAAAGGAGACTGCTGGAACAATGACTGCAGAGAGCAGATTAGAGCAGGTGTTTTCCATAATTAGATCACTGCAGAAAGATGTGGAAGGTTTGCAAAAGAAGTTTGGAAGCTTTGAACACAATCAACAAGTGTTTGGACAAACTTTGCAGGACGTAAGCAATCGCATGGCAGCCCAGGAAAACAAACTTGCTGGCATAGAGTCCCAGTATGGATGGGCTTTTCAGGACATAAGCATGCAAATAGCTGCACAAGTGACTTTACCCTCTGGGCAACAACCACCAGCTAGCCCACCTAAGTTGCCCCCATTCAGATTTAATGGTGATCGCGACAAATTTCGTGGCTTTGTGAATCAATGTATGCTATATTTTGATGTGCATGCTGACCGTTTTCCTACTGATAGATCCAAAGTATTGTGTGTAATAATGCTACTGACCTCACGAGCGCTCGCCTGGGCGAATCCGATGATTGAGTCTCGTGATCCACGGTTAAATGACTTGGATGATTTCTTGGCCGCTATGACATTAATGTTTGATTACCCTAATCACCGTGCAACTGCTGAATCTGCTTTGTTGTCTTTATGCCAGGCTAAAAGTTCTGTTATTGAGTATGCCACTGAATTCAGGAGATTGGCTGTAGATACCAATTGGGACAGTTATGCACAATTGCCTATTTTTAAAAGGGGTCTGTCTAGTATTATAAAAGATGAACTAGCTCGCTTGGAGTCACCACAAGAACTAGAGACATTTATACAGCATTGTGTGCGCATAGACATTCGCCTTACTGAGCGTAGGCAGGAGAAATTTGCTGCATATAACCGTATTTCTAACTTTTCCCTTCCTTCCAAAGAGCCTGCAGGTAAAACATCTCGGGAAGTGGAGGAGGTGCCCATGCAAATTGATTCCGTTCAGAGACGCGAGATCAATGAGCGCCGGGAGCATTGCCTTTGTGAAAGTCTATGTTTCTACTGCGGCCAGTCTGACCATTTCTTGATCAATTGTCCTAAGTGTCCTAGACGGCCTAACAAGGTGCTAGCAGCAATAGGGGAGTATGACAACTGTGATGATGAATCTGACATCTCTGAATGTAGCCTGCCTTTAAACGCTGTATTCCATTCACTTTCTATGACTTCACCCCCCAAGGAGATGAAGGAAAAGAACTCTCACTGTTCTCACCCTATTAAGATCCTGTGTTCAGGACAGTGGATTTCCAGTGCAGCTATGATTGACTCTGGTGCAGGTGGCAATTTCATGGATATCGCATTTGCCAAGGAACATGGTATTAAAATTCAGCAAAGAGCCTCTCCAATTACCATGGAAACAGTGGATGGATCACCTTTAATCTCTGGGCCTGTGGATCAGGAGACCGTACCCCTTGAAATTTTGTTGGAGCCTAATCATCAGGAGCAACTTTCTTTCTTGCTAATTTCTTCTCATTTTCCTGTGATTTTAGGCATTCCTTGGCTGCGTTCTCAGAACCCAATTATCAACTGGGAGACAAAGGAGATTATCTTTCCAACAAGGAGCAACTCAGCGTTAACAGAAGCTGTCCCTGAGTCCACGGCTACGGAACCACATGTATAGGTATTTTCTTTACCTCCAGCATATAAAGAGTTCTCTGACCTCTGTGACAAGAAGAATGCAGATCAGCTTCCTCTACACAGGCATTATGGCTGTTCCATTGAGTTGCTTCCTGGGGCAGATATTCCTTTTGGTCACGTATACCCTTTGGTGGCACCTGAGCTTCAAGCCTTAAAGGAGTATATTGATGAAAATCTGGCCAAAGGCTTCATACGTCCTTCTTCCTCACCAGCAGGGTCACCCTTTTTTTTGTAAAGAAGAAGGATGGGACCCTGAGACCCTGTGTTGACTATCGGGAACTCAATAAGGTAACCGTACAAAACCGTTACCCTTTGCCTCTGATTCCCGAATTACTGGAAAGAGTCTGCCATGCTAAGGTGTTCTCTAAGCTGGATCTTCGTGTGGCTTATAATTTGGTGCGTATTCATCCAGGGGATGAGTGGAAGACAGCACTCAGATGCCGGAATGGACACTTTGAATCTCTTGTGATGCCCTTCGGGCTTTGTAACGCCCCTGCAGCATTTCAACACCTTGTTAATGACATATTCAGAGATTTGTTGGACCAGTTTGTGGTGATCTATTTGGACGATATACTAATCTTTTCTGACTCTCTACAGGAACATGAAGAACATGTCAAAACTGTTTTAAGACATCTGAAAGAGAACCAACTGTATATCAAGCCAGAGAAATGCGAGTTCCATCGTTCTGAGATACAATTCTTGGGTTATATCATCTCTCCCCAGGGGCTGAACATGGAATCTGGTAAGATTCAGGCTATCCTTGACTGGCCGGCACCCAACAACGTTAAGGAGGTCCAACGTTTTATTGGTTTTGCAAATTTCTACAGACGCTTCATTCGAAATTTTTCTGATATTGTCCGTCCCATTACTTCCTTGACAAAGAAGGAAAAGCCCTTTAAGTGGTCATCACAGGCTCAAGAAGCTTTTGATCGGCTGAAGATCTGTTTCACATCAGCACCGCTGTTGATACACCCAGATCCAACACATCCTTTCTTTGTGGAGGTGGACGCTTCTGATAATGCTTTGGGGGCTATTCTCTCCCAAAGAACTGGAGAGAAGGGTCTGCTACATCCTTGTGCTTTCTTTTCCCGTAGACTAACCTCAGCAGAGAAGAATTACGACGTGGGAGACAAGGAATTGCTGGCTATTATTGCGGCTTTCAAAGAATGAAGGCATCATCTGCAAGGAGCTGCACAACAGACCATAGTGCAAACTGACCATCGCAATCTAGAGTTCCTTAGATCCGCTAGATGTCTTTCTCCTTGTCAGGCGTGTTGGAACTTATTTTTAAATCAATTTAACTTTGTTATCTCGTACCGTCCAGGTTCTCGTAATGGGAAGGCTGATGCTTTATCCCAAATCCATGCTGCGGATTCCATACCTGGAGCCCCATCCAAGACCATTCTATCTGATGCCAATTTCATCGGAGTTATCCACGATCAGGACTTGTGGAAGGAGTGCAGGGAGGCCTATGAAGGTGATGTATTTCTGGCCAACCCACCTGTGGATATTAATCTTGTCTTTAAGGGTGGCATGTGGTTCAGAGATCGACGTATCTACGTCCCGGAGGTCGTCCGTCTGCAGATCCTCAAGTTGGTACATGACTCCAAGTTGGCTGGTCACAGGGGGGTACAGAAGACACAAGAGTTTCTGAGCCGATTCTTCTGGTGGCCAACTTGCCTGAAGGATACCAAGGACTATGTTCTCTCTTGCGAGGTATGTGCCCATTACAAGACTCCTCATGTGGCACCTACGGGTCTTCTACAACCATTACCTGTTCCATCCCGCCCTTGGGGTCTATATCAATGGACTTTATTGTGGAGCTGCCTACATCGGGGGGGGCATGAATACAATCATGGTGGTAGTTGATCGCCTGACTAAAGCTGCTCATTTTGTTCCGTGCACCGGCCTCCCCTCAGCTAAAGATACAGTGAACTTGGTTATACAGAATGTCTTTCGGTTGCATGGGGTGCCGGATGAGAACATCTCTGACCGTGGAGTACAGTTCACTTCAAGATTCTTGAAGGGGTTTTGCTCTGCACTCAATATTAATGTCTGTCTCTCTTCTGCTTACCATCCCCAGACAAATGGTCAGACTGAGTGTACCAACTGTTGTGGATTCTGTTTGTGGGCTCCCTCTGGTGGTTACTGCTGGTACTGGGTGACTTTGGTGGGTTGCGGCCTTTGGTTTCCACCTGTCCATCAGAGGCTGGGTGTTTCCTATTTTACCTGGCCTTTCTGTCATTTCCTTGCCGGCTATCAATGTATTCAGATGTGCTCTGTTTGGTTCCTGCCTACCTGCTCCCAGATCTTTCAGGATAAGCTAAGTGCTGATTTTCAGTTGTTTGGTTTTTTGTCCAGCTTGCTTATTATGTCTCTATGCTAGCTGGTAGCTCTAGTGGACTGAGGTTCTCCCCATGTGCCATGAGTTGGCACATGGGTTCTTGTAATCTCAGGATGGTTTTTTGATTAGGGTTTTTTGCTGACCGCTCAGTCCCCTTTTGTATCGTTCTGCTTTCTAGTTTACAGCGGGCCTCAATTTGCTAAATCTATATATATCATCTCTATGTGTGTGCCTTCCTCTCATTTCACCGTCAATACATGTGAGGGGGCAACTATGTCTTTTGGGGTTCATTCCTCTGGAGGCAAGTGAGGTCTTTATTTTCTCTGCAGTACTAGTTAGCTCTTAGGCTGGTGCGTGGCGTCTAGAACCAACGTAGGCACGCTCCCTGGCTATCTCTAGTTGCGTTTGTCAGGCGTAGGGCAGCGGTCAGCCCAGGTTCCATCACCCTAGAGCTCGTCCATTATTTATTTGTACTTTGCTTGTCCTGTGCTATCCCTAGCCATTGGGGATTCATGACAGTATAGCCGGCCCACAAAGTGTTAATTGTTTGGGCTGAAGCAGGAGAAAAAGAAGTGTTTAAGGGAAATTTTTTTTTTTTTTTTTTTTCCCTTCAGAGTTTTGCTGCCTAGCCCTTAATTGCTGTCTAGCTGCTTCTTACCTCCTCTTAACCCTTGAATGGCTCTCATCTTAGCTGTTTAACATGGATGTCCAGAGTTTGGCTTCCAGCCTGAGTAATCTCGCGGCAAAAGTTCAAAACATACAGGATTTTGTTGTTCACACTCCCATGTCTGAACCTAGAATTCCTATTCCAGAGTTCTTCTCTGGAGATAGATCTACCTTCCTGAATTTCAGGAACAATTGTAAATTGTTTCTTTCTTTAAAATCTCGCTCCTCTGGAGACCCTGCTCAACAGGTCAGGATTGTAATATCTTTCCTGCGGGGCGACCCTCAGAATTGGGCATTTGCATTGGCACCAGGGGATCCTGCATTGCTCAGTGTGGATGCGTTTTTTCTGGCATTGGGATTGCTCTATGAGGAACCCAACCTGGAGATTCAGGCTGAAAAGGCTTTATTAGCCCTCTCTCAGGGGCATGATGAAGCGGAAATATATTGTCAAAAATTTCGGAAATGGTCGGTGCTTACTCAGTGGAATGAGTGCGCCCTGGCTGCAAACTTCAGAAATGGTCTTTCTGAGGCCATTAAGGATATTATGGTGGGGTTCCCTACGCCTACAGGTCTGAATGAGTCTATGGTTATGGCCATTCAGATTGATCGGCGTTTGCGGGAGCGCAAACCCGTGCACCAGTTGGCGGTGTCTTCTGAACAGGCACCTGAGACTATGCAATGTGATAGAATTCAGTCCAGAAGTGAACGGCAAAATTATAGGCGGAAAAATGGATTGTGTTTTTATTGTGGTGATTCAGCTCATGTTATATCAGCATGCTCTAAACGCACAAAAAAGCTTGATAAATCTTTTGCCATTGGTACTCTGCAGCCTAAGTTCATTTTGTCTGTGACTCTGATTTTTTCACTGTCTTCCATTTCCGTTGATGCCTATGTGGATTCGGGCGCTGCCCTGAGTCTTATGGATTGGTCATTTGCTAAACGCTGCGGTTTTAGTCTGGAGCCTCTGGAAGTCCCTATTCCTCTGAAGGGAATTGACTCTACACCATTGGCTATGAATAAACCGCAGTATTGGACACAAGTGACCATGCGCATGACTCCCGTTCATCAGGAGGTGATTCGCTTCCTTGTACTGTATAATTTACATGATGTACTAGTGCTGGGTCTGCCATGGTTACAAACTCATAATCCTGTCCTGGACTGGAAAACAATGTCTGTGTTAAGCTGGGGATGTCAGGGGGTTCATGATGATGCACCTCCGATTTCTATCGCTTCATCTACTCCTTCTGAGATCCCTGAGTTTTTGTCTGACTATAGGGATGTTTTTGAGGAGCCTAAGCTCAATTCGCTCCCTCCTCATAGAGATTGTGACTGTGCTATAGAATTGATTCCTGGCAGTAAGTTCCCTAAGGGTCGTTTATTTAATCTGTCACTGCCAGAGCATACTGCTATGCGGAATTATATTAAGGAGTCCTTGGAAAAGGGACATATTCGTCCATCTTCGTCCCCTCTGGGAGCAGGTTTTTTTTTCGTGGCAAAAAAAGATGGTTCCCTGAGGCCTTGTATAGATTATCGCCTTCTGAATAAGATTACAGTCAAATATCAGTATCCATTGCCATTATTGACTGACTTGTTTGCTCGCATTAAGGGGGCTAGGTGGTTCACTAAGATAGATCTTCGCGGTGCGTATAATCTGGTGCGGATAAAACAAGGTGATGAGTGGAAAACCGCATTTAATACGCCTGAGGGCCATTTTGAGTATTTGGTAATGCCTTTTGGACTCTCCAATGCTCCGTCAGTCTTTCAGTCCTTTATGCACAATATTTTCCGTGAATATCTGGATAAGTTTATGATTGTGTATTTGGATGATATTTTGGTGTTTTCTGATGACTGGGAGTCTCATGTTCTACAGGTCAGGAAGGTGTTTCAGGTTCTGCGGGCCAATTCTCTGTTTGTGAAGGGCTCAAAGTGTCTCTTCGGAGTCCAGAAGATTTCTTTTTTGGGGTACATTTTTTCTCCTTCTACTATTGAGATGGATCCCGTTAAGGTTCAGGCAATTTGTGACTGGACACAACCTACATCTGTTAAGAGCCTACAGAAGTTCTTGGGGTTTGCTAATTTTTATCGTCGGTTCATTGCAAATTTTTCCAGTATTGTTAAACCTTTGACTGATTTAACTAAAAAGGGTGCTGTTGTTGCTAATTGGTCTCCTGCGGCTGTGGGGGCCTTTCAGGAACTTAAGCGCCGGTTTTCTTCTGCTCCTGTGTTGTGTCAACCAGATGTTTCACTTCCTTTTCAGGTTGAGGTTGATGCTTCCGAGATTGGAGCGGGGGCGGTTTTGTCACAGAGAAGTTCTGATGGCTCGGTGATGAAGCCATGTGCATTCTTCTCTAGAAAATTCTCGCCCGCCGAGCGCAATTATGATGTGGGTAATCGGGAGCTTTTGGCCATGAAGTGGGCATTTGAGGAGTGGCGTCATTGGCTTGAGGGTGCTAAACATCGTGTGGTGGTCTTGACTGATCGCAAGAATCTCATTTACCTTGAGTCTGCCAGGCGTTTGAATCCTAGACAGGCTCGTTGGTCATTGTTTTTTTCTCGTTTCAATTTCGTGGTTTCATACCTGCCAGGTTCAAAGAATGTGAAGGCAGATGCTCTTTCCAGGAGTTTTGTGCCTGACTCTCCTGGAGACTCTGGGCCTACTGGTATCCTTAGGGATGGGGTAATATTGTCCGCCGTATCCCCAGACTTGCGACGTGCATTGCAGGAGTTTCAGGTGGATAAACCGGATCGTTGTCCACCAGAAAGACTGTTTGTTCCGGATGATTGGACCAGTAGAGTCATCTCCGAGGTCCATTCTTCTGTGTTGGCTGGTCATCCTGGAATATTTGGTACTAGAGACTTGGTGGCCAGGTCTTTTTGGTGGCCTTCCTTGTCTAGGGATGTGCGTACCTTTGTGCAGTCTTGTGAAGTGTGTGCTCGAGCTAAGCCTTGCTGTTCTCGGGCCAGTGGGTTGTTGTTATCCTTGCCCATCCCGAAGAGGCCTTGGACGCACATTTCCATGGATTTTATTTCTGATCTCCCGGTTTCACAGAAAATGTCCGTTATCTGGGTTGTGTGTGACCGCTTTTCTAAGATGGTTCATTTGGTGCCCTTGCCTAAGTTGCCTTCCTCCTCTGAGTTGGTCCCTTTATTTTTTCAGAACGTGGTTCGTTTGCATGGGATTCCGGAGAATATCGTTTCTGACAGGGGATCCCAGTTTGTGTCTAGATTTTGGCGGACGTTTTGTGCCAAGATGGGCATTGATTTGTCTTTCTCGTCTGCATTCCATCCTCAGACGAATGGCCAGACGGAGCGAACTAATCAGACCTTGGAAACTTATTTGAGGTGTTTTGTTTCTGCTGACCAAGATGACTGGGTTGCTTTTTTGCCACTGGCCGAATTTGCTCTTAATAATCGGGCTAGTTCTGCCACGTTGGTCTCTCCTTTTTTTTGTAATTCGGGGTTTCATCCTCGTTTTTCCTCTGGTCAGGTGGAGTCTTCGGATTGTCCTGGAGTGGACATGGTGGTGGACAGGCTACATCAGATTTGGAATCAGGTGGTGGACAATTTGAAGTTATCTCAGGAGAAGACTCAGCAGTTTGCTAATCGCCGTCACCGCGTGGGTCCCCGACTTCTTGTTGGGGATTTGGTGTGGTTGTCTTCTCGTTTTGTCCCTATGAAGGTCTCTTCTCCTAAGTTCAAGCCTCGGTTCATCGGTCCTTATAGGATCTCGGAGATTCTTAACCCTGTATCTTTTCGTTTGGATCTCCCAGCATCGTTTGCTATTCATAATGTGTTCCATCGGTCGTTGTTGCGGAGGTATGAGGTGCCCGTTGTTCCTTCGGTTGAGCCTCCTGCTCCGGTGCTGGTGGAGGGAGAATTGGAGTATGTTGTTGAGAAGATCTTGGATTCTCGTGTTTCCAGACGCAAACTCCAGTATTTGGTTAAGTGGAAGGGTTATGGTCAGGAGGATAATTCCTGGGTGATCGCCTCCGATGTTCATGCGACTGATTTGGTTCGCGCCTTCCATAGAGCTCACCCTGATCGCCCTGGGGGTTCTCGTGAGGGTTCGGTGACCCCTCCTCAAGGGGGGGGTACTGTTGTGGATTCTGTTTGTGGGCTCCCTCTGGTGGTTACTGCTGGTACTGGGTGACTTTGGTGGGTTGCGGCCTTTGGTTTCCACCTGTCCATCAGAGGCTGGGTGTTTCCTATTTTACCTGGCCTTTCTGTCATTTCCTTGCCGGCTATCAATGTATTCAGATGTGCTCTGTTTGGTTCCTGCCTACCTGCTCCCAGATCTTTCAGGATAAGCTAAGTGCTGATTTTCAGTTGTTTGGTTTTTTGTCCAGCTTGCTTATTATGTCTCTATGCTAGCTGGTAGCTCTAGTGGACTGAGGTTCTCCCCATGTGCCATGAGTTGGCACATGGGTTCTTGTAATATCAGGATGGTTTTTTGATTAGGGTTTTTTGCTGACCGCTCAGTCCCCTTTTGTATCGTTCTGCTTTCTAATTTACAGCGGGCCTCAATTTGCTAAATCTATATATATCATCTCTATGTGTGTGCCTTCCTCTCATTTCACCGTCAATACATGTGAGGGGGCAACTATATCTTTTGGGGTTCATTCCTCTGGAGGCAAGTGAGGTCTTTATTTTCTCTGCAGTACTAGTTAGCTCTTAGGCTGGTGCGTGGCGTCTAGAACCAACGTAGGCACCCTCCCTGGCTATCTCTAGTTGCGTTTGTCAGGCGTAGGGCAGCGGTCAGCCCAGGTTCCATCACCCTAGAGCTCGTCCGTTATTTATTTGTACTTTGCTTGTCCTGTGCTATCCCTAGCCATTGGGGATTCATGACAACCAACCAGACGCTGGAACAATATCTAAGATGCTATGTCAGCCATCTCCAGGATGATTGGTTGGAGTTGTTGCCGTTAGCCGAATTTTCATATAATAATTATCAGAGCGCCTCCACTAAATTTACACCTTTCTATGCCAATCTGGGTTATCTTCCGTGTATGTTACCTAGGTCTCCAATTAATTCTCCGGTTCCAGCAGTGGAGGAAAGGCTGACTGCGATGAGACAAGATCTGGAGGTTCTGAAGGAATCCCTGACCATGGCTCAAGAACGTTATAAGAGATCGGCTGATAAATTCCGTAAACCTGCACCCATGTTCAAGGTAGGAGATTCCGTGTGGTTAGCAACTAAGAATCTGAAGTTAAATGTTCCTTCACAAAAACTTGGACATAAATTCATTGGCCCTTTCAAGATCAACGGTATTGTGAGCTCTGTGGCCTGCTGGCTGAAGCTACCTAGGACAATGAAGGTATACCCAGTTTTTCATGTATCTTTACTAAAGCCTGTATCTCCTAATACCTTCCAGGGACGTGTTGTGCCACCTCCGCAGCCTGTGTTGATTGATGGGCAAGAACAATTTGTGGTGGAGGAAATTATTGATTCCAGGATTCGCAGGAATTGGCTCCAATATCTGATAAGATGGCAGGGATATCCCCCTGAGGAAGACTCTTGGGAACCTGTGGAAAACATCAATGCCCAACAGAAGATTTCTCGTTTTCATCAGAGATTCCCTGAGAAACCAGGTCCAGGATCGTCCTGAGGCCGCTTCTAAGGAGGGAGTAATGTCAGGACTCTGAACATTTTTTACCTTTTGTGCATTACTGCCCTTTTCCAACATGGCGTCTTTGGTCTCATGTGCACTTGTCTTCCTGCTATAAAACTCCACCCCAGCCTTCAGTCTGTGCTAGATTATTCTGCTTTGCATCCAGCTCCTGATTACTCCCTGGCCTTGCACCTGCACCTGCTCCTGTGAACTTGTGTTGGAGATCCTGCCACTCTGCTCTGAGTTCCTGCTGCATACACCAGTGTTCAGTAATCCTCCTTCATCTGCTGCTGCTACTTCCATCTGCATTTGTTGGACATGTAAGCTGTTTGCTGCTCTGCAAAACCTGAGACTATTAACCAGGCCTCCCTGGTTGAGCTAAGATATGATTTGAACTGCCTTATAGCATATCTATCTGTGTCTGGACTAAGTCAAGGATCTATTCGTGTCAAGTTTCCTCAAGAATAACTGTGCTTCATAGACTTTCTGTTTGTTTGCATCTACCTCTGAAGTTTCCTATTGACTGCTAAGCTGCGTTTATTATTTGCACCAAGTGTTGTGGACTTGAGTCTCTCTCTGCACCTGTTTGAATCACCGTGTGATAATATAAACTTTACCACTTATAAAACTGTGTCCTGTTGTCTTGTTCCACGCAAAGAGTCTCCTTAATTATCCCCTATAATTATTACAATCTGTGCTTTGGTCTGATGAGTCCAAATTTGAGATCTTTGGTTCCAACCGCCGTGTCTTTGTGTGACGCAGAAAAGGTGAACGGATGGACTCTACATGCCTGGTTCCCACCGTGAAGCATGGAGGAGGAGGTGTGATGGTGTGGGAGTGCTTTGCTGGTTACACTGTTGGGGATTTATTCCAAATTGAATACTGAACCAGCATGGCTACCACAGCATCTTGCAGCGGCATGCTATTCCATCCGGTTTGCGTTTAGTTGCACCATCATTTATTTTTCAACAGGACAATGACTCCAAACACACCTCCAGGCTGTGTAAGGGCTATTTGACCAAGAAGGAGAGTGATGGGGTTCTACGCCAGATGACCTGGCCTCCACAGTCACCAGACCTGAACCCAATCAAGATGGTCTGGGGTGAGCTGGACCGCAGAGTGAAGGCAAAAGGGCCAACAAGTGCTAAGCGTCTCTGATAACTCCTTCAAGAATGTTGGAAGACCATTCCCGGTGACTACCTCTTGAAGCTCATCAAGAGAATGCCAAGAGTGTGCAAAGCAGTCATCAAAGCAAAAGGTGGCTACTTTGAATAACCCAGAATATAATACATAATTTCAATTGTTTCACACTTTTTTGTTAAGTATATAATTCCACATGTGTTAAATCATAGGTTTGATGCCTTCAGTGTGAATGTACAATTTTCATAGTCATGAAAATACAGAAAAACCTTTAAATGAGAAGGTGTGTCCAAACTTTTGGGCAGTACTGTATATATATATATATACCGTATTTTCCGGCGTATAAGACGACTGGGCGTATAAGACGACCCCCCAACTTTACCAGTTAAAAAATAAAATCTTCTTAAAAGTCGGGGGTCTTCTTATACACCCTATGTCGTCTTATAGGGCCGGTGAATATGTGCCTTTTGGGGGGGGGGGAGTGATCCTGATGAGGACGAGGGGGCGTCTCACAGGAAAGTGAGTATCCCCCATTACCTTATCATAGCGCTGCAGCGTGGGGTCTCTGTGCTGGGAGCGGCGGCTGCTGTGCTGTGCTGTGCTGTGCTGTGCTGTGGCGGCTCCTCTTCTGCAGTGTGGGGCCTCTGGTGCTGTGGGGCGGTGGCGGCGGCGTATCTTCATACAGTCGGGGCTCCTCCGGCATCTCAAAGACTGGAAGCCCCGCCGGCAACTCCATGGGTACAATGCGGTCAGGTGGCCTCCGGGAAAATGGCCGCTGCTCAGATTCAGATCTCGTCCCGAGATCTCGGGAGACGAGATCTGAATCTGAGCAGTGGCCATTTTCCCGGAGGCAGCTCAATAGGTGCGATGCGGTGGCCCGGCCGCTGGGGGCTGCGCATGCTCAGATTCAGATCTCAACGAGATCTGAATCTAAGCAGCGGCCATTTTCCCGGAGGCCAGCGCATTACACCGATGGAGTTGCCGGCGGGGCTTCCAGGCTGAGATGCCGGAGGAGCCCCGACTGCATGAAGATACGCCGCCGCCGCCACCGCCCCACAGCACCAGAGGCCCCACACTGCAGAAGAGGAGCCGCCACAGCACAGCAGCCGCCGCCGCTCCCAGCACAGAGACCCCACGCTGCAGCGCTATGATAAGGTAATGAGGGATACTCACTTTTCTGTGAGACGCCCCCTCGTCGTCATCAGGATCACTCCCCCCCCCCACCCACCATATACACCCGGCGTACAAGGCGATTCCCGGCGTACAAGACGACCCCCGACTTTTAAGAAGATTTTCAGGGGTTAAAAAGTCGTCTTGTACGCCGGAAAATACGGTATATATATATATATATATATATATATATATATCTATACTATGTGTATACATTTATTTAATCTATTCTTTCTAACCTGTCAGAGTGATTTTACTGTACACCACACTGAATTGCCAGCCTTTCAAAAGGACACCATTGAGTATTTCTCGCAAGTCGAACTGATGGTCTGGTGTGCGAGTTTTTCTTGCACACATCATTGGGGAGTCTTGGCCGATATACGGTGCAAAGCGCAGCATGCTGCGATTTCACTCGCACGTATAATACGGCCGAGAAAAAAACTGATGATGAGAGCTGCCTCATAGATTAACATTGGGCCGAGTGCTATACGATTTTTTCTCGCATAGTACTCATCCGTATTCCTCTCTAGTATGACTCCAGCCTAACGGACAGACTTTTCTGGAACAGAGGCCCTATCAGAGTCTGAAGTTCCTCCATCTGCCTCATTATAGTGACGAGTTCAATCTGTGGTTTCGTCTGAATAACTTTTTTGTAGGTTTACACGGAAACCCCTGAATCGGTTCACCTTGCGGTTTGATTGATATATAAGTGATAAGACTGCTTTATTGTTTGGGTCAGTGCAATTACAGCAATACCAGATTTACATTTTTTCTTTATGTTTTGTTACTTTTACACACTGAAAATCCTTTTTATGAAAAAAATAAAATGTTCATAGCCATTTTCTGAGAGCTATTACTTTTAAATTTTTTGGCCAACAGAGCTTTATGAGGACTTAATTTTTGTAGTATGAGTTGAAATTTTTATTGGTATAGATTTTTATTCAATTTTATTTTGTGTGTCAGCATGATGAAGATCTATTTTTTTGAAAGGTGTTTTTACTGAATAAATAACGCAGGAGTTTATAGTTTGAGTAATTCCAGATGTGACAATACTTATTATACTTGTACTGTACTTTTTTATTTTGTCATAAAAGTTGCATTGTTAGTTTTAGAACGGCTTTCCTTAATTTTTTTCATGATTTTTTTTCTTGTTTTTTAATATTTTTGCAAATTGTGTTGATTTTTTTTCTCCTTTACTTTTTCAGTTAGTCCCACTATAGGCCAAGAATAAATTTTACTTTGATCGCTAGTCTCATGTACAACAGTACTAGAGTTAGGCTAGGGTCACACTTGCGAGAAACTCTCACGAGTCTCGCACCTGAATACCTGGTACTGCCGCCTGCACTCGGGTCTGGAGTGAGCGGCTGCATGTTTTTCTATGCAGCTGAATGCTTCAGTCCGAGGGATGGCGGAAGTGCCGGGTATTGAGGTGCGAGACTCGTGCAAATTTCTTGCAAATGTGACCCCGGCCTTAAAGCGAGAGTTCTAGATATTGCTGTCATGGCAGAGGCATTTAAGGGGTTAAACAGCCCAGACTGGTTCTAAAGCAGAACGGAACCAAAGCATCAAGGTGTCAGCTGTCATTTACAGCCAATACTAGCGGCATTTTTTGCCCATCAGGTGGCACTATAGAATTAATCCTCAGTCAGCACTATAAAAAAGTGGTGCTGTGGAATAAATCACTCAGCAGTCTTTAAGGGGTTAAAGAGGTTTCTTCATCAATCATAATAGTGCATAACACGCTGCTTAAGGAAGTTTGAAAGCTGATTTGATGGTAAATTATATTTCTTATTCACAGATTATTCAGATTACAATGGCCTTTATCCAAGTTGCTTTTGGGACAATCCTTGTGTGCACTGAAGGAGTTTATAATCACAGTTTGACTACAGAAATAGCTATACATTTTTGGGGTGCAGCTATTGTAAGTATTAATAGACTGATCTGGAAATTTCTTAAAATTACACCTGTAAAAATCTGTCTTTAATTTTGTGAAAGTGTATGTTATATTTGACTTATTACAACGATTATTGGCTGTGTAAATTTCTGCTGATCACATATTTATTGTTAATTTAAAAATATTTTTGTTGGCAGCTCCTCTTCCTATATGATTTAAGGATATGCTGCAGCGCTGACAATATCCAGACTCTGTGGGGACCAAACAATTTTATTAGTGATCATTCCTCTCCTGTTGGCGTGAGTGACATCATTTGTAAACGCGGAGACACCTTCGGCCTTTTGCAAATTTCGGTGTCCTTGGCATTGTACAATGAAGCCGGAATATGGGCTCCTCAGCTATATAGCTGTACTGCACATACAAGGGGAGACGCAGTGACACTGGATACAGCCAGCCATGGGATTTGCAAGGATTTGGTGCTAGCTGCTGGTTCACCTGTGTGACTGCTGTTTCTTTGGGCATGCACAGCGCACCACTCTGGGGAACCAGAGATTTTCAAAGAGGTGACGACTCTGAGCAATCATGTCAGTCATACACACGGGGATGTGATAACATGATTAATGTGGGGAAAATAAAACCTCCATGACTAATCACTCACTAATTAGAATATGACAAGGCCAGTTATAATTTATTTTATGCCACAGGAATTACATAAAAGGCTTAATAAAGACATAGTGGCATTTTGAGGCCTGGTGAAGCTGAAAGGTTCCTTTAAGGGATAGTTATCTTAATATACGCTCATTGGAATTATGCACACAATCCTGCCTTTGGCTGTGTTTAACTGAAGTGCTTTTTAAATACATCTTCTGTAATTAAAGCGTTTTTTAATTTTACCGCTGGAGTGATATTACTAATGTAAGTTCCCTGCCCCTAGTCTTATACTTACCAGTCACGGTCTTCATCTATTATCAGCAGCTCCGGTCGTCTACAATTTGTGACCTGCTGTATTGTCTCAGTGTTTGATGGGTGATACAGAAGTCACAAGTAAATGAAAGTCTATGAGAGCCAGAATGAGGCCAGGACAAGGGTTTCATAAACTCTTAGGGTGCGTGTCCACGTTCAGGATTGCCGGCGGTATCACCGGAGCGGCGAAGCCGCTCGGCGCTAAGCCCCGCCCCCTTTCTGGGACGCGATGATGCCGGATGTGTTAACTGTACACATCCGGGATCATTGCACCCTCGCATAGCGCCCTGTGATATTACTTACGGCGACGCTGTGTCGCCGCAGGTAGCACGGACATGCTGCGATCTGAAAAGACGCGCAGCATGTCCGGAGTCGCAGGGCCGACGCGTGCGTGTTTCCACGCATAGTGGACACGGGATTTCAAAAAATCCCCTCCACTATGCTGGAACATCTGGACGCTGCGTGTTTGACGCTGCAGCTCTGCGCAGCGTCAAACAAGCAGCGTTTACTGACCGTGGACCCATACCCTTACACTGAGAACTTGTCATCATTACCTCTAACTTCTGGTCAGTCAGAAGCTACGGTCATAAGATGGCACTGGATGACCAAAGCAGTGCTGAAGAGTTGAAGACAGCATCTGGTAAGTATAACACTAGGGTCAGGGAATTTACATTAATGCACCACTCCAGTGCTGAAATAAAAAAAAAACAGCTGGAGTGGTGCTTTTACAGAGTTTCAAGTTTTATGATTTTCTGTTGAATGAATCAGCAAACTCGCCCCTTCAACCTTCTTATAGCTTCCTGCTGGATATGCTTTGGCTTCACCTAGGTGCCTCAGCAAAGTATTTATTCACAGATACTTCCAGAATCCAACCTACACTCTGCCTCAATTCCACTCTTCACTGTTTCAGGGTCCCCACTGCTATTTGCTTGTACCCCTGGTAGGGGCGGACATACCGCATGTGTAGCAGGTGCGGCTGCACCGGGGCCCAGATGTGGAGGGGTCCTCTGCATGGTGGCTAATAAATAGGGCAATCTGACCTGTTTATCCGGCCCCAAGACTCCGGGGGTCTCCTGGCCAGATTGCAATCCTGTGCGGCAGGCAGGGAGATGTCCCTGCAATCCATCAAGCTTCCTGGCTGCGCTTCCTGTATCACACAGCAGTCAGCAGCGTGGCTGGATGACATCATCAGCATGTGCATGTGCGTGTGTTTGTGTTGTGGCTGTGGGAGAGTGTGCGTGAGGTGAGAGGTGGTGTGCGTGTGCATGTGTAGAGATGAGTGGTGGTGTGTGTGCGTGCATAGCGCTGCGGGGGAAGGTGCAGAGAGGTGAATGGTGCTGTGTGACTATGTGTAGGTGGAAGAGAAAGCAATGATGGATGTGGTGGAAAGGACAATGATGTTGGTGGTCGAAAGGGCAATAATGGGGGTGGTGGGGAGGAGGAAATGATGGAGGTGGTGGAATGGGCAATGATGAGGTGGTGGGGTAAAGGTAATGATGGTGGTGGTGGAAAGGACAATGATGGAATGATGGTGTGGTGGGGAAGGAGGCAATGATGGAGGTGGTGGGGGAGAAGACAATGATGGAGGCGGTGGAAAGGGCAATGATGGGGTGGTGGTGGAGAAGGCAAAGATGGGGTGATGGAGAGGGCATTGAAAGGGTGGCGAGAGAAAGCAATAATGGAGGTAGTGGAAAGGGCAATGATGGGGTGGTGGGGGAGAAAACAATGATGTAGGTGGTGGAAAGGACAATGATGGGGGTGGTGGGGGAGAAAGCAGTGATGGAGGTGGTGGAATGGGCAATGATGGATAAAAAAGGACAGGATTTTCCTCCACAATTTACTAAACTTATAGTTACCAGAAGGGGGAAACTGTCAGGGAGAGACTAGGTGAGCGAGAGCTAATAACCCGGGCCCCTGCAATTTCCCTCAGACTAGGGAAATCCTGACTGACCCTCTACCTGAAGTTTACACTGAAGGTGTGCATGTCCAGGCCTCGACCCTCGCCCTGTCTCCTGAGCTCAGCCCTAGGCTGAAACCTCCACCCACCACCCAGTGAAGATATTATTCCCCAATACCCACAGTAAGCACAGACAAGGATAAAGGAAAATATACACCATGCCGCAGTCACTCAGGAATACACTATAAATGTGCAGGGCAAAAAAAATACAAATATAGGAAGGAGTAAATAAGACAAAGGAAAATACACCACCAGCAACGAATCTCCAACCACCAGCTCTCCTCACCAGACCGAGATAACAACGCACAAGACAGAAGCTATAATCGGCGACGCCCAATGATCAGGAGAGCTATTTAAAGGCAATGGGCATGGCCCAGCTTCCAATCCGAGGATCAGGTAAATTAACCCCGGAACAGCTAGACAAAATCTTGCCGACGCCAACGAGCAAAAAGTGGTCAAAAGCGGAACTACCGCTGTCTGTCGGACGACCTGGTCTGAACAGCGTCCGACATGACAGAAACCTCCTTACACCTCTATTGAGGTCCGATATTAACTATTATCCTGAACTTGGCTATTAATAATTAATATCCACTTAATAATACCACAACGTTATCTTTTCCTTATACTATACACTAACTGAGACAAAACCGTGTATCAATAAAGGGTATTTATTACACACACACAAGTCTGCAGTCTATAACATACATATATATTTATACCCAAGCTGGCGACTATAAATATATATATATATATATATATATATATATATATATATATATATATATATATATGCACATATACAGATACTACAACTCTAATACAGTAATATCACTACAGTATGCAGTAATATAACAATATCACACAGTAATAACCCACCCTGAATTACCTGTCTAAATTACCCAAGTCACACATGCAATATCAGACCTCCCAATCTATAGCTTACTAACCCTAAGGCATAAGAGGTTACAGGGCCTAGTAAGAAAAGTGGATATAGAGTCTAAACACATGTGTTGTACCTTTTATGTCCAACCAAGAAGAGGTGTGTCCAGCCCCAGGTGTGTGGGGATGAGGTCACGAGTCTATTGTCCACTAAGAGACACCTCCTCAGTGTTTTTCCAGCTCATGGCAGCTTTGTTCTACAGTAGGCTGGAGGGGGGAGGGCTTTGCTCCATGTGGTATACATGTGGGGGAAATACCCAAAACATGCACTAAACACATCTCTATATAAAGATATACATTTTGGGGCACTTCTTCTTCTACATTCCCCCTGTTGTCGAGAACACGACAATGAAATTTGAGGGACGTTTTGTGCTGGGATTTATTGGCTTACTCAACCCCATTTATAACTAGTGACAGTTCAGGATGGAATGAAGCATAATACTGCACTTAGGTACCTAAACATCATCCACACGGCCATCAGCTCTTCCCTGCCATTCACCGTAACCCACATCTCTATCCACAGAGTACACCTTCTTCTTTCTTGAGTCTTTTGTTATCAAAGTCTTTTTGCTATGTCTTTTCTCTGTGGTCGTTACCGGTCTTCAGGTGTCGGCCTATCACAATGTCAAATGTCATCTTTCTCCAGTTGTGACCGGTGAGACTCTGGAAGGCTTCACCCTCACAGTCCATAGGTCAGTCAACATCATCCTGTCTGCACCTGTCACCCTGTCAGACTTCACGTTACTCTCCTATAGCTTGATTCAGCAGGATTTTGAGTATGTCTGGCAAGATGAGACTGCTGGATGTCACAGGTTTTTTGTTTTTTTTCACGGACTCAGGCACTGGAAACGACTGGACTCAGGCACTGGGAACGACTTTCATCAGACATGCATCAGACACGACTTCCATCAGGCTCTTCTGTAATCTTGATTGAAGATAGTTGATGAGATTCCTCCATGGACAGATATGCAGATCTTTACTAGGCAGGTCAGAATTTCTAAAGTAGGGAGTGATGTCACAATACCTAAGTGGACTGCGGGAAAATTACACCGTCTAATTCTAACCGACATTCAGTCCATCCCTTACGAACTTCACCATTGCTAGGGTTAAAGTGGCAAATAACTTAAAAGCTGAGGGGACCTGTCCCTAGAGAACCTCACTCTTTTTCCCCATTCACACAAAACACATTACATTACAATTCCATAATGCATATAGAGACTTAAGCTAAAATAGCATGGCTGCTACTGATCCATAATGCACATGAAGATCATTGATCCACGTACAGTTGGAGTTATCTACTGGCTGTAAATGCATGAACACCTTCACATGAACACACTTACTGAGTATGTCAATGTACAGGTAGTCCTGGACTTACACCTAAAGTGTCTATATGCACGCATATGGAATTACTACCCAGTAACACAACAATGAATATAACATAACTATTTATATACAATATATATTGGATTCGGGTTAAAGGACTGGATTTTTCTTATGTCCTTAACCCCCTTCTCTGGCTGAGTAACTGGTGCTCAGCCTGACTTCCTTGCAGTTTGGTGTCCAGTCTTTTGGTTCTCCTGCAGATAACAGTCCAATATATATATAAAATAATGACCAGGAGGAAAATGACAGAACGAAGTGGCGTTGGATTTCATTACAGTCTCCTCCTCATCGCTGAAATCTGAGAGATGTTTCAGCTCGGCACCAAACATAAGAGGGGCATTCTGGAGTCTCTCAGGGGCATCTGGGCAAAGGTCAATACTTCTTCTCTGGACTGACAGGTGCTCTTCTACATAGATACCTAAAATGGGACAAAAGGGACAATATGCTCTGGGAGATCTCCCAGTGCAGTTACTAAACATCCTTATTTGATGCTTCCCTGTCCCCCCAAACTCACTCATTCTTTATACTTTTACTTCAGGGTGACTTCCCCCTGTTGACCTTTCTTCAGCTGCCCAGTAATTAGCTAATGCCTCAACTCTCCTGAACCCCACAAAATGAATGCAATTTTATTTTCCTAGTCAATTGCTTCTGTTTTCTATACAGACACCCCTACCAGTTTTCCACAATTCAAAAGAGAAACATACAACCCTCGCAGCTACTTAACACCCTAGGAAAACTAAACGTTAATCTAAGGTACACTGACTCTAGTTGTATCCTGCATCAGGTCTTAAACAAAACCATGTTGTCTGTCCAAACTTCAAGGTCAGCACACAGTATAAGGGTATGTGCACACGCTGCGTTTTTCATTGCGGATTTTCTCACGGTTTCTTCTGCGGATTCCTCTGCGGGTTTTCAACTGCACTTTCCTATTGGTGCTGGTTGAAAACCGCTGCGGACTCCGCACAAAGAATTGACATGCTGCGGAAAATAATCCGCTGCGTTTCCGCACGGAATTTTCCGCAGCATGTGCACAGCGTTTTTTTTTCCCCATAGGTTTACATAGTACTGTAAACTTTGGGAAAACTGCTGCGGATCCGCAGCGTCAAATCCGCTGCGGATCCGCAGCAGAATCCGCAGCGTGTGCACATACCCTAACATGACACTCCATCGTGTACATCCGTTATCTGTCCATGCTTCCTCGCCTATCTTAGTTCACGTATCACGTAACAACACCCTTTATCCAATCTAAGATACACAGGAAAACAAACAAACAAAGTCAGTTTTACAGCTGAACTTCAAAGCTTAGGGTACTGTCTCACAGTGGCACTTTTGTCACTACGACGGTACGATCCGTGATGTTCCAGCGATATCCATATGATATCGCTGTGTCTGACACGCAGCAGCGATTAGGGACCCTGCTGAGAATTGTACGTCGTAGCAGATCGTTTGGAACTTTCTTTCGTCGCTGGATCTCCCGCTGTCATCGTTGGATCGGTGTGTGTGACACCGATCCAACGATGCGTTCGCTTGTAACCAGGGTAAACATCGGGTTACTAAGCGCAGGGCCGCGCTTAGTAACCCGATGTTTACCCTGGTTACCATCGTAAAAGTAAAAAAAACCAAACAGTACATACTCACATTCCGGTGTCCGTCAGGTCCCTTGCAGTCTGCTTCCCGCTCTGACTGACTGCCGGCCAGAAAGTAAGAGCAGAGCACAGCGGTGACGTCACCGCTGTGATCTGCTTTCACTTTACGGCGGCACTCAGTCAGAGCGGGAAGCAGACTGCAAGGGACCTGACGGACACCGGAATGTGAGTATGTACTGTTTGTTTTTTTTTACTTTTACGATGGTAACCAGGGTAAACATTGGGTTACTAAGCGCGGCCCTGCGCTTAGTAACCCGATGTTTACCCTGGTTACCCGGGGCCTTCGGCATCGTTGGTCGCTGGAGAGCGGTCTGTGTGACAGCTCTCCAGCGACCACACAACGACTTTCCAACGATCACGGCCAGGTCGTATCGCTGGTCGTGATCGTTGGAAAGTTGCAGAGTGTGACAATACCCTTAGGTGAACACACACCTCCCTACCTATATTAGTTCCAGCAACAAATCCATGGATGTGACTCTATTATCCTGTGATCTGTGTTACTCTTATCATTATGAATTCTATGGAAAACTGGAGCTAAAAAACACAAGTACCAGTAAATAACCTGATTTACTTCACAGGGGTTCTGATAGAAAACAGCAAAAAAACAGCAACTAACAAATCCTATCATCATTGCAATCACATTGCACCTCAGATAAGGCCCTTCTGCCTCCTGTCTAAAGGTACCTTCACACTGAACAACTTAACAACGATAACGATAGCGATCCGTGACGTTGCAGCGTCCTGGATAGCGATATCGTTGTGTTTGACACGCAGCAGCGATCAGGATCCTGCTGTGACATCGTTGGTCGGAGCTAGAAAGCCAGCACCTTATTTCGTCGCTGGATCACCCGCTGTCATCGCTGGATCGGTGTGTGTGACACCGATCCAGCGATGTGTTCACTTGTAACCAGGGTAAATATCGGGTTACTAAGCGCAGGGCTGAGCTTAGTAACCTGATATTTACCCTGGTTACCATTGTAAAAGTTAAAAAAAACCACTACATACTCACCTTCTGATGTCTGTCACGTCCCCCGCCGGCGGCTTCCCTGCACTGAATGTGTCAGCGCCGGCCGGCCGTAAAGCAGAGCACAGCGGTGACTGTTGTGATTCGGTTCGTGGGCTCCCCCGGTGGTCTCTTGTGGTACTGGTGTCCTGCAAGCTTTGCCTTCAGTTCACCTGTTCCTATCAGGATGTGGGAGTATCCTATTTAACCTTGCTCCTCAGTCATTCTAATGCTGGCCATCAATGTATCCAGAGTGATTCTGTTGCATGTTCCTGCTCCCAGTTTTCTGCTCAGCTAAGTTGGACACTTTAGTCCTTTAGTCTATTTTTGTATGTTTTGTCCAGTTTGCACTTATGTGAATCTCTGCAGCTGGAAGCTCTTGTTGGGCTGAAATTACCACTCCAGTGGCATGAGTTGTCACATGAGTTAAGGTAATTTCAGGATGGTGTTTTGAAGGGTTTTGCAGCTGACCGCGAAGTCCTCTGTTGTATCTTTCTGCTATTTAGTTAGCGGGCCTCTCTGTGCTAAATCTGCTTTCATACTACGTGTGTCTTTTCATCTGCTCTCACCGTTATTATATGTGGGGGGCTGCTATCTCCTGTGGGGACATTCTCTGGAGGCAAGCCAGGACTGTGTTTTCTTCTACCAGGGGTAGTTAGTTCTCCGGCTGGCGCGCGGCATCTAGAGACAACGCAGGAATGCCCCCTGGCTACTTCTAGTGTGGTGTGTAGGTTTAGCATCGCGGTCAGCTCTAGTTTCCATCACCCGAGAGCTTGTCCGTTTATTCTATGCTTCTGATGTTTCCTTGCCATTGGAAACCATAACAGGTGACGTCACCGCTCTGCTTTAGGGCCGGCGCTTACACAGTGCAGGGAAGCAGACGCCGGGGGACCCGACAGACACCGGAATGTAAGTATGTAGTGTTTGTTTTTTTTTACATTTACACTGGTAACCAGGGTAAACATCGGGTTACTAAGCGCGGCCCTGCGCTTAGTAACCCGATGTTTACCCTGGTTACCCGGGGACTTCGGCATCGTTGGTCGCTGGAGAGCTGTCTGTGTGACAGCTCTCCAGCGACCACACAACGACGAAACAGCAACGCTGCAGCGATCGGCATCGTTGTCTATATCGCTGCAGCGTCGCTTAATGTGACGGTACCTTAAACCACACTGGTCTAACAATACATTACAATGACAAAAGAGCAAACTTAGCAAATAGAAGAAGAATAAAAGGAACTAAAACAAAACAAACAATCAGAAATACCAGAGGCCAGATAGAAACTCTTATAATCTGAGTTTACATCAAGGCCTCAGTAGCCTCCCTGGTTGTAATTGGCCATTTTGAGGAGTCTGCCCATGGCTGGGCACAGACTGAGAGAAAATGCCATTATATCTGTGAAAATGCCTGTGCTCCTTGACAATATTGCTAGGCCCCTCACAATTACTTGTGCAGTAACAGTTCCTTGCAATATGTCCAACGTGACCACATTTAAAACATTTCACAGAATAATATTTCCTCTCCTTCATTGTACCCGGCCATTTGCAGTACCTGGCAATATGGCCGGAGCCAGCACAGGCATAACATCTAACACATGCCATGCCTGATTTAGGGGCCCGGACAAAACATATTTCCTTCTGTCTGGAACTTTTAAACTCTTCCATTACTAAGGATGCACTCTTAACAATATCACGTTTACACTTTCTTTGTAATTTAGACAGCACATATCTGTCATTACTTTTCGTTATTGGATTAAAATTTGATAAAATATTTGATCCCTCACCTGTTCCATCACTCCCCCTTTTTGCCCTGCACAGGGCACAATTGGTCGGGGATCTGACCTTGTGTTCAGAGACAAAGAGAAGGCCGGCACCACATTTGAAAAATCATTGATGATATTTTTCAGACTAGTAATCAGTTGAGAGCTAATATCCCGCTCCACACTGCACTGAGTAATTATGGCATCACTGGCTGCTGCCATTTCCTTCACAGCTCTGATCTCAGCCCCTGACTGAATCAGCTGGGCCTCCATATCAACACAATGATTTTTCATTTTCAGCAGTTGTGATTCAAGGCTGGCAATCTGCTTTTCTCTGTCCACATTATACTGTTCATTCTCTGCCAGTTGTGTCTGTAAGGCACACACTCTCTGCACATTAGTCACACCATACCTCCCAACCGTCCCGATTTCAGCGGGACAGTCCCGCTTTGGCACCGGGGTCCCGCTGTCCCGCTTCGGGCATTTAAAATCCCGAATTTGCGGCCGCCGGTGAAGCCCCGCCCACTTCCGGGACGTAGAGACGATTAGGACTAGTCCCGCACTCCGGGCGGGGTCAGTGACGTAAGCGGCCGGCATGATCACACTCTGCAGCCTTTGTTTAGTAAATCTGGGCCAGGAGATCGGGGAAGGAGGGACCAGCTGCGTGCGCGGCGCCGACTCCAGCCTGGTGTCTCCCCCACCACGCACCGCAACGCGCATGCGCGGGAATCTGTGGTACGTACCCGATGCTGAGGCGCAGAGTCTGGTCCTTGTGTCACTCGGAGGCGGCAGCGGCGTGTGAGGGGGAGGGAGGCGGTCATCATTACCGGCACACACCGGCATGCATTGTGTATGGCGGATAAGGGGCGGCAGGGAGAAGCCTGCAAACCAGATAGTGCAGTGTGTCAATGCACCTCTCCATCCACAGGTAGCACTGTAACACCTCTAACAGTGCCAGCCAGCACCCTCCTAGTGCCAACCTGGCTGTGGGTGGGTGTGTGTGTGTGATGGCTGGGTGTGTGTGTGATGGCTGGGTGTGTGTGTGATGGCTGGGTGTGTGTGTGTGTGATGGCTGGGTGTGTGTGTGTGATGGCTGCGTGTGTGTGATGGCTGGGTGTGTGTGTGTGATGGCTGCGTGTGTGTGTGTGATGGCTGCGTGTGTGTGATGGCTGGGTGTGTGTGTGTGATGGCTGCGTGTGTGTGTGTGATGGCTGCGTGTGTGTGTGTGTGTGTGATGGCTGCGTGTGTGTGTGTGATGACTGCGTGTGTGTGTGTGATGACTGCGTGTGTGTGTGATGGGTGTGTGTGTGAAGGCTGCGTATGTGATGCATTTGTGTCAAAGCTGCATGTGTTTGTGAGCTGCGTTTGTGATGCTGCGTGTGTATGTGTGATACTGTGTGTGTGATGCTGCATGTGTGTGAGCTGCGTGCGTGTGTGAGCTGTGTGTGTGCTGCGTGTGTGTGGGCCGTGTGTGTGAGCTGTGTGCGTGTGCATGTGTGTGAGCGTGTGTGTGTGAGCTGCGTGCCTGTATGTCATTATACAGTATGGAGAACTGTGGCCATTATACAGTATGGAGCATCATGTGCGGTCATTATACAGTATGCAGCATCATGTGCGGTCATTATACAGTATGGAGCATCATGTGTGGTCATTATACAGTATGAAGCATCATGTGCACCCAGCATACAGTATGGAGCATCATGTGTGGTCATCATACAGTATGGAGCATCATGTGCGGTCATTATACAGTATGGAGCATCATGTGTGGTCATCATACAGTATGGAGCATCATGTGCGGTCATTATACAGTATGGAGCGTCATGTGCGGCCATTATACGGTATGGAGCATCATGTGGGGCCATTATACGGTATGCATGCCGTCATTATACAGTATGGAGCGTCATGTGTGTTCATTATACAGTATGGAGCGTCATGTGTGGCAATTATACAGTATGGGGCATCATGTGCGGTCATTATACAGTATGGAGCGTCATGTGTGGCAATTATACAGTATGGGGCATCATGTGCGGTCATTATACAGTATGGAGCATCATGTGCGGTCATTATACAGTATGGAGCATCATGTGCGGCCATTATACAGTATGGAGCATCATGTGCAGTCATTATACAATATGGAGCATCATGTGCAGCCAGTATACAGTATGCAGCATCATGTGCGGTCAATATACAATACGGAGCATCATGTGCGGTCATTATACAGTATGGAGCATCATGTGCGGCCATTATACAGTATGGAGCATCATGTGCGGTCATTATACAGTATGGAGCATCATGTGCGGCCATTATACAGTATGGAGCGTCATGTGTGGCCATTATACAGTATGGGGCATCATGTGCAGTCATTATACAATATGGAGCATCATGTGCAGCCAGTATACAGTATGCAGCATCATGTGCGGTCAATATACAATACGGAGCATCATGTGCGGTCATTATACAGTATGGAGCATCATGTGTGGCCATTATACAGTATGGAGCGTCATGTGTGGCCATTATACAGTATGGGGCATCATGTGTGGTCATTATACGGTCTGGAGCATCATGTGCAGTCATTATACAGTATGGAGCATCATGTGCGGCCATTATACGGTATGGGGCATCATGTGCGGTCATTATACAGTATGGAGCATCATGTGCGGTCATTATACAGTATGGAGCATCATGTGCGGTCATTATACAGTATGGAGCGTCATGTGCGGCCATTATACAGTATGGAGCGTCATGTGTGGCCATTATACAGTATGGAGCGTCATGTGTGGCCATTATACAGTATGGAGCGTCATGTGCGGTCATTATACAGTATGGAGCACTGTGTGGCCATATTTTTTTGTTTATAACTATTGTATATGAAACAGTGTGATCAGCAGTGCTAAATGGGTGTAGTTGGGACGTGGATATGGGTGTGACTAATTATGAATGGGTGTGGTCAGAGGCGTGGCCTAAAATTTGCCGCGGCGCGCTTTGCGCGCCGCTAACTTTGTCCCTCTTTCCCATCTTCAAAAGTTGGGAGGTATGGTCACACAACACTGGCAGTGGAAATTTGGGGAATCTGCATTACACAGGGATTCCTCATACACACAGATCAGTTTGGCTAACATTTGTAGTCGTTTACTTGATTTATTCAAGACCGACCGTTTCTGTATGCACATGCTGTCATGGACACATGCTTGTTCCAATAGGGCAGACCACAGCATTTCTGCAGATTTGGGTACAGTGGGGGTTACTGGGTGAAATTAACTGTGCTTTGCTAATCTTTTAAGGGTCGATAAGTAGTGTTGAGCATTCCGATACCGCAAGTATCGGGTATCGGCCGATACTTGCGGTATCGGAATTCCGATACCGAGATCCGATACTTTTGTTGTATCGGGAATCGGTATCGGATCCATACTAATGTGTAAAATAAAGAATTAAAATAAAAAATATTGATATACTCACCTCTCCGGAGGCCCCTGGACATCACCGCTGTGAACCGGCAGCCTTCTTTGCTTAAAATGAGTGCGTTTAGGGCCTTCCATGACATCACGGATTCTGATTGGTCGCGTGCCGCTCATGTGACCGCCACGCGACCAATCAGAAGCCGTGACGTCATCCCTCAGGTCCTAAATTCCCTTCTAGGAATTTAGGACCTGAGGGATGACGTCACGGCTTCTGATTGGTCGCGTGGCGGTCACATGAGCGGCACGCGACCAATCAGAATCCGTGACGTCATGGAAGGCCCTAAACGCGCTCATTTTAAGCAAAGCAGGCTGCCGGTTAACAGCGGTAAGGTGCAGGGGCCTCCGGACGGGTGAGTATATCAATATTTTTTATTTTAATTCTTTATTTTACACATTAATATGGATCCCAGGGCCTGAAGGAGAGTTTCCTCTCCTTCAGACCCTGGGAACCATCAGGGATACCTTCCAATACTTGAGTCCCATTGACTTGTATTGGTATCGGGTATCGGTATCGGATCAGATCCGATACTTTGCCGGTATCGGCCGATACTTTCTGATACCGATACTTTCAAGTATCGGACGGTATCGCTCAACACTATCGATAAGTCCATACTCACGATTCCTGAAGCCATCTTGGTCGTCCTCCTTGTCCCTTCTCTGCTGCTTGAAAAGGTCCTTTTAACTCTGGACTTTACCTTGAGAACCTGGACTTTACCTTGAGAACGACTATGACTCTTTGGAACAATGGACTGGCAAAGATCACACCAAACTAGATTATACTCAAGCAAAGGAAAAAGAAAAACGTTAAAAATCAGAAGACTTGGTTCTCTGTTATTGATTTTGTTCCGTGTATAGCTTATATTGAAAATCTGCGTCACCCGTCTGAACTATCAGCGCTCTGAAAGCACAGAATTACACAACAGGGCCCTCACCCTGTATCAACGTAATCTGTCCACGTCCTTCCGGCCTGATCAGTTCACAGATGATGACCAGAAATTCACACAGCTAAACATGTAAAACAAAATCTAAACAGTGGGCCTGTAGCTCGCCATTGAAAAAGGACAGGATTTTCCTCCACAATTTACTAAACTTATAGTTACCAGAAGGGGGAAACCTCCTTACACCTCTATTGAGGTCAGATATTAACTATTATCATGAACTTGGCTATTAATAATTAATATCCACTTAATAATACCACAACGTTATCTTTTCCTTATACTATACACTAACTGAGACAAAACCGTGTATCAATAAAGGGTATTTATTACACACACACAAGTCTGCAGTCTATAACATACATATATATTTATACCCAAGCTGGCGACTATATATATATATATATATATATATATATATATATATATATATATATATATATATATATATACATATACAGATACTACAACTCTAAGGCTACTTTCACATTTGCGTTTGGAGCCGCTGCGGAGGGCTGTGGACTTCCTTCGTGAAGCCCCGCCCTCCGCCGCTAGCTCCGCCTACTTCTGCATGCGGCCGGCATGCGACCTGGGTACCTATATTTAACATTAGGTACGCAGGTCGTGCCGCAGTATGCGGATGCTGCCGCATGCGTCGTTTTGACGATGCGGAAAAAAAAAAAAAATTGCTACGAGCTGCGTCCTACGCTGGTCTCCGCATCGTCAAAACGACGCATGCGGCAGCATCCGCATACTGCGGCACGACCTGCGTACCTAATGTTAAATATAGGTACCCAGGTCGCATGCCGGCCGCATGCAGAAGTAGGCGGAGCTAGCGGCGGAGGGCGGGGCTTCACGGAGGAAGTCCACAGCCCTCCGCAGCGGCTCCAAACGCAAATGTGAAAGTAGCCTAATACAGTAATATCACTACACTATGCAGTAATATAACAATATCACACAGTAATAACCCACCCTGAATTACCTGTCTAAATTACCCAAGTCACATATGCAATATCAGACCTCCCAATCTATAGCTTACTAACCCTAAGGCATAAGAGGTTACAGGGCCTAGTAAGAAAAGGGTATATAGAGTATACTTATCCACCATCCATGGTGATTCCAGGCAATGCAGCCACAGCAAGAGAGGCCTCTAAACACATGTGTTGTCCCTTTTATGTCCAACCAAGAAGAGGTGTGTCCAGCCCCAGGTGTGTGGGGATGAGGTCACGAGTCTATTGTCCACTAAGAGATACCTCCTCAGTGTTTTTCCAGCTCATGGCGGCTTTGTTCTACAGCAGGCTGGAGGGGGGAGGGCTTTGCTTCATGTGGTATACATGTGGGGGAAATACCCAAAACATGCACTAAACACATCTCTATGTAAAGATATACATTTTGGGGCACTTCTTCTTCTATAATGGGGGTGGTGGGGAAATGGCAATGTTGGTGGTGGAAAGGACAATGATGGTCGTGGTGGAATTGGCAATAATGGGGGTGATGGGGAGGAGGCAATGATGGTGATAGTGGAAAGGACAATGATGGAGAAAGGGCAATAATGGGGATAGTGGGAAGGAGGAAATGATGGAGTGGTGGAATAGGCAATGATAGAGGTGGTGGAATGGGCAATGATGAGGGTGGTGGGGGAGAAGGCAATGATAGAGGTGGTGAAGAGGGCAATAAGTGGAAGCAGGGGAGGAGGACAATTAGGGGTATGGGGGATTGGGTAGGGAGGAAGGGGGATTTATAATGGATTTAGAAATGGGGAGGTGGAAGAAGATGTTATTATCGCTTATAAATGTCTAACACATTCCCTTAGTATGTAGTGTACTCACTTATTATATATAACACAGCCCCTTAGCATATAGTGTACTTATCACGCTGCTGCAATGCAGGTAGGTGAAAGCTCCACTAGATGGCTCTAGAGAGGAAGGAGGGCTGCACCTAGACAAAGCAGGCCTGTCGTGCAGCAGCAAGGCTACCACTAGGTGGCAGCAGGAAAGTAAAACAAGCCGGGTAGATATTGGTCGGTAGCGCAGTACCAAAGGAATAGACAAAACACAGAGTCAGAGACAAGCCAAAAGGTCAGTAACAGTTAGGAGCAGATAAGCCAAAGACAAAAGACAGAAGCAGGTCAGTATACAAGCCAAGTCAAAACCAGGGGAGTAAAAACATTAAAGGGAAACACTGAGTCAAGACAGAGATGGGGTAAACAGGGACACTGGTTCAGGCAGCTAAAGCAGCAGGACAAATCAGGATATACTAGAGTCAGCTACACACAGAACTATAACTGACATTGTCTGCAGGACACAGCGGGGATAAATAGCAAACCTGAGACCAGACTAAGGCTAAGAAAGTTAACCCCTGGCATGACCAGACCAGAAAAAGGGGAAGACAGGACTCAAACCCAGTCTGGATCATGACAGTACTCTCCTCTCAAGGGGCGGCAACCGGACACCCAGGTTTCCCAAGATAAGGTATATGAAAAGCCTGAACCAATCAATCAGCATGGACAGATCGCGCCAGGACCCAAGATCAATCCTCAGGACCTTAACCACTCCAGTGGACCAAATACTGAAGTAAATTGCAGACCATGCGAGAATCCACAATCCGTTCCACTTCATACTCAATCTGGCCATCCACAGAGACAGGAGGTGGAAGGGATGGAGACAGAGCAGAGGAAAGTACAAATTACTTAAGAAGGGACTTATGGAACACATTGGGGATCCGAAGCGACAAGGTAAGCGTAAACGAAAGGCAACTGGATTGACAACCTCAATGATCCGTAAGGACCAATAAACTTGGGTCCTAGCTTAGTAGAAGGAACTTTCAGATGAATGTTCTTGGTAGACAACCACACTTTATCGCCTACCAGGAATATAGGTCCCACAGACCGTCGCTTATCAGCAAAATGTTTATTTTTGCCTGAGCTCCCCCCAATGTTCTTTTGGACCTCCCTCCACACCTCCCCCAACCGTTGAACTGCCGTATCAGCCCATGGACATCCTGAATCCAGCCTGGAAAATTTGTCAAAATGGGAGTGAAAGCCGTAATTACAAAAGAACGGAGAGGTGCCAGTGAACTGGTTAATCTGATTGTTAAATGCAAACTCAGCCACTGGCAAAGAAGAACACCAATCATCCTGCTGAGATGTAGCAAGAAACCGCAAAATCTGTTCAAGTGACTGATTGGTCCACTCCGTCTGACCGTTGGTCTCGGGATGATAGGCAGAGGAGAAGGTCAAGCAAATACCCAATTTTTTACAAAATGCCCTTCAAAATTTGGACACAAATTGTACACCTCTATCAGAAACCACACTCAAAGGCATGCCATGCAACCGAACAACATGCTCAACAAACAACTTAGATAGTGTTTCTGCATTAGGCAATTAAACCAGAGGTACAAAATGCACCTGTTTACTGAATCTGTCAACCACTACCCAGATTACAGTTTTGCCATTGAAAGGAGGGAGATCAGTGATAAAATCCATGGACAAATGAGTCCAAGGTCTATCCAGAATTGGCAATGGCACCAATTCCCCGGCCGGCCGGTTATTCCAGTTCTTTATTAGTTCTTAGCACGGGCACAGGTATCACAAGCAGACACAAACACAGCGACATCAGAGGTCATAGATGACCACCAAAACAGCCTAGCAATGGCTTTACGTGTGGTTGAGATCCCCGAGTGCCCACTGAGAGCAGAATCGTGAAACTCCCGGAGAACCCTCAAACGGTACTGAATCGGGACAAGGAGCTTATTATCAAGCAAAGAGGGAGAAACAAGAGACTGAGATTTCTGAATTTCACGCTCCAATTCAGAGGATACCCCAGCTACAACCACCCCGTGCTGAAGAATGGAGAAAAGAGGTTTGGGGGTGATAACAGATCAAAACTGCGAAATAAGGCATCCACCGTGACATTCTTGGAACCAGGCCCAAAGGTGATAGAAAATGAAAACGAGAAAATAAAGCGACCACCTCGCCTACCTAGGAGTTAACCGCTTGACAGACTCAATGTAAGACAGGTTCTTGTGGTCCGTAATCACTGTGATCCGATGAGCCACCCCTTCCAAAAAGTGCCTCCATTCTTCAAAAGCCAATTTTATGGCCAATAACTCCCGGTTACCAACATCATAATTCCTCTCTGCAGAAGAAAACTTACTGGAGAAAAAGGCACATGGTCTTAATTGGTCAAAGTAACGGGTCCCTGAGACAATACCGCACCCACTCCCACCTCCAATGCGTCCACCTCTACAATGAACAGTTCTGACGGATCAGGCTAAACCAATACAGGAGCAGACATAAAACACTTCTTTAGTGTAGAAAATGCTTCAACCGCCAAAGGTGACCAGACTTCGAGATCAGCCCTTTTGCAAGTGAGACCGGTGAGTGGCTTGACAACCTGAGTAAACCCCTTGATGAATTTTCGATAATAATTGGCGAAACCCAGAAAACGCTGTAGACTCTTGAGGTCTTTGGGAAGCACCCAATTAACAATGGCCTGTACCTTCCCGGGATCCATCCGAAACCCATTGGCAGAAAGGATGATCCCCAGAAAGGAAAGCTCCTGGACACAAAGCAAACATTTCTCGGGTTTAGCGAACAGCACGTAAATGACCAATGTGGGATTCCTTGTCAGGTGTGAAAACAAGGATATCATTCAGGTATACCACCATAAAGCACACGATAAAATCATAAAAAACATAATTCATGAAGTTCTTAAACACCACTGGAGCGTTCGTGAGACCGAAGGGCATGACCAAATTTTTTAACAGACCCTCGGAGGTGAGAAATGCTGTTTTACCCTCATCCCCTTCCAAAATGCGGATAAGGTTATATGCTCCCCTGAGATCGAGTTTCATAAACCACTGAGCCCCAGATAATTGGTTATAAAGATCTGGAATGAGTGCGAGAGGGTAGGTATTTCTCACCATAAATTTATTTAGTTCCTGAAAATTGAGGCACGGGTATAAACCACCATCTTTTTTTTAACAAAAAAGAATCCAGCAGCCACAGGTGAGACAGAAGGACGGATGTGACCTTTGCGTAGACTACCAGAGATATAGTTTTTCATATCGGTACGTTCCGGGCCAGAAAGATTGTACAAATGGGCCTTGGGCAATTTAAGACCCGGAATAAGATTAATTGTACAATCATAGGGACGATGTGGTGGCAAGACCTCAGCCTCTTTTTCGGAGAACACGTCCCCAAAATCCTTCAGGTTCTCCGGAATACCCTCCAGATTAATATCAGACATGAAAATAGCAGAAAGACAACCATTGGAAAAATTAGGACCCCATTTAATTTAACAATGTCATGAGATCCCCAGTCTATAACAGGATTATACCTCTATAACCAGGGGAACCCCAACACCAGTCCCGCAGGAAGATTATTCATAACATAACATGAAATTTCTTCCTGGTGCAAGGAACCCACCTTGAGGAAGAGCTCCTCAGAGACAAACTTAACATTTTAAGCCAATGGTGTCTTATCAATGGCAATAGTATGGATGGGAGTCTCTAGCCTAAGTGTCCCTAACTTCAACTTGGACACCAGACTATAGTCAGTGAAGTTCATGGAAGTTTCACAGAACACAAAAGCTGAAGTGGATACGTAACCACCTCCATAACACAGTTCCACCTCTAACAAAACTTTTTGAAATGATGAAAATGGTACCTGAGAGTCTGGGTGACCTTCTTAACAGTCACCCAGACTCAGAAGCTTGTTAATAGATGGACCAAAGGGGCAGTCCTTCTTCTAATGTCCCGAATCTCCACAATAAAAACATAATTTCCCATCACGTCGTCACTTCCTTTCCTTCTCCTTGGAGTTGGTGGCAAAAATCTCTATGGTCTCCGAGAATGGCATCACCTCAGACTTAGCAGGCAATACAGGAATCTCACGCTAGATAATTCCTCTTTCCCATAACCTCTGGTCCATACGAATGGCCTGGGTCATGGCCTCCTCCAGGGAAATGGGTGGTGGATGGAGGGCCAGCTCATCCTTGAGATATTCCAAAACTGGCATCTCAAAGCAGAGTCATTCCAAAACACCTCTGTGGACAACCGTCTAAACTCAGAACAATACCGTTCAGCAGAGTGTTTGCTCTGGGAGAGACCTATGATCATGTCTTCTGCCACCCTGACCCGGTCTTATTCATCATAAATCAGTCCTAAAGCCTCAAAGAACATGTCCACAGACATACATTCAGGGCCAGTAGCAGGTAAAGAAAAAGCCCCGATTAGAGGACCCTCTCGGATTAATGAAATAATTATCCCCACCTGTTGACTCTCATCTCCAGTGGATTTGGGTCTGAGGGAAAAATGTAGCTTACAACTCTCTCTGAATGTAACAAACTTCTCCTTCTTTCTGGAGAAAGTATTAGGGAGCCGGACTGTAGGTTCAGGAGAGTGTAAGGAAATATCTGTGGTGTTAGATTGCCTATCAGCTGATTTTGCCATAAAACCCTGAAAAGATTTTACAGTTTAAGTAAGTTCCCACTGAAATTGATTGTGAGAGGAAACAAGAGCCCCATGTTCCACTGACAAATCCTGCATCATTTACGTCAGATGTGACATCAGACCCGCAAGAGTGTGCAGTGGATCCATAAGGAGCGAAGCAAAGAAAAAAAATCTGTCAGTGGTCAGTTATAATGTCACGCTGCTGCAATGCAGGTAGGTGCAAGCTCCACTAGATGGCTATAGAGAGGAAGGAGGGCTGCACCTAGACAAAGCAGGCCTGTCGTGCAGCAGCGAGACTACCACTAGGTGGCAGCAGGAATGTCAAACAAGCTGGGTAGATATTGGTCAGTAGTGCAGTACCAAAGGAAGACAAAAAGCAGACAAAGCAGGTCAGTATACAAGCCAAGTCAAAACCAGGGGAGGAAACACATTAAAGGGAAACACTGAGTCAAGACGGGGATGGGGAAAACAGAAACATGGGTTCAGGAAGCTAAAGCAGCAGGACAAATCAGGATATACCAGAGTCAGCTACACATGCTGAAGGCAGAACTATAACTGACCTGAGACCAGACTGAGGCTAAGAAAGTTAACCCCTGGCATGACCAGACCGGAATAAGGGGAAGACAGGACTCAAACTCTCTTGTTAGATATAAAATGACTGCTGAAGGAGGAGTCGGTGACCAGACTAACAATCCATCAGCTCCTCCATTAGAAAAGAAGCTTTCCCATGCTCCATCAGCCATCATTGCAAGACAGGACCGTATGCAATAAAAAACAGGGCTCAATATAATCCAATACTGTATGTAAGGGATGGTGCTGTACATAACAAGAGAGGGCACTGTATAATAATATGCAATATACATAATAAAGGAGACTGTAATATATATATATATATACACATGTATGTGTGCGTGGAGATATATATATATATACTGCTCAAAATAATAAAGGGAAGACTAAAATCCCACATCCTAGATATCACTGAATGAAATATTCCAGTTGTAAGTCTTTATTCATTACATAGTATTACATAGTGGAATGTGTTGAGAATAATAAAACCTAAAAATGATCAACGTAAATCACAACTAATATCCCACGGAAGTCTGGAGTTGGAAAAATGCTCAAAATCAAAGTGGAAAATGAAGTTACAGGCTGATCCAACTTCAGTGGAAATGCCTCAAGACAAGGAAATGATGTTCAGTAGTGTGTGTGACCTCTTCGTGCCTGTATGATCTCCCTACAATGCCTGGGCATGCTCCTGATGTGGCAGTGGATGGTCTGAGGGATCTTCTCTCAGACCTGGACTAAAGCATCCGCCAACTCCTGGACAGTCTGTGGTGCAACGTGACGGTGGATGGTGCAAGACATGATGTCCCACATGTGTTCAATCGGATTCAGGTCGGGGGAACAGGCGGGCCAGTCCATAGCTTCAATGCCTTCATCTTGCAGGAACTGCTGACACACTCCAGCCACATGACGTCTGGCATTGTCCTGCATTAGGAGGAACCCAGGACCAACCGCACCCGCATTTGGTCTCACAAGGGGTCTGAGGATCTCATCTCGGTACCTAATGGCAGTCAGGCTACCTCTTGCGAGCACATGGAGGGCTGTGTGGCCCTCCATAGAAATTCCACCCCACACCATTACTGTCCCACTGCCAAACCGGTCATGCTGAAGGATGTTGAAGGCAGCAGATCGCTCTCCATGGCATCTCCAGAGTCTGTCATGTCTGTCACATGTGCTCAGTGTGAACCTGCTTTCATCTGTGAAGAGCACAGGGCGCCAGTGGCAAATTGGCTAATCCTGGTGTTCTGTGGCAAATGCCAAGCATCCTGCACAGTGTTGGGCTGTGAGCGCAACCCGCATCTGTGGATGTTGGGCACTCAGACCATCCTCACGTAGTCGGTTTCTAACCGTTTGTGCAGACATATGCACATTTATGGCCTGCTAGAGGTAATTTTGCAGGGCTCTGGCAGTGCTCCTCCTGTTCTTCTTTGCACAAAGGCTGAGGTAGCAGTCCTGCTGCTGCGTTGTTGCCCTTCTATGGCCCCCCTCTACGTCTCCTGGTGTACTGGCCTGTCTCCTGGAAGCACCTCCAGCCTCTGGGCACTATGCTGACAGACACAGTAAACCTTCTTGCCACAGCTCGCATTGATGTGCCATCCTGGATGAGCTGCACTACCTGAGCCACTTGTGTGGGTTGTAGAGTCAGTCTCATGCTACCACGAGTGTGAAAGCACAACCAACATTTAAAAGTGACCAAAACATCATTATGCGGTGCAGAAACGCTGCAGATCCGCAAGTGATTTACAGTACAATGTAAATCAATGGCAAAAAAAACCCGCTGTGCTGATGGTGTGGACAATTCCGTGTGGAAACGCTGAGTATTAAATGAAGCAGCATGTCACTTCTTTTTTGCGGATCTGCAGCATTTTTGTACTCATTCCATTATAGAAATCCGCAGGGGTAAAAAACGCATTAAATCCGCAAAAATCCGCAGCAAATCCGCACCAAAAACACACAAAATCCGCATTAAAAATGCGACAAATCCGCACCTGCGTTTTCTGCCAAGAGATGCAGAATCCGCACCTGAAATTCCTAAGCCTAATCCGCAACGTGTGCACATAGCCTAAGTGGACAGTTTGATGTCACGGAAGTTTGAATTACTTGGAGTTATATTCTGTTGTTTAAGTGTTCCCTTTATTTTTTTGAGCAGTGTATGTAGCTTTGTCGCCATAAAAGGAGGGGGGCCCAGACACATTTCTTGCACAGGGGCCCCAAGCTGTCAGTGTGCGCCCCTGACCACTTGCTTTGTGAACTTCAGTACCGAGTACATTCGCTCTGTAGCACTTGGTTGGGCATGTTTTCCATGGAATGAGTTGTAGTTTTAAATGACATTATTCATTTGACCATATAGTATACAGAAAATTAGGAAAATGAATTCTAAGTGGTGTGAAATGGTGAAAAAAATGCAATTCTGCCATTTTTGGGGACTTTCAGTTCAAAATTCAGAACTTTGGAAAAAAATTTAAAGAGCCATGAAATTGTACAAATTGTGATGTTTCATTTGAGGAGAGTGTCAAATGGGGTTTTATCAGGGCCGGAACAAGGTATGTTCAAAAGGGTAACAATGTTTTGAACTTTTGACTTTCAGGCTCCATATCTCACTTTCACTGCCTCCCGGTGTTCCAGTAGCACTCATCAGAGCCTAGAATATTGACTTTCGTCTTATCTCTCCAAATCAGCCATTTGCAATCTTCGTACTTTTTTGCAAACTCAAGCTGACACGTCTTATGATGATATTGAAGTTGAAGCTTCTTTATCTTTTTTCGGGCCGCCATTCCAGACTCATGGGGCTTGCATGGACATCTGTGATATCACTATTAAGAAGCATACGAGCTACCTCCACTGCCATGCTTGTTGTGCCAAAACTGATAGACCTTGTGATGAACCGACTTGTTGACTCCGATATTTTTGCCTGGACGTCCATTTCCTGGCTTTTGAATGGATGAACTTTATTTTGTATTCTTCCAACTGTAATGGCACTCACATGATGCAGTTTGGCAATGTTTTGGGCCGATAGACCGTTATCGATGAACTGCATGATGCTGTTTCTCTTTTCTTCAGAAATCTTTTTCATGTTTGTTCATTGATTCAAACCAGTGACCTTTCCCTTGGGAATCAACTTAATAACACACTGAGCTATTAGGGAATGTAAAGTAAAAATCAGTGAAAGTAGCAGTCACTGGGGAGCGCCAGGAAAGCGGTGAATGAGGTAAATTAAATTAATGAGCAGTCCATTGCAGCTCCAGCCATAAACCTCCAATGGAGGATAGTATCTGGGACAATGTAGAAAATGGTCAAAGGAGCGCAAAGAACGCAAGGAGAAGGTAGTAATTTCTTAAGCCCACATATCAATTATGTTAACCTTCTTCACACATGTCCTCATATTATACACGACGCTGCCCTGTTCAAATGGTAACCAGTCCTCACACTGTTCCCTTACACAGTATGATGGTCACCACAGCGCCCCATATGGTATAATATCCACAACAAGCCGACAATATATAGTATGGTCCCCACCACAGCCCCTATATATAGAATAATGTCTACCACAGCACCCCATAAATAGTATGATGTCCAGAACAGCCCCTTATGTTTATTCTGATGGCCCCTACAGCACCCCATACAGTATTTTGGTCCACAAACAATATGAAATTTACCGTAGCTCGCAGTAGAATGTTCTCCACAGCCCTATATACTGCATTGTCGCTACAGATCCTCATATACTTTGCTGTCCATACCACACAGCCTATTTGATGGCCACCTGCACAGCACCTCATTTCATACCCTCTGCATAGTCCCTCTTTCTATGGCCCCCTCCCACAGACCCTCATTTCATGGCCCCCACACACAACCCCTCAATTCATGCTTCTCCATACAGCACCTCATTTCATGCCCCTGCACAGTCCCTCATTCCATGGCCCACACAACCCCTCATTTAATGGCTCCTGTCTCCCAAGCTGAGCATTTCCTAGGTTGTTTCGAGCAATTGAGGGTGGTCTCAGGACTGGACCCCACAAATCTACTTGCAATTAAAAAGGTACAAAAATATCAAAGATTTTAGCAAAGGTTTAGTTACTCTTTAATACGGCTATGTTGATGGAGAAACAGACATTGTATATCTTTCTATAACATTGAGTTTCACTGTTCTTAATGTGTACCTATAACTCTTGAAAGCTGTTAGAACATAATAAATCAGTTCAATAGAAGTACAGCTTCACTATATCATGTACATATACGTTTATTAAATGTATGCATAGGTGAAATATTTTTCTCTGCATTCCTTTATGCAGTATATTATCTCCGGATCTTTGTCAGTTGCAGCAGAAAACATCCAATCCAGCTGTCTGGTGAGTAATGTAATACCTAATGTGGGATCATCCTGTGGAGATGGTTCGGGGTATAGCAAAAATATTATATGTTCTGAAGGGGAAATATAAACAGTAAATTAAGATGCTATTATGTTTAGAAGAAGAGTTTATTTACTGCAAGTAAGTATTATTTGGGCACTGAATTGATCCATTATGTGGACATTGTATGTTACTGCTATCCCGCATTGTAAGGCCTAGTTCACCACATTCATACAGTGCTCTATGCTGAGTAGCGATGGGTTTCCATTAAAACCCAGCAAAAATGTACTTGAGACAAAACTCCCGTCTGAGCCATTCAATATAATGAGCCAGACGGACTCATTTTGGACTCCATCAAGCCACTATTCTGGCCATGTTCCATTTTTTAGACATGCTTAGTCTATAGTCCATTTCTACACCAAATGGAGTATAAAGTGACTCCAACTGCATTAGTATAGTGAATTACTCCATCGGGGATTCTATCAGAATCCCATTTTTAAGAGATTTAGACAGAAGCCACAACACAGTACTAAGTGTAGAGCACTGTATGAATGAGAACCAGGCAACTTGATATTATATAGACTTAGTGTTGAAAGGGATCAAAGCGTTTAATCTAACATTGTTAAAGGATTATGAGTAGGCATGAGTGGACACGAACTGTAAATTTTGAGATTCGTACCAGACACCTAATGTTGGTTCCAAACTACGAACACAGACTTCTTATTGTACATTCATGTTGCGGTTCACATTTGACAGACTAATAAAGCTTGTTGAAAGTATGACAGCAATATGATATAAGGGTCAAGCCCCTGATTCTAGCGATGTATCACTTACTAGGCTGCTTGTTTTTTTGTTTGCTTTTTTTAAATAAAAGCACTGTTTCATATGCAGCAGATCAACCATTGATAGTGTGTCGTTATTCCCTTATATTTGCAGCGTGAATAGGTGGTCACTTGAATGCAATATGTAATTTTCATAGTTGCAATTACACGCTAACTAGAGCCTTAGCCGCTTCTCTCAGAGGCAGATGATAATCTAGTCAGCACATAACTGCAAGTATGCAAATCGCATAATATATTCACATGACCACCTAATCACACTGCGAATACAGGGGAATTTGTTATGACCCCAATGGCAGAGGGTCTCAGAAATAAATACCAAGTCTGCAAACACAAAAAACCAGCTCATAGGGCAGTGGTAACTGGGCTGACCGTATATCTAATCCTAGCACCACAAATAGCAGCAGCCGGGGAACGTGCCTACGTTGGTTCTAGACGTCTCGCGCCAGCCGGAGAACTAACTAACCCTAGAAGGGAAAAGAAAGACCTTTCTTGCCTCCAGAGAAAAGACCCCAAAAGTTGGATACAAGCCCCCAACAAATAATAACGGTGAGGTAAGAGGAAAAGACAAACATAAGAATGAACTAGATATTTAGCAAAGAGAGGCCCACTGACTAATAGCAGAATATAGTAAGATGACTTATACGGTCAGCAAAAACCCTATCAAAATTTCCACGCTGGATATTCAAGAACCCCCGAACCGTCTAACGGCCCGGGGGGAGAATACCAGCCCCCTAGAGCTTCCAGCAAAAATCAGGAATCACATTTAGTACAAGCTGGACAAAAAAATAAGAGCAATGCAAATAACCAAAAAACCAAGAAGCAGGACTTAGCTTAATTTTGCAAGATCCAGGACCAGCAGACAGGAGCAAACAGAAAGGAACTGATTACAACGATGCCAGGCACCAGACTGAGAATTCAGGAAGTTTATATAGCAACACCCCTGGACTAACGACCCAGGTGGGTGCCAAACTGAGGAAAGACAATCCCAGAGTCATATCACTAGTGACCACAAGAGGGAGCCAAAAAAGTCTAATTCACAACAGTACCCCCCCTTTAAGGAGGGGTCACCGAACCCTCACCAAGACCACCAGGGCGATCAGGATGAGCAGCGTGAAAGGCACGAACTAAATCGGCCGCATGCACATCAGAGGCAACCACCCAGGAATTATCCTCCTGACCATAGCCCTTCCACTTGACCAGATACTGAAGCCTCCGCCTGGAGAGACGAGAATCCAAGATCTTCTCCACCACATACTCCAACTCGCCCTCAACCAACACCGGAGCAGGAGGCTCAACAGAAGGAACCACAGGCACAACGTACCGCCGCAACAAAGACCTATGGAACACGTTGTGAATGGCAAACGACACCGGAAGATCCAAGCGAAAGGACACAGGATTAAGGATTTCCAATATCTTGTAAGGACCGATGAAGCGAGGCTTAAATTTAGGAGAGGAGACCTTCATAGGAACAAATCGAGAAGACAGCCATACCAAATCCCCAACACGAAGTCAGGGACCCACACCGCGGCGGCGGTTGGCAAAATGCTGAGCCTTCTCCTGTGACAACTTTAAGTTGTCCACCACATGATTCCAAATCTGCTGCAACCTATCCACCACGGAATCTACCCCAGGACAGTCAGAAGGCTCCACATGTCCCGAGGAAAAACGAGGATGGAAACCAGAGTTGCAGAAAAATGGCGAAACCAAAGTAGCGGAACTAGCCCGATTATTAAGGGCAAACTCAGCCAACGGCAAGAAGGTCACCCAATCATCCTGATCAGCAGAAACAAAACACCTCAAATAAGCCTCCAGAGTCTGATTAGTTCGCTCCGTTTGTCCATTAGTCTGAGGATGAAAGGCAGACGAAAACGACAAATCAATGCCCATCTTAGCACAAAAGGATCGCCAGAACCTGGAAACAAACTGGGATCCTCTGTCAGACACAATATTCTCAGGAATGCCGTGTAAACGAACCACATTCTGAAAGAACAAAGGAACCAGATCGGAAGAGGAAGGCAGCTTAGGCAAAGATACCAAATGGACCATCTTGGAAAAGAGATCACATACCACCCAGATGACAGACATGCCCTGAGACACCGGAAGATCTGAAATGAAATCCATGGAAATGTGTGTCCAAGGCCTCTTCGGGACAGGCAAGGGCAAGAGCAACCCGCTGGCACGAGAACAGCAAGGCTTAGCTCGAGCACAAGTCCCACAGGACTGCACAAAAGACCGCACATCCCGCGACAAGGAAGGCCACCAAAAGGACCTAGCCACCAAATCTCTGGTGCCAAAAATTACCGGATGCCCTGCCAACACCGAGGAATGAACCTCGGAAATGACTCTGCTGGTCCACTTATCAGGAACAAACAGTCTGTCAGGTGGACAAGAGTCAGGTCTACCAGCCTGAAATCTCTGCAACACACGTCGCAAATCCGGAGAAATGGCTGACAAAATAACTCCCTCTTTAAGAATACCAACTGGTTCTGCGACTCCAGGAGAGTCAGGCACAAAGCTCCTTGAAAGAGCATCAGCCTTCACATTCTTTGAACCTGGTAAATACGAGACCACAAAGTCAAAACGGGAGAAAAACAATGACCAACGGGCCTGTCTAGGATTCAGGCGTTTAGCAGACTCGAGATACATCAGATTTTTGTGATCAGTCAAGACCACCACACGATGCTTAGCACCCTCGAGCCAATGACGCCACTCCTCAAATGCCCACTTCATGGCCAACAACTCCCGATTGCCAACATCATAATTCCGCTCAGCAGGCGAAAACTTCCTAGAGAAAAAAGCACATGGTCTCATTATAGAGCAACCAGGGCCTCTCTGCGACAAAACGGCCCCTGCCCCAATCTCAGAAGCATCCACTTCAACCTGAAAGGGAAGTGAGACATCAGGCTGGCACAAAACAGGCGCCGAAGTAAACCGGCACTTCAACTCTTGGAAAGCTTCCACGGCTGCAGGAGCCCAGTTAGAAACATCTGAACCTTTCTTGGTCATATCCGTCAAAGGTTTAACAACGCTAGAAAAGTTAGCGATAAAACGACGGTAGAAGTTAGCAAAACCCAAGAACTTCTGAAGACTCTTAACTGACGTGGGTTGAGTCCAATCATGAATAGCTCAGACCTTGACTGGGTCCATCTCCACCGCAGAAGGTGAAAAAAAATAAAACCCAAAAAGGGAACCTTCTGTACTCCAAAGAGACACTTTGAGCCCTTAACAAACAAAGCATTCTCACGCAAAACCTGAAACACCATCCTGACCTGCTCTACATGCGAGTCCCAATCATCAGAAAAAAACAGAATATCATCCAGATAAACAATCATAAATTTATCCAGATACTTCCGTAAAATATCATGCATAAAGGACTGAAACACTGAAGGAGCATTAGAGAGCCCAAAAGGCATCACCAAGTACTCAAAATGACCTTCGGGCGTATTAAATGCAGTTTTCCATTCATCTCCTTGCTTAATGCGCACAAGGTTGTACGCACCACGAAGATCTATCTTGGTGAACCACTTGGCACCTTTAATCCGGGCAAACAAGTCCGACAACAGAAGCAAAGGATACTGAAATTTAACAGTGATTTTATTCAGAAGCCGATAGTCAATACAAGGTCTCAAAGATCCGTCCTTCTTGGCCACAAAAAAGAATCCCGCACCAAGAGGGGAAGAGGATGGACGGATATGCCCCTTCTCCAGAGATTCCTTGATATACGAACGCATTGCGGTATGCTCAGGTACAGACAGATTAAATAATCTTCCCTTAGGAAATTTACTACCTGGAATCAAATCTATAGCGCAGTCACAGTCCCTATGAGGAGGCAGAGCACTGGACCTGGACTCGCTGAATACATCCTGATAATCAGACAAATACTCAGGAACTTCCGAAGGAGTAGAGGAAGCAATAGACACCGGCGGGGAATCACCATGAATTCCCTGACAGCCCCAACTTGACACAGACATTGCCTTCCAATCCAAGACTGGATTATGGGTCTGTAACCATGGCAGACCCAAAACGACCAAATCATGCATTTTATGCAGAACAATAAAACGAATCACCTCCCGATGTTCAGGAGTCATGCACATGGTTACCTGTTTCCAAAACTGCGGTTTATTTTCCGCCAATGGCGTAGCATCAATACCTCTAAGAGGGATAGGATTTACCAACGGCTCAAGAACAAAACCACAGCGCTTGGCAAATGACAGATCAATAAGACTCAGGGCAGCACCTGAATCCACAAACGCCATAACAGGGTAGGAGGACAATGAGCAAATTAAAGTCACAGACAAAATAAATTTAGGTTGCAAATTACCAATGGCGACAGGACTAACAACCCTTATTAGGCGTTTAGAGCATGCTGATATAACATGTGTAGAATCACCACAGTAAAAACACAACCCATTCTGACATCTATGATTTTTCCGTTCATTTCTAGTCTGAATTCTACCACATTGCATTAAATCAGGTGTTTGTTCAGACAACACCACCAGAGGATTAGCGGCTTTGCGCTCCCGCAAACGCCGGTCAATTTGAATAGCCAGCGCCATGGAATCATTCAGACTTGTAGGAATGGGGAAACCCACCATCACATTCTTAATGGCTTCAGAAAGGCCATTTCTGAAATTTGCGGCCAGAGCACACTCATTCCACTGAGTAAGCACGGACCATTTCCGAAATTTTTGGCAATACACTTCAGCTTCATCCTGGCCCTGAGAAATAGCCAGCAAGTAGTGTTGAGCGATACCGTCCGATACTTGAAAGTATCGGTATCGGAAAGTATCGGCCGATACCGGCAAAGTATCGGATCCAATCCGATACCGATACCCGATACCAATACAAGTCAATGGGACTCATGTATCGGACGGTATCCCTGATGGTTCCCAGGGTCTGAAGGAGAGGAAACTCTCCTTCAGGCCCTGGGAACCATATTAATGTGTAAAATAAAGAATTAAAATAAAAAATATTGCTATACTCACCTCTCCGACGCAGCCTGCACCTTACCGAGGGAACCGGCAGCGTTGTTTGCTTAAAATTCGCGCTTTAACTTCCTTACGCGAAGTCCCGGCTTGTGATTGGTCGCGCGCCACCCATGTGGCCGGGACGCAACCAATCACAGCAAGCCGTGACGTAATTTCAGGTCCTTCAGGATTTTAAAATTACGTTCCGGCGTTGTGATTGGTTGCGTCGCGGTCACATGGGCGACGCAACCAATCACAAGCCGTGACGTCACGGGAGGCAGGAGATGCGCGCATTTTAAAATGCGCGCGTGTCCAGCCTCCCGTGACGTCACGGCTTGTGATTGGTTGCGTCGCCCATGTGACCGCGACGCAACCAATCACAACGCCGGAACGTAATTTTAAAATCCTGAAGGACCTGAAATTACGTCACGGCTTGCTGTGATTGGTTGCGTCGCGGTCACATGGGCGACGCAACCAATCACAAGCCGTGACGTCACGGGAGGCAGGAGACGCGCGCATTTTAAAATGCGCGCGTCTCCTGCCTCCCGTGACGTCACGGCTTGTGATTGGTTGCGTCGCCCATGTGACCGCGACGCAACCAATCACAATGCCGGAACGTAATTTTAAAATCCTGAAGGACCTGAAATTACGTCACGGCTTGCTGTGATTGGTTGCGTCCCGGCCACATGGGCGGCGCGCGACCAATCACAAGCCGGGACTTCGCGTAAGGAAGTTAAAGCGCGAATTTTAAGCAAACAACGCTGCCGGTTCCCTCGGTAAGGTGCAGGCTGCGTCGGAGAGGTGAGTATAGCAATATTTTTTATTTTAATTCTTTATTTTACACATTAATGTTGTTTCGATACCGATACCCGATACCACAAAAGTATCGGATCTCGGTATCGGAATTCCGATACAGCAAATATCGGCCGATACCCGATACTTGCGGTATCGGAATGCTCAACCCTACCAGCAAGGCTTTTTCTGCCTGAATTTCAAGATTGGGTTCCTCGTAAAGCAATCCGAGTGCCAGAAAAAACGCATCAATATTTGCCAATGCCGGATCTCCTGGCGCTAGCGAGAAAGCCCAATCCTGAGGGTCGCCCCGTAAGAAAGAGATAACAATTTTAACTTGCTGAGCTGAGTTTCCAGATGAACGGGGTCTCAGAGATAGAAACAATTTACAATTATTCCTGAAATTCCTAAACTTAAATCGGTCTCCAGAGAACAGTTCAGGAATAGGTATTTTAGGTTCAGACATTGGACTACTGGTAACAAAATCTTGTATGCCCTGCACACGAGCAGCAAGCTGATCTACACTTGTAATCAAGGTCTGGACATTCATGTCTGCAGCAAGCTCAAGCCACTCAGAGGTAAAGGGGAGGAAGAAAGAGAGGAAAAAAAAAAAAAAAAAAACCTCAGAATTTCCTTTCTTATTATCCCACTTCTGCAATGCATTAAACATTCAACTTTGGCCTGGCATACTGTTATGACCCCAATGGCAGAGGGTCTCAGAAATAAATACCAAGTCTGCAAACACAAAAAAAAGCTCATAGGGCAGTGGTAACTGGGCTGACCGTATATCTAATCCTAGCACCACAAATAGCAGCAGCCGGGGAACGTGCCTACGTTGGTTCTAGACGTCTCGCGCCAGCCGGAGAACTAACTAACCCTAGAAGGGAAAAGAAAGACCTTTCTTGCCTCCAGAGAAAATACCCCAAAAGTTGGATACAAGCCCCCAACAAATAATAACGGTGAGGTAAGAAGAAAAGACAAACGTAAGAATGAACTAGATATTTAGCAAAGAGAGGCCCACTGACTAATAGCAGAATATAGTAAGATGACTTATACGGTCAGCAAAAACCCTATCAAAATTTCCACGCTGGATATTCAAGAACCCCCGAACCGTCTAACGGCCCGGAGGGAGAATACCAGCCCCCTAGAGCTTCCAGCAAAAATCAGGAATCACATTTAGTACAAGCTGGACAAAAAAATAAGAGCAATGCAAATAACCAAAAAACCAAGAAGCAGGACTTAGCTTAATTTTGCAAGATCCAGGACCAGCAGACAGGAGCAAACAGAAAGGAACTGATTACAACGATGCCAGGCACCAGACTGAGAATTCAGGAAGTTTATATAGCAACACCCCTGGACTAACGACCCAGGTGGGTGCCAAACTGAGGAAAGACAATCCCAGAGTCATATCACTAGTGACCACAAGAGGGAGCCAAAAAAGTCTAATTCACAACAGGAATTGTGACAAAAATAGCACTGAAGCGTGTTGTCGCACAGTGTAACTGCTGACTATTCAGCCCAGAAAACCTCTATAAAATTATTTAAATGATCAGTAAGTTATTGTTTCACCTTCTTTAGTACTAGATCCATATTTGGATAGGGATGAGCAAGTTCTAAAATTCTCAGATGCTCTTTACTCGAACCAAACAATTCCTAATGCTCGGATGCTTGTTTTGAGTAATGAGTATGATGAGAGTCAATGGGAAATCTGAGCATTTTTACGGCAAACCCTACAGTGAAAATGTTGAAAAGGATTGAAAAAGTTCTGAATGGATGGAGAACAACACGGTAAGACCCCTGAAAGCATCTCTGACTCCCAGATTGCAGCTGAGAACAATGGTGTCATACTCTCACTCCAATTTAAGGACTGACAATAAAACATTTAAAACTGACAAGAATATAGGGTTTACAGGAAAAAAAATGTTAAGAAACATTCTTTCCTGTTTAATGGCTTGTAAATAAAGATACATTAAAAATGGCTTAAAGAATATAATTTAAGGAAACCAAAATTGAAGTTTCTATTAAAAAATTGGAAATTTCAGTGACATTTGTGAAGGAAGCAAGAACTGTCAAAAATTTGATGGAAGAGTGATTCAAATACACATGTATTAGACATAAAGTAGGGAATCATACATATGTTGTTCAAATTGTCATGTGATGGTTCTCCTAGACTCTTAAAAGCTATTTACTAAGTGCAAAGCCTGCCAAAAATTATAAGCAGGGTCATCCATACATCCATGGAAGTACCCACAGTAGTGCCTCATTCAAATATTGTGAACAAAGTGTATTGTGGTACTCCTCCACTCATAAAAGCTCTGCACACAGTACAAAGCCAGAAAAAAAAAATAAAAGGAGGGTCATACATACACCCTAGAAGGCAACAACTGAAGGGCCTCATTCAAATATTGAAGATTAAAAACACTTTTTGTGCTTTATTCATTTTTATCAGAGTGAGCCTGTCAGCATTTTCTGTTGACAGGTGAAAGCACCTGTCTGTTATGACCCTCCTGGTGGCAACACTGCTCAGACAAGATGCTAGCGGCAGGGCAGCACAACACCTCCATGGGACAGAGAGATGGCTTATGCCAGGTGTTCAGCTTTGAGACACAATAGTTGAAGGTCACAGAAGATTTAGGGACTGTGCTGGCTTTGTCGGCCAGGTATTGATCAACCATGTTTAAAAACTTTTCCCCTTGTCAAAAATACCCGGTCATCAGGGCCTGGATGCTGGGAGAGTGTTATGAATTTGGCCCAGTCCTTTGAAAGTGTACAATTGCCTCTGTTGTACCTGGTGTGTGTCTACCTCATCTCTCCTCCTTAGTTAGGCAAGGAAGCTTGCCTCCTACCCCTAGTGTCTGATGGGACTGTTTTCTGCATATTTTCCACAATGGCCTTTGGTATAGCAACATATTAATAGACCTCTCACCTCAGGAAGGACAAATGCAAGGTTCTTGTAGCGAGAGTGTAGCAGGATGAACATCCAGTACTCTTTTTTGGCCAAGATAAATGTAACGCGAGGGCAGAGGTATATAAAGTCGGCCATATGTGCCAAGCTCCCTACAGCCAACACTTCCCTGTATCCATGATGACTACTCTCCAACTCCTCCTCTTTCATCTCTTCTTCCTCATTCCTCTCCTGAGTCCATCCATGTAGGAGAGACGGGACAAAGCTTATGTGGGTACTAGCCTCTTGTAACCAGCTACTGTTCCTCAGCCTCCACTGTTGTGAACTCTGTTTTCAGGCTCCCTCTTGTGGTCACTGGTGGTATGGTGTGACTTTTGCTTTGGGCTCCCCCTGGTGGCTTTGTTTGTTATCCTGCTGGTCTCTGGCTATCAGCTGGTTCGTTATCCTCTGGGAGGTTCCTATATAGCTCTGTTTTACTTCCACTTGTTGCCGGCTGTCGATGTAATCAGTGCTACTCAGATTCCTTCTGACTACCTTGCTCCCAGTCCATCCAGGACAAGCTAAGTTTTGTTTGCTCATTTTTTTGATCAGCAGTGTTTATCATGTTTTCTTGTCCAGCTTGCTAAAATGTGATTCCCTCGCTTGCTGGATGCTCTAGTGGACTGAGTATCTCCCCACACACCATTAGTTGGTGCGTGGGTTCTTGAAATCTCAGGATGGATATTTTGTAAGGGTTTTTTATTGATCGCATAGACCCCTACTCTATTTTCTGCTTTCTAGTACTAGTGGGCCTCTTTTGCTGAATCTGATTTCATCCCTACGTATGTGCCTTCTTCTTACTTCACCGTTAATATTTGTTGGGGGCTTCTATATCTTTGGGGATTATTTCTCTGGAGGCAAGCGAGGTCTTTCTTTCTCTTTAGGGGTAGCTAGTTCCTCAGGCTGGCTCGAGACGTCTAGGAATTTTTTAGGCACGTTCACCGGCTACCTCTATTTGTGTTGGATAGGTTCAGATTTGCGATCAGTCCAGTTACCATCTCCCTAGAGCTTGTCCTTAGTTTATTCACTTGCTGGTCTATTTGTGATCCTCAGCCACTAAGGATCATAACAGTACAGCCGGCCATTAAAGTGTTAATTGCATGGCAGAAGCAGGAGAAAAGAAGCCTTGAGAATTTTTATTTTTATTTTTTTTTGTTGTTGTTGTTGCCGTGTGTCTAGCTGCTGAGGCTAGCTTCTCTCCTCCTCTTAATCTTGGTGTGGCTCTGAGTTCAGCTGCTGACATGGATGTCCAGAGCTTGGCTTCCAGTCTGGATCATCTTGCTGCTAGGGTTCAAAGTATTCAGGATTTTGTTGTTCACAGTCCTATGTCAGAGCCTAGAATACCTATTCTGGAGTTGTTTTCTGGAGATAGATCTAGGTTCCTGAATTTTAGGAACAATTGTAAGTTGTTTCTTTCTTTGAAACCTCGTTCCTCTGATGATGCCGTTCAGCAAGTTAAGATTATCATTTCCTTTTTGCGTGGTGACCCTCAAGATTGGGCCTTCGCATTGGCGCCAGGGGATCCTGCATTGCTTAGTGTAGATGCGTTTTTCCTAGCCCTTGGATTGCTCTATGAGGAACCTAATCTTGAGAACCAGGCTGAAAAAACGTTATTGGCCCTCTCGCAGGGGCAAGATGAAGCAGAGGTGTACTGCCAGAAATTTCGGAAATGGTCGGTGCTTACTCAGTGGAATGAGTGTGCCCTGGCTGCAAATTTCAGAGAAGGTCTTTCTGAACCCATTAAGAATGTCATGGTGGGGTTCCCTACGCCTGCAGGTCTGAATGAGTCAATGACTCTGGCCATTCAGATTGATCGGCGTTTGCGGGAGCGCAAACCTGTGCACCATTTGGCGGTGTCTTCTGAACAGACACCTGAATCTATGCAATGTGACAGAATTCTGACCAGAAGTGAACGGCAAAATTATAGACGGCAAAATGGGTTGTGCTTTTAGTGTGGTGACTCAGCTCATGTTATCTCAGCATGCTCTAAGCACAAAAAAAGGTTGATAAATCTGTCACCATTGGTACTTTACAGCCTAAGTTCATTTTGTCTGTTACCCTGATTTGTTCCCTGTCATCTTACCCGGTTAATGCTTTTGTAGATTCAGGTGCCGCCCTGAGTCTGATGGATTGGTCATTTGCCAGGCGCTGTGGTTTTGATTTGGAGCCTTTAAAATTCCCTATTCCACTAAGGGGAATTGATTCTACACCATTGGCTACGAATAGACCTCAGTACTGGACACAAGTGACCATGTGCATGACTCCTGTTCATCAGTAGGTGATTCGCTTTCTTGTACTGCATAATTTGCATGATGTCGTCGTGTTGGGTCTACCATGGTTGCAGACTCATAATCCAGTCCTGGATTGGAAAGCTATGTCGGTGTCAAGTTGGGGTTGTCAGGGAATTCATGGTGACGCTCCTGTGGTGTCAATTGCTTCGTCCACTCCTTCGGAAGTCCCTACGTTTTTGTCAAACTACCAGGATGTATTTGAGGAGCCCAAACTCAATTCTCTACCTCCTCATAGGGACTGTGATTGTGCTATAAATTTGATTCCTGGTAGTAAGTTTCCTAAAGGACGACATTTCAATTTATCTGTCCCGGAGCATGCTGCCATGCGGAGTTATATAAAGGAGTCTTTAGAGAAGGGACATATTCGCCCGTCCTCATCCCCTCTTAGTGCAGGATTCTTTTTTGTGGCTAAAAAGGATGGTTCCCTGAGACCCTGTATTGATTATCGCCTTTTGAATAAAATCACGGTCAAATTTCAGTATCCTTTGCCATTGTTAACTGATTTGTTTGCTCGCATTAGGGGGTCTAGTTGGTTCACCAAGATAGATCTTCGTGGTGCGTATAACCTTGTGCGTATAAAAAAGGGTGATGAATGGAAAACTGCATTTAATACGCCTGAAGGCCATTTTGAGTACTTGGTGATGCCTTTTGGACTTTCTAATGCTCCTTCAGTCTTTCAGTCCTTTATGCATGACATCTTTCGTGAATATCTGGATAAGTCTATGATTGTGTATCTGGATGATATTCTGTTTTTTTCGGATGATTGGGAGTCTCATGTTAAGCAGGTTAGGATGGTCTTTCAGGTCCTGCGTGACAATGCTTTATTTGTGAAGGGCTCAAAATGTCTTTTTGGAGTCCAGAAGATTTCTTTTTTGGGTTTCATTTTTTCTCCTTCTACTATTGAGATGGACCCAGTCAAGGTCCAGGCTATTCATGACTGGACGCAGCCTACATCTGTTAAGAGTCTTCAGAAGTTCTTGGGTTTTGCTAATTTTTACCGTCGCTTCATAGCTAATTTTTCTGGCGTTGTTAAGCCTTTGACGGATTTGACCAAGAAGGGTTCTGATGTGACTAATTGGTCTTCTGCGGCTGTGGAGGCCTTTCGGGAGCTGAAGTGTCGGTTTTCTTCGGCTCCGGTCTTATGTCAGCCAGATGTCTCACTTCCCTTCCAGGTGGAGGTTGATGCTTCCGAGATTGGAGCGGGGGCTGTTTTGTCGCAGAGAATCCCCGATGGCTCTGTGATGAAGCCATGTGCTTTCTTTTCAAGAAAGTTTTTGCCTGCCGAGCGGAATTATGATGTTGGTAATCGGGAGCTGTTGGCTATGAAGTGGGCATTTGAGAAGTGGCGACATTGGCTCGAGGGAGCTAAACATCGTGTGGTGGTCTTGACTGATCACAAGAATTTAATTTATCTCGAGTCGGCCAAGCGGCTGAATCCCAGACAGGCTCGTTGGTCGTTGTTTTTCTCTCGTTTTGATTTCATGGTCTCGTACCTGCCGGGTTCGAAGAATGTGAAGGCTGATGCTCTTTCTAGGAGTTTTGTGCCTGACTCTCCTGGAGATTCAGAGCTGGCTGGTATCCTTAGAGAAGGGGTGATTTTGTCTGCCATCTCCCCAGATTTGCGACGTGTGCTGCAAGAGTTTCAGGCGGATAGACCTGACCGCTGTCCACCGGAGAGACTGTTTGTCCCGGATAGATGGACCAACAGAGTCATCTCCGAGGTTCATTCTTCGGTGTTGGCGGGCCATCCTGGAATATTTGGTACCAGAGACTTGGTGGCCAGGTCTTTTTGGTGGCCTTCCTTGTCGCGGGATGTGCGTTCCTTTGTGCAGTCTTGTAGAATTTGTGCTCGGGCGAAGCCTTGCTGTTCTCGTGCCAGTGGTTTGCTGTTACCTTTGCCTGTCCCGAAGAGGCCTTGGATGCACATTTCCATGGATTTTATTTCAGATCTCCCTGTCTCTCAGAGAATGTCTGTCATCTGGGTGGTGTGTGATCGTTTTTCTAAGATGGTCCATTTGGTGCCCTTGCCTAAGTTGCCTTCCTCCTCCGAGTTGGTTCCACTGTTTTTTCAAAATGTGGTTCGTTTGCACGGGATTCCTGAGAACATTGTTTCTGACAGAGGATCCCAGTTTGTGTCTAGATTTTGGCGGACCTTTTGTGCTAAGTTGGGCATTGAATTGTCTTTTTCGTCGGCCTTCCATCCTCAGACGAATGGCCAAACCGAGCGAACTAATCAGACCTTGGAGACTTATTTAAGATGTTTTGTTTCTGCTGACCAGGACGACTGGGTTACTTTTTTGCCGTTGGCCGAGTTTGCCCTTAATAATCGGGCTAGTTCTGCTACTTTGGTTTCTCCTTTTTTTTGTAATTCGGGGTTTCATCCTTGTTTTTCCTCGGGTCAGGTGGAGCCTTCTGATTGTCCTGGAGTGGATGTTGTGGTGGATAGGTTGCATCAGATTTGGAATCATGTGGTGGACAATTTGAAGTTGTCACAAGAGAAGGCTCAGCTCTTTGCCAACCGCCGTCGCTGTGTGGGTCCCCGACTTCGCGTTGGGGACTTGGTGTGGTTGTCTTCTCGCTTCGTTCCTATGAAGGTCTCCTCTCCTAAGTTCAAGCCTCGGTTTATCAGTCCTTATAAGATTCTGGAAGTCCTTGGCCCTGTGTCATTCCGTCTGGACCTCCCGGCATCATTTGCTATTCATAATGTGTTCCATCGCTCGTTGTTGCGGAGGTATGTGGTACCTGTGGTTCCTCCGGTTGAGCCTCCTGCCCCGGTTCTGGTTGAGGGAGAATTGGAATACGTGGTGAAGATCTTGGATTCTCGTGTTTCTAGACGGAGGCTCCAGTATTTGGTCAAGTGGAAGGGCTATGGTCAGGAGGATAATTCTTGGGTTGTCGCTTCGGATGTTCATGCGGCCGATTTGGTTCGTACCTTCCATGTGGCTCATCCTGATCGCCGTGGGGGTTTTCATGAGGGTTCGGTGACCCCTCCTTAAGGGGGGGGTACTGTTGTGAACTCTGTTTTCAGGCTCCCTCTTGTGGTCACTGGTGGTATGGTGTGACTTTTGCTTTGGGCTCCCCCTGGTGGCTTTGTTTGTTATCCTGCTGGTCTCTGGCTATCAGCTGGTTCGTTATCCTCTGGGAGGTTCCTATATAGCTCTGTTTTACTTCCACTTGTTGTTGTTGCCGGCTGTCGATGTAATCAGTGCTACTCAGATTCCTTCTGACTACCTTGCTCCCAGTCCATCCAGGACAAGCTAAGTTTTGTTTGCTCATTTTTTGATCAGCAGTGTTTATCATGTTTTCTTGTCCAGCTTGCTAAAATGTGATTCCCTCGCTTGCTGGATGCTCTAGTGGACTGAGTTTCTCCCCACACACCATTAGTTGGTGCGTGGGTTCTTGAAATCTCAGGATGGATATTTTGTAAGGGTTTTTTATTGATCGCATAGACCCCTGCTCTATTTTCTGCTTTCTAGTACTAGTGGGCCTCTTTTGCTGAATCTGATTTCATCCCTACGTATGTGCCTTCTTCTTACTTCACCGTTAATATTTGTTGGGGGCTTCTATATCTTTGGGGATTATTTCTCTGGAGGCAAGCGAGGTCTTTCTTTCTCTTTAGGGGTAGCTAGTTCCTCAGGCTGGCTCGAGACGTCTAGGAATTTTTTAGGCACGTTCACCGGCTACCTCTATTTGTGTTGGATAGGTTCAGATTTGCGATCAGTCCAGTTACCATCTCCCTAGAGCTTGTCCTTAGTTTATTCACTTGCTGGTCTATTTGTGATCCTCAGCCACTAAGGATCATAACACTCCACCTTCTTATTGTTATCCAATCCACATTGAGCAGATGAGATGAGAATGGGTTGGGTAGTATCTCCCTGTCTCTTGTCTTCCTGCTTGTCCACCTGACCCACAAGTTTCAGCTTTAATTGTGAGCAGCAACTGTTTATGTAGGGACAGATGCGCTGATTATGGAGTCATTGCCTCCCACTATCTTTGTTGAGTCCTCAAAGTCTTGGAGAACCACACAAATGTCAGACATTCATGGTGACGCTTCACTTGTTATTTGCGGAGGCTACCCAGAATACCAATGGGCATATTGGAGCTGGTATTTGAGAACTGGCTTATGCTGCTCACATAACATTGCCAGCATGTGCAGTGTGGAGTTCCAGCACGTGGAGACGTCGCACACTAGCCAGTGAGCTGGCACTTGTATGCACTGCTGCAGCACTGTCAGAGTGGTGGCAGCTGTAGCCTACTTGCATAAATGGGCGCTGATGTGGCATACCTTGAACAGAAGCTCTTGTAAATCTAGGTAGGTTTTCAGACACAGCTGAACCACCAAGTTTATCACGTGAGCCAGCCACCACCAGGTTACAGCCATTATCACACAAGACCATGCTTGGTTGTAGGTTCAGCTGTGAGAGCCACAGATGTGTCTTGTCTGTTATTCCTTTCAATAACTCTGCCATGGTGTGCGGTTTGTCTCCTAGACAAACTGGCTTCAGCAGATCCAAGTTGCCGCTTTGCTGAAGCAATCCAGCAGAGCTTCATGTTGATGTGGACAATGTGCTCTGAGATAACAAATTGAAGATGGAGGATGAGGAGGAGCAGGAGGGGGTGCAGGAACAGGTGTAGGTGGTGGAGAAAACCATGATAGAAGTAGAGCCAGCTATCCTTGGTGTCGGTAGCACATGTGCCATGCCAGGGTGGGAATCGGCCCCTGCCTCCACAATGTTCACAATGTTCACCCAGTGTGTCGAGAGGAATATGTAGCATCCCTGGCCACAAGTGCTTGTCCAAGTGTTCGCCATTAAGTGTACAATCCCAGTAAAAGCATTGGTAAGAGCATGGGGGCTGTTCCTGGACACCTGTTGGCACAAGGTGGGGATGCAACACCAGACGAAATAGTGGCTACTGGTGACCGAGTATCGAGGGATGACTGCCGCCATGAATCATCTGAAACTAGAGCGTTAAACTCTACAGATGACTAATTAAATTTGGAAAAAAATTGAACTTTTATGGGGGGAGGTTTATATACCACCATAATGTAACCCTAACTATGCTAAAAAGTCTAAGGATGACTAATTGAATCCAGAAATTTTTAATTTTTACTTCTTTTGGAGTTTTATATACCACCATATTGTAACACTAAGCACATTAAACTGTATGGTTGATAATATAGTAAATCCCCTCCCCTTAAAAAAAAAATGTGGTCATGTGCAGCAGGTATATACAGTGCCTACAAGTAGTATACAACCCCCTGCAGATTTAGCAGGTTTAATAAGATGCAAATAAGTTAGAGCCTTCAAACTTCAAACAAGAGCAGGATTTATTAACAGATGCATAAATCTTACAAACCAAAAAGTTTTGTTGCTCAGTTAAATTTTTATAAATTTTAAACATAAAAGTGTGGGTCAATTATTATTCAACCCCTAGGTTTAATATTTTGTGGAATAACCTTTGTTTGCAATTACAGCTAATAATCGTCTTTTCTAAGACCTGATCAGGCCGGCACAGGTCTCTGGAGTTATCTTGGCCCACTCCTCCATGCAGATCTTCTCCAAGTTATCTAGGTTCTTTGGGTGTCTCATGTGGACTTTAATCTTGAGCTCCTTCCACAAGTTTTCAATTGGGTTAAGGTCAGGAGACTGACTAGGCCACTGCAACACCTTGATTTTTTGCCTCTTGAACCAGGCCTTGGTTTTCTTGGCTGTGTGCTTTGGGTCATTGTCTTGTTGGAAGATGAAATGACGACCCATCTTAAGATCCTTGATGGAGGAGCGGAGGTTCTTGGCCAAAATCTCCAGGTAGGCCGTGCTATCCATCTTCCCATGGATGCGGACCAGATGGCCAGGCCCCTTGGCTGAGAAACAGCCCCACAGCATGATGCTGCCACCACCATGCTTGACTGTAGGGATGGTATTCTTGGGGTCATATGCAGTGCCATCCAGTCTCCAAACGTCACGTGTGTGGTTGGCACCAAAGATCTCAATCTTGGTCTCATCAGACCAGAGAACCTTGAACCAGTCAGTCTCAGAGTCCTCCAAGTGATCATGAGCAAACTGTAGACGAGCCTTGACATGACGCTTTGAAAGTAAAGGTACCTTACAGGCTCGTCTGGAATGGAGACCATTGCGGTGGAGTACGTTACTTATGGTATTGACTGAAACCAATGTCCCCACTGCCATGAGATCTTCCCGGAGCTCCTTCCTTGTTGTCCTTGGGTTAGCCTTGACTCTTCGGACAAGCCTGGCCTTCGGCACGTGAGGAAACTTTCAAAGGCTGTCCAGGCCGTGGAAGGCTAACAGTAGTTCCATAAGCCTTCCACTTCCGGATGATGCTCCCAACAGTGGAGACAGGTAGGCCCAACTCCTTGGAAAGGGTTTTGTACCCCTTGCCAGCCTTGTGACCCTCCACGATCTTGTCTCTGATGGCCTTGGAATGCTCCTTTGTCTTTCCCATGTTGACCATGTATGAGTGCTGTTCACAAGTTTGGGGAGGGTCTTAAATAGTCAGAAAAGACTGGAAAAAGAGATAATTAATCCAAACATGTGAAGCTCATTGTTCTTTGTGCCTGAACTACTTCTTAATACTTTAGGAGAACCAAACAGAATTCTGGTGGGTTGAGGGGTTGAATAATAAATGACCCTCTGAAACAACTTTTCACAATTTAAAAAAAAAATAAACAAAGAAATAACATTCTTTTTTGCTGCAGTGCATTTCACACTTCCAGGCTGATCTACAGTCCAAATGTCACAATGCCAAGTTAATTCCAAATGTGTAAACCTGCTAAATCTGCAGGGGGTTGAATACTACTTGTAGGCACTGTATTTAGCAACGGACTGCAAAGCCCTAAGCCCTGCCTAGAGGCTGTATTTAGCCACTCTCCCTGCTCCTGCAGCTATCCCTAGTCTAAATGAAGAATGCGTCTGATACAAACAGCAAGGACTCTTAGGCCACACTCACACGTTCAGTATTGGGTCAGTATTTTACCTCAGTATTTGTAGCCAAAACCAGGAGAGGAACAATCAAAGGAAAAGTATAATAGAGACACGTCACCACTTCTGTGTTTATCACCCATTCCTGGTTTTGATTACAAATACTGATGTAAAATACTGACCAAATAGTGAACTTGTGAACGTGGCCTTAGTATGATGGTTTAGCATCAGTACCAGTATCACCACTAGAGGACTCTGATTCGTACAACTGTGCACAGGCAGGCATGGACAACTACTCTGTCCCTCTAATCACAACAGTCTCTGAGCTGTGCAATGGTGTCAGTGTGCCGAGCGTGGTGGCGCCTGTCCTTTTATAACCTCTGATGAGGTAATGCAGCCAGCCAGATGGCTTTGGCATTGCAGTGACTGGCAGGCAATCTCCGCATGTTCATTGGCTGTGTAACAGGCGTCAAAGATTCAGGGCAAGAATTTGAGCTTCAATCCAGCACCAGCCACTGCTCTTCGAGTGCCAAGCACATCTGAGCACCCAAGTACTGGAGTGATGTTCGAGCATCATCGGGTACGTTAGCTCATTCCTAGTTATAAAGTACACTTAAAGACAATCAGTCAGTATTAATTACAGATAAAACCTAACTTTTCTTACATGAGCTGTTAAGATCTATAAGTCGGACATAAATCTCCCTACGAAGCTGCCCCCAGAGATTATTTTAAATGAAAGGAGTCATTACATGGATGGCTTAGAAGGGTTGATACTACTGACAGATTCACTTTAAACAAACTTGCCCCAAATTGACATTTCACAATATTTTTCCAAAGGACAAGTTCAATAGTTTACATGTTTTTTGCAGGTTCGTGGCAGTTTGGGCTGGAACATTGTGAGTGCTGTGATATCATCATTGGAATTTGTCATTCTTATAGTTGACGTGGTGATAAATGGGGGCTATTCCTGTGATGAGTCGTGCGTCACTGTATGGGTGAGTAGCAAGAAGACTTTAGACAGTTCATATATATGCACTAGTATATTTTATTATGTGTATGTAAGCCATGTTCCAAGTTGGGTTTCCCAGGATACAGCGAAGTCACGAAAGAAGAAAACAACTCCAACACCAGTTCATTCACCCAAAGTATTTTACTTAATCGTGTGGGTGAACTTAACTAAGAGGAGGGGAAAAATTTAAAGAAATCCACAGACACTCAGCTGAAAGGCCAAGACTCTTGTGCTGTACAGCATGGCGTCCTATAATATGTTCCAAATATATTCACAATATATTTGCCTACGTGTGAGCCTGTATAAACCAACTTCCGATTACCTTAACCGGAAATTAGTTTGAAGAGCTTAAGCAAATATCATGTAACTCTAATGTTCTTCATAAGCTCCTGCCTGGGCAAACTCAAGCATAGCCTGAAGTTCATTGCGTGTCTTGACAGCACCTAGGTGAGAATTGAAGCTTTATGGTAAACACAGAATCAATAATAATGAAGAAACAGGTGATGTAGCAGCAAAACTGAACGTACAGGATGCTGATAGGCCACAATTGCTGTCACTGTCACGGTCAATATGCTTATCTAACCAACTACAGGCCTTATCTCAGGCTCGAGTATTTTGGTGTCAAAATATGGTGAGGTGCATGCACTGTTAACCACTGCAGTTACCCACTGCAGTGCTGCAGTAGGCCTTGGTTATCTCACCGACCCGGGTCTGCTCCGGACAAATGATCAGTGCTTGCAGATGGGTGAGGACCCCCTCTGGCAGATGAGCTGTACCACTGCTGTCTGTGACTTTATTTCCCTGCACTGCTCATGCTAGGTCCCAGACTTTTGCCATCTTAGGGTATGTTTCCACGGTCAGTAAACGCTGCTTGTTTGACGCTGCAGCGTCAAACAAGCAGCGTCCAGATGTTCCTGCATAGTGGAGGGGATTTTATGAAATCCCGTCTCCACTATGCGTGGAAACCCGCACGCGGCGGCCCTGCGACTCCGGACATGCTGCGCGTCTTTTCAGAACGCAGCATGTCCGTACACCTTGCGGGGACGCAGCGTCCCCGCAAGGCATATCACAGGGCCCTATGGCGAGGAGTGCGATGATCCCGGATGTGTACTGTACACATCCGGCACCATCGCGTCCCATTAAGGGGGCGGGGCTTAGCGCCGAGCGGCTTCGCCGCTGCGGCGATCCTGCCGGCGAAACGGACCGTGGAGCCATACCCTTATAGTGGCATTCCTAGCCGTAATCTTCTCCCATCTGCTTAGGATCTGTTCATAGGCCAGATCAGTATCACACCGCCGTTGCTCTGGTCTCAGTGGGATGCTTCCTCATGCGGATGTCACTGGATCCGTCAATGACTTGTCTTCTTTCTGTCCTCTGTAGTTCCAGACTGCACCCAGGATGGCCACGCTCTTCTTCCTATGATTTACATCCATCTCTGTAGCTCCACCTCTGTCTCAAGCTGGGCAGAGCCACATCAAAATATCAGTTCATTGGTACTGCCGGGAACTGCTTCTAATGTGGGATCGACCGGTATATCTCAACATTAATTTATTTCCTGTGCTTGTGTGTGTGTGTTTTGCAGAGTACACATGTATTGCAGTCTTTCAGTTGTGCTTAGGAAACAGCGACATATAGTGACCAAATATGGCATTTCAGTCCATGTAAAGTTGTACCACATCATTGTTGGCATCAAGAAGGTGATTAAACTTATATACAAAAGATACAATGTTTACACTCATGCAGACACAGATGTGCACATCTATGCCACTCTGGTAAGCTGGTTGATGAACGGTGTTTACAAGGCTTACTATCCACATCTTTAACCAGATACATACAGGTGATTCTCACAAAATTTGAATATCATCAAAAGGTTAATTTATTTCAGTTCTTCAATACAAAAAGTGAAACTCATATATTTTATAGAGTCATTACAAACAGAATGATCTATTTCAAGTGTTTATTTCTGTTAATGTTGATGATTATGGCTTACAGCCAATGAAAACCCAAAAAGTAATTATTTACAATCATCTGAAAACAACACCTTGGACCACTGAGCAACAGTCCAGTTAATTTTCTCCTTGGCCCAGGTAAAACGCTTCTGGTGTTGTCTATTGGTCATTAGTGGCTTGACACCAGGAATGCGACACTTGTAGCCCATGTAGCATACGTCTGTATGTGGTGGCTCTTGAAGCAATGACTCCAGCAGCAGTCCACTCCTTCTGAATCTCCCCCAAATATTTGATGGCCTGTTCTTAACAATCCTTTCAAGGCTCCGGTTATCCCGGTTGCTTGTGCACCTTTTTCTACCACACTTTTTCATTCCACTCAACTCTCCATTAATATGCTTGGATATAGCGCTATGTGAACAGCCAGCTTCTTTAGCAATTACCTTTTGTGGCTTACCCTCCTTGTGGAGTATGTCAATGACTGCCTTCTGGACATCTGTCAAGTTAGCAGCCTTCCCCATGATTGTGGAGCCTACTGAAACAGGCTAAAAGACCTTTTTAAATGCTTAGGAAGCATGTATTTTGTTAATTATTCTAATTTACTGAGATAAGCCATAATCATCAACATTAACATAAACACTTGAAATAGATCTCTCTGTTTGTAATGACTGTATAGAATATATGAGTTTCACTTTTTGTATTGAAGAACTGAAATAAATTAACTTTTTGATTATATAATTTTGTCAAAGGCACCTGTATGGTCATGGGCAATGGGGGCTATTTCACCATCTCACATATGCACAAAAAAAGAACAACATGCTGCAAAATTTTTAAATGGCTAAATAAGAAGAACTCAAATTGAAACGTAGCAGATTTCATTATAGTTAAGGTGGTTGAACTAGTGATACAAGTGTCTGTTATAGGAGGAGCCATTTCTTGTATGTGTTCTATTTTTCGGTTCCTATAATGGAACATAAAACAGAATGACAAATGCTAGTGTGAAGGTGGCACTAAAGAATTAGATCAGTCCATTTAATCACAAATAAAGACATAAGAGAAAAACCCCAGCACTCACCCAACACTATATACTCTCCATGTTGTAGCGGGCTCCCTTCTATGTGTATGGCATGAAGTCAAGTTTATATCTTAAGGGTGATGACATTACTGATGTCATCACCCATGAAACATGACTACGAGTAACCTATGAAGCGTCATTCTCAGAACAACGCTCCAAAGGTTGCAGAAGGGAATTTCTGGATGGGAAACACAATGGATTACTTCAGAGCTGCTGGGATTATGTTTTAATAATAAATGGGTAAACCAGAGACTGTGCCTGGGAGTCTTTATTCAAATAAACTTTTTTTCCTGTGTGTGTGTCTTTTTATTTTTATTTTTAAATACAGGGTTATGTAGTGGGGGTGTCTGATAGACACCTCCTCCCCATTACTAACCACTAGAGTTGATACCAGCTGACATCAACCTCAAAAACTATTACCCTGATTGCCACAACACCAGAGCAATCTGGAAGAGCTGAAGCTAAGATCCAGAATTGGCGCATATAATCGATGTGCTATTTCTGGGACGGATGGGAGCTAGTCTTATTAGGCTGGGAAAGGGCTAATATCCAAGGACCTTTCCAGCCTATTAACCCCTTCATGACCCAGCCTATTTTGACCTTAATGACCTGGCCATTTTTTGCAATTCTGACCAGTGTCCCTTTATGAGGTAATAACTCAAGAACGCTTCAAAGGATCCTACCGATTCTCAGACTGTTTTTTCGTGACATATTGAGCTTCATGTTAGTGATAAATTTAGGTCGATAATTTTTGCGTTTATTTGTAAAAAAAAACAAAAAAAAAACGGAAATTTGGCGAAAATTTTGAAAATTTAGCAATTTTCAAATTTTTAATTTTTATTCTGTTAAACCAGAGAGTTATGTGACACAAAATAGTTAATAAATAACATTTCCCACATGTCTACTTTACATCAGCAAAATTTTGGAAACAAAATTTTTTTTTTTGCTAGGAAGTTATAATGGTTAAAATTTGACCAGCGATTTCTCATTTTTACAACAAAATTTACAAAACCATTTTTTTTTAGGGACCACCTCACATTTGAAGTCACTTTGAGGGGTCTATATGGCTAAAAATACCCAAAAGTGACACCATTCTAAAAACTGCACCCCTCAAGGTGCTCAAAACCACATTCAAGAAGTGTATTAACCCTTCAGGTGCAACATGGAAGGAAAAAATGAACATTTAACTTTTTAGTCACAAAAATGAACTTTTAGCAACAATTTTTTTATTTTCCCAAGGGTAAAAGGATAAACTGGACCCCGAAAGTTGTTGTACAATTTGTCCTGAGCACGCCGTTACCCTATATGTGGGGGGAGTCACTGTTTGGGCACATAACAGGGCTCGGAAGGGAAGGAGCGCCATTTAACTTTTTGAATGAAAAATTGGCTCCAATCTTTAGCGGACACCATGTCGCGTTTGGAGAGCCCCTGTGTGCCTAAAGATTGGAGCTCCCCCACAAGTGACCCCAAGAGTCCGATGCGCCCTGCTGGTGCATTTGTTTGGAGGCTTCAGCAGGTAACCATCTCTGCTTTTTTCTCTGTGATTTTTTTTTGTCAATTTTCTGGAGGATTTTTAAGTCCTCTTTTTGTGTCTGTGAGCTTTTACTCAATGTTTAGCGTTAGGACCGGCAAAAATGTAAGGACACTTGACGTGGGTTGCCGGCTTATGTATTGAGGCCTCAATATAAACTAATACCTTACATACATCGATATATGGTTTTTTTGCACTTTATCTTGCAGGGCGCAGTCGGACCAAGATGGCTCTGTAAACTGTAGGCCTCTATTCACACAGCATGCATTTTGTAGCACTGGGCAGCCCGCCTGTATGTGCGTTAGTAATAGGCTGTAGACCAGATGCTCTGCATTGCTTGTGTGAACAATGCCACATACAGACTATTATCGCTTATCTTTTTGTGCACTAATGCCAAACAACCAATACTGGATTGAAAGTGGTTGTTTCATCGGTATTTTTTGCACCTGTGTTTTTGCCATCATTAATCGGGTCCGATGCGCCCTGCTGGTGCATTTGTTTGGAGGCTTCAGCAGGTAACCATCTCTGCTTTTTTCTCTGTCATGTTACGTTTGCAGAGCCCCTGATGTGCCTAAACAGTAGGAACCCCGAACAATTGACCCCATTTTGGAAACTAGAGCCCCCAAGGAACTTATCTCGATGTCTGGTGAGCTCTTTGAAACCCCAAGTGCTTCACAGAAGTTTATAACGCAGAGCCGTGAAAATAAAAAATAATTTTTCTTTCCTCAAAAATTATTTTTTAGCCTGCAATTTTTTATTTTTACAAGGGTAGCAGGAGAAATTGGACCCCAAAAGTTGTTGTCCAGTTTGCCTTGAGTATGCTGATACCCCATGTGGGGGTAAACCACTGTTTGGGTGCATGGCAGAGCTCGGAAGGGAAATAGTGACGTTTTGAAATACAGACTTTGATGGAATGGTCTGCGGTTGTCATGTTACGTTTGCAGAGACCCTGATGTGCCTAAACAGTAGAAAACCCCCACAATTGACCCCATTTTGCAAACTAGAGCCCCTAAGGAACTTATCTAGATGTGTGGTGAGCACTTTGAACCCCCAAGTGCTTCACAGAAGTTTATAACGCAGAGCCGTGAAAATAAAAAATCATTTTTCTATCCTCAAAAATTATATTTAGCCTGCAATTTTTTATTTTTACAAGGGTAACAGGAGAAATTGGACCCCAGAAGTTGTTGTCCAGTTTGCCTTGAGTATGCTGATACCCCATATGTGGGGGTAAACCACTGTTTGTGTGCATGGCAGAGCTCGGAAGTGAAGTAGTGACTTTTTGAAATACAGACTTTGATGGAATGGTCTGCGGTTGTCATGTTACGTTTGCAGAGCCCCTGATGTGCCTAAACAGTAGAAACCCCCCACAAGTGACCCCATTTTGGAAACTAGACCCACCAAGGAACTTATGTAGTTGTGAGGTGAGCACTTTGAACCCCCAACTGCTTCACAAAAGTTTATAACGCAGGGCAATGAAAATAAAAAATCATTTTTTTCCTAAAAAATGATTTTTTAGCCCGCAATTTTTTATTTTCACAAGGGTACCACAAGAAACTGAACTCCAATAGTTGTTGTCCAGTTTGTCCTGAGTACGCTGATGCCCAATATGTGGGGGTAAACCACTGTTTGGGCACACGTTGGGGCTCGGAAAGGAAGTAGTGACGTTTTGAAATGCCGACTTTGATGGAATGGTCTGCGGCCGTCACAATGCGTTTGCAGAGCCCCTGATGTTCCTAAACAGTAGAAACCCACGACAAGTGACCCCATTTTGGAAACTGGACCCCCCAAGGAACTTATCTAGATTTGTTATGAGCACTTTGAACCCCCAAGTGCTTCGCTGAATTTTATAACACAGAGCCGTGAAAATAAAAAATCTTTTTTTCCCCACAAAAATAATTTTTTAGCCCCCATTTTTTTATTTTTCCAAGGGTAACAGGAGAAATTAGACCCCCAAAATTGTTGTCCAATTTTCCTGAGTACGCTTATGCCCCATATGTGGGGGTAAACCACTGTTTGGGCACACGTTGGGGCTCGGAAAGGAAGTAGTGACATTTTGAAATGCATACTTTGATGGAATGGTCTGCGGTTGTCATGTTACGTTTGCAGAGCCCGTGATGTGCCTAAACAGTAGAAACCCCCCACAAGTGACCCCATTTTCGAAACTAGACCCGCCAAGGAACTTATCTAGATGTGTGGTGAGCACTTTGAACCCCCAAGTGTTAGGGTTGGCGGAACGCACCGAATATATTTATTAGATGGGATTGGTGCGTTCGCAACCCGGGATCCACCGTGCAGGAAAGAACCTGCTGCTAAGTAATTGGCGGCACTATATGGTGGTATGAACCAGCTCTGTTAGCTTCACAGAGCGGCCAGGAAAGCAAACCTCTGTGCCCTGTTAAACTTTCACAGAGGCACAGGCTAACTACCCAAATGAGAGCAGTCAGTGGTCATGCATGCACACAAAACTCCTCGCCGGAGGTGCCAGCATTCTAGGGGCTTATTTCAGCCAGGTCCCTGAATACACACAAACACAATCTCCTCGCCGGAGGTGCCAGCATTCTAGGGGCTTATTTCAGCCGGGTCCCTGAACACATACAAACACATGACCACACTGGCGCAAAGCACATAACTTAGGAAGATACTAGCGCATGGCCGTGTGGCCATGCGAGCCTTAAATAGCTGCTGCACGTACAGGACCTTCCTAGAAGGACCAATGAGAGGCTGCTACAGAGCCTGCGCACCTACAGGACCTTCCTAGAAGGACCAATAGATTTGGCTGCAGTACGTGAGCATGTGACCTTTGATCTCCACTGAGAGATCTTACCCTGGGCATGCTCAGTGTGTGCAAAGCAGGACTTAGTCCCAAAAAAGCCTGCTCGCCGCAGATCAGTGCAGGGTACAATAGCAGAGCCTGGAGAGGCAGCAGTAACCCTTTGCACAGTATCAGTCTTAGTGAGACGCTGGGACCGACGTCTCCGCTGAGCAGGCTCCACTGCGGCCGATGCAGAATGGGAGACCGCAGCAGACACGGATCGAGATTCCCCCTGTGCAGCAGAGGAAACTCGACTCCTAACACCATGTGCTTCACAAAAGTTTATAACGCATGGCAATGAAAACAAAAAATCAATTTTTTATTTTCACAAGGGTAGCACGAGAAAATGAACCCCAATAGTTGTTGTCCAGTTTGTCCTGAGTACGCTGATGCCCAATATGTGGGGGTATACTACTGTTTGGGCACACATTGGGGCTCGGAAAGGAAGTAGTGACGTTTTGAAATGCAGACTTTGATGGAATGGTCTGCGGGCGTCACGATGCGTTTGCAGAGCCCATGATGTTTCTAAACAGTAGAAACCCGCGACAAGTGACCCCATTTTGGAAACTAGACCCCCCAAGGAACTTATCTAGATTTGTGGTGAGCACTTTGAACCCCCAAGTGCTTCGCTGAATTTTATAACGCAGAGCCGTGAAAATAAAAAATCTTTTTTTCCCCCACAAAAATAATTTTTTAGCCCCCATTTTTTTATTTTTCCAAGGGTAACAGGAGAAATTAGACCCCCAAAATTGTTGTACAATTTTCCTGAGTACGCTTATGCCCCATATGTTTGGGTAAACCACTGTTTGGGCACACGTCGGGGCTCGGAAGAGAGGGAGCACCATTTGACTTTTCGAATGCAAGATTGGCTGGAATCAATGATGGCGCCATGTCGTGATTGGAGACCCGCTGATGTGCATAGACAGTGGAAACCCATCAATTCTAACTCCAACACTAACCCCAACACACCCCTAACTCTAATCCCAACTCTAACCATAACAGTAATCACAACCCTAACCCCAACACACCCCTAACCACAACCCTAACCCCATCACAACCCTATGTAATAATTATAGGGGATAATTCAGGAGACTCTTTGCGTGGAACAAGACAACAGGACACAGTTTTATAAGTGGTAAAGTTTATATTATCACACGGTGATTCAAGCAGGTGCAGAGAGAAACTCAAGTCCACAACACTTGGTGCAAATAATAAACGCAGCTTAGCAGTCAATAGGAAACTTCAGAGGTAGATGCAAACAAACAGAAAGTCTATGAAGCACAGTTATACTTGAGGAAACTTGACACGAATAGATCCTTGACTTAGTCCAGACACAGATAGATATGCTATAAGGCAGTTCAAATCATATCTTAGCTCAACCAGGGAGGCCTGGTTAATAGTCTCAGGTTTTGCAGAGCAGAAACAGCTTACATGTCCAGCAAATGCAGATGGAAGTAACACGAGCAGCAGATGAAGGAGGATTACTGAACACTGGTGTATGCAGCAGGAACTCAGAGCAGAGTGGCAGGATCTCCAACACAGGTTCACAGGAGCAGGTGCAGGTGCAAGGCCAGGGATTAATCAGGAGCTGGATGCAAAGCAGAATAATCTAGCACAGACTGAAGGCTGGGGTGGAGTTTTATAGCAGGAAGACAAGTGCACATGAGACCAAAGATGCCATGTTGGAAAATGGCAGTATTGCACAAAAGGTAAAAAATGTTCAGAGTCCTGACATTACTCCCTCCTTAGAAGCGGCCTCAGGACGATCCTGGACCTGGTTTCTCAGGGAATCTCTGATGAAAACGAGAAATCTTCTGTTGGGCATTGATGTTTTCCACAGGTTCCCAAGAGTCTTCCTCAGGGGGATATCCCTGCCATCTTATCAGATATTGGAGCCGATTCCTGCAAATCCTGGAATCAATAATTTCCTCCACCACGAATTGTTCTTGCCCATCAATCACCACAGGGTGCGGAGGTGGCACAACACATCCCTGGAAGGTATTAGGAGATACAGGCTTTAGTAAAGATACATGAAAAACTGGGTGTACCTTCATTGTCCTAGGTAGCTTCAGCCGGCAAGCCACAGAGCTCACAATACCGTTGATTTTGAAAGGGCCAATGAATTTCTGTCCAAGTTTTTGTGAAGGAACATTTAACTTCAGATTCTTAGTTGCTAACCACACGGAATCTCCTACCTTGAACATGGGTGCAGGTTTACGGAATCTATCAGCCGATCTCTTATAACGTTCTTGAGCCGTGGTCAGGGATTCCTTCAGAACCTCCAGATTTTGTCTCATCGCAGTCAGCCTTTCCTCCACTGCTGGAACCGGAGAATTAATTGGAGACCTAGGTAAAATACACGGATGATAACCCAGATTGGCAAAGAAAGGTGTAAATTTAGTGGAGGCGCTCTGAGAATTATTATATGAAAATTCGGCTAGCGGCAACAACTCCAACCAATCATCCTGGAGATGGCTGACATAGCATCTTAGATATTGTTCCAGCGTCTGGTTGGTACGCTCAGTCTGACCATTTGTCTGGGGTTAGTAAGCAGAAGAGAGACAGACATTAATATTGAGTGCAGAGCAAAACCCCTTCCAGAATCTTGAAGTGAACTGTACTCCACGTTCAGAGATGATCTCATCCGGCACCCCATGCAACCGAAAGACATTCTGTATAACCAAGTTCACTGTATCTTTAGCAGAGGGGAGGCCGGTGCACGGAACAAAATGAGCAGCTTTAGTCAGGTGATCAACTACCACCATGATTGTATTCATGCCCCCCGATGTAGGCAGCTCCACAATAAAGTCCATTGATATAGACCCCCAAGGGCGGGATGGAACAGGTAATGGTTGTAGAAGACCCGTAGGTGCCACATGAGGAGTCTTGTAATGGGCACATACCTCGCAAGAGAGAATATAGTCCTTGGTATCCTTCAGGCAAGTTGGCCACCAGAAGAATCGGCTCAGGAACTCTTGTGTCTTCTGTACCCCCCTGTGACCAGCCAACTTGGAGTCATGTACCAACTTGAGGATCTGCAGACGGACGACCTCCGGGACGTAGATACATCGATCTCTGAACCACATGCCACCCTTAAAGACAAGATTAATATCCACAGGTGGGTTGGCCAGAAATACATCACCTTCATAGGCCTCCCTGCACTCCTTCCACAAGTCCTGATTGTGGATAACTCCGATGAAATTGGCATCAGATAGAATGGTCTTGGACGGGGCTCCAGGTACGGAATCCTCAGCATCGATTCGGGATAAAGCATCAGCCTTCCCATTACGAGAACCTGGACGGTACGAGATAACAAAGTTAAATTGATTTAAGAATTATTTCCAACGAGCCAGACGAGGAGAAAGACATCTAGCGGATCTAAGGAACTCTAGATTGCGATGGTCAGTTAGCACTATAATCTGTTGTGCAGCTCCTTGCAGATGATGCCTCCATTCTTTGAAAGCCGCAATAATAGCCAGCAATTCCTTGTATCCCACATCGTAATTCTTCTCTGCTGAGGTTAGTCTACGGGAAAAGAAAGCACAAGGATGTAGCAGACCCTTCTCTCCAGTTCTTTGGGAGAGAATAGCCCCCAAAGCATTATCAGAAGCATCCACCTCCACAATGAAAGGATGTGTTGGATCTGGGTGTATCAACAGCGGTGCTGATGTGAAACAGATCTTCAGCCGATCAAAAGCTTCTTGAGCCTGTGATGACCACATAAAGGGCTTTTCCTTCTTTGTCAAGGAAGTACTGGGACGGACAATATCAGAAAAATTTCGAATGAAGCGTCTGTAGAAATTTGCAAAACCAATAAAACTTTGGACCTCCTTAACGTTCTTGGGTGCCGGCCAGTCAAGGATAGCCTGAATCTTACCAGATTCCATGTTCAGCCCCTGGGGAGAGATGATATAACCCAAGAACTGTATCTCAGAATGATGGAACTCCCATTTCTCCGGCTTGATATACAGTTGGTTCTCTTTCAGACGTCTTAAAACAGTTTTGACATGTTCTTCATGTTCCTGTAGAGAGTCAGAAAAGATTAGTATATCGTCCAAATAGACCACCACAAACTGGTCCAACAAATCTCTGAAGATGTCATTAACAAGGTGTTGAAATGCTGCAGGGGCGTTACAAAGCCCGAAGGGCATCACAAGAGATTCAAAGTGTCCATACCGGCATCTGAACGCTGTCTTCCACTCATCCCCTGGACGAATATGCACCAAATTATAAGCCCCACGAAGATCCAGCTTAGAGAACACCTTAGCGTGGCGGACTCTTTCCAGTAATTTGGGATTCAGAGGCAAAGGGTAACGGTTTCGTACTATTACCTTATTGAGTTCCCGATAGTCAACACAGGGTCTCAGGGTGCCATCCTTCTTCTTTACAAAAAAAATGGGTGCCCCTGCTGGTGAGGAAGAAGGACGTATGAAGCCTTTGGCCAGATTTTCATCAATATACTCCTTTAAGGCTTGAAGCTCAGGTGCCGTCAAAGGGTATAGGTGACCAAAAGGAATATCTGCCCCAGGAAGCAACTCAATGGAACAGTCATAATGCCTGTGTGGAGGAAGTTGATCTGCATTCTTCTTGTCACAGAGGTCAGAGAACTCTTTATATGCTGGAGGTAAAGAAGATACCTGTACATGTGGTTCCGTAGCCGTGGACTCAGGGACAGCTTCTGTTAACGCTGAGTTGCTCCTTGTTGGAAAGATAATCTCCTTTGTCTCCCAGTTGATAATTGGGTTCTGAGAACGCAACCAAGGAATGCCTAAAATGACAGGAAAATGAGGAGAAGAAATTAGCAAGAAAGAAAGTTGCTCCTGATGATTAGGCTCCAACAAAATTTCAAGGAGTACGGTCTCCTGATCCACAGGCCCAGAGATTAAAGGTGACCCATCCACTGTTTCCATGGTAATTGGAGAGGCTCTTTGCTGAATTTTAATACCATGTTCCTTGGCAAATGCGATATCCATGAAATTGCCACCTGCACCAGAGTCATCATCATAGCTGCAAGAACCAAAAAACAACAAGGATCCCTAAAATGTAACTTTTATTATACAATAATAAAAAACTCTTTCCAGACAAATAGAAGAAATAATATTGGGGCAATAATTTGTGTACCTAAAGAGCCCTAGGAAAAAACTAAACTTAGTTCTACCTGGCAGTGGGGGTAGGCACCCTACTTTACTGCGGTGGGCGCCCCCACTCAACGTCGACTCGCCCTCAAAAATCCCTAGGATTCCCTGATTATGGAACCCTAAAAAGGCCCTAAAAGAACCCTATGGAAGGGCCCTACCTATCAGTGGGGGTTGGCACCCTAATGTAAAACGGTAGGCGCCCCCACTCACCGTCGACTAACCCTAGGGACCCTACAAAGTCCCTAAAATAGGGAAAGAATAAAGAAATGTCCCACAAACACCCAAAAACCAAAAATACAAAAATACAAAACGAGAAAAAAATGATAAGGAAAATAGACTGTATCTCAACTAATCCACACAAGGATCATTTGATTCAACATTGGGCATCTAGGATAAGACAAAATAAATCCTTATTAGCCCAAAAAAAGGAAAATGGGTGAACAAGATGTATTAATGATAAATTTGTTCAAGATGTCTCAAATACTCAGTTTCCAAAATAAAGGAGTGAAAAGATGATAGAAGTCTCAATCATATGAAGACATCATGATAACAGTAATAACAAATATCAGTAAAAAGTATCTACTCCTAAAAAAAGCGGAAACCAAGACAGGATGAAACCAGCAATAAATATTAGTAACAATCAGCACGTGCTCATGATATAACCTTAGGGCAGCATATAAAATTACTACTGCTCAAACATACATAATGCAGTAATCAATCCAGTATGTCACTCAAGCCTGGGATCCCAGAAAGACAATGCTTCCCAGATGGAGACATAATTATCACCATTGCCATAGAATAGATATCATAGCCTTAATACTCATCTGCAGGCTTCTCAAGGATTGTGTGCATCTCTGCAAAGATTCCAGTGTCACATCAAATGCTGGACATCCATCTCCCCAAGTATTACCCGACGTGTTTCCCCCCCATTTGTATAACGGGGGTTCATCAGGGGTACAGTGGCCGTAGTAAAGATAGAGGCTATCAGTGAGAGTGAGAACAGTGAGAACAGTGAGAGTTCTTTTCCTTCATCTCCTTGGGGGGTGAAGTCATAGAAAGTGAATGGAATACAGCGTTTAAAGGCAGGCTACATTCAGAGATGTCAGATTCATCATCACAGTTGTCATACTCCCCTATTGCTGCTAGCACCTTGTTAGGCCGTCTAGGAAACTTAGGACAATTGATCAAGAAGTGGTCAGACTGGCCGCAGTAGAAACATAGACTTTCACGAAGGCGATGCTCCCGGCGCTCATTGATCTCGCGTCTCTGAACGGAATCAATTTGCATGGGCACCTCCTCCACTTCCCGAGATGTTTTACCTGCAGGCTCTTTGGAAGGAAGGGAAAAGTTAGAAATACAGTTATATGCAGCAAATTTCTCCTGCCTACGTTCAGTAAGGCGAATGTCTATGCGCACACAATGCTGTATAAATGTCTCTAGTTTTTGTGGTGACTCTGAGCGAGCTAGTTCATCTTTTATAATACTAGACAAACCCCTTTTAAAAATAGGCAATTGTGCATAACTGTCTCAATTGGTATCTACCGCCAATCTCCTGAATTCAATGGCATACTCAATAACAGAACGTTTAGCCTGGCGTAAAGACAACAAAGCAGATTCAGCAGTTGCACGGCGATTAGGGTCATCAAACATTAATGCCATAGTGGCCTAGAAATCATCCAAGTCATTTATCCGTGGGTCACGAGACTCAATCATCGGATTCGCCCAGGCGAGCGCTCGTGAGGTCAGTAGCATTATTACACACAATACTTTGGATCTATCAGTAGGAAAACGGTCAGCATGCACATCAAAATATAGCATACATTGATTCACAAAGCCACGAAATTTGTCGCGATCACCATTAAATCTGAATGGGGGCAACTTAGGTGGGCTAGCTGGTGGCGGTTGCCCAGAGGGTAAAGTCACTTGTGCAGCTATTTGCGTGCTTATGTCCTGAAAAGCCCGTCCATACTGGGACTCTATGCCAGCAAGTTTGTTTTCCTGGGCTGCCATGCGATTGCTTAAGTCCTGCAAAGTTTTTCCAAACACTTGTTGATTGTGTTCAAAGCTTCCAAACTTCTTTTGCAGACCTTCCACATCTTTCTGCAGTGATCTAATTATGGAAAACACCTGCTCTAATCTGCTCTCTGCAGTCATTGTTCCAGCAGTCTCTTTTTTTTATGGCTAGATTATCCTGTAATAATTATAGGGGATAATTCAGGAGACTCTTTGCGTGGAACAAGACAACAGGACACAGTTTTATAAGTGGTAAAGTTTATATTATCACACGGTGATTCAAGCAGGTGCAGAGAGAAACTCAAGTCCACAACACTTGGTGCAAATAATAAACGCAGCTTAGCAGTCAATAGGAAACTTCAGAGGTAGATGCAAACAAACAGAAAGTCTATGAAGCAACAGTTATATTTGAGGAAACTTGTCACGAATAGATCCTTGACTTAGTCCAGACACAGATAGATATGCTATAAGGCAGTTCAAATCATATCTTAGCTCAACCAGGGAGGCCTCGTTAATAGTCTCAGGTTTTGCAGAGCAGAAACAGCTTACATGTCCAGCAAATGCAGATGGAAGTAACACGAGCAGCAGATGAAGGAGGATTACTGAACACTGGTGTATGCAGCAGGAACTCAGAGCAGAGTGGCAGGATCTCCAACACAGGTTCACAGGAGCAGGTGCAGGTGCAAGGCCAGGGATTAATCAGGAGCTGGATGCAAAGCAGAATAATCTAGCACAGACTGAAGGCTGGGGTGGAGTTTTATAGCAGGAAGACAAGTGCACATGAGACCAAAGACGCCATGTTGGAAAAGGGCAGTAATGCACAAAAGGTAAAAAATCTTCAGAGTCCTGACACCCTAACCCTAATCCCAACCCTAACCCAATCCCAACCCTAACCCCAACACACAACCAACCCTAATCCCAACCCTAACCATAACCCTAACCACAAGCCTAACCCTAACCTCAACACACCCCTAACCCTAATCTTAACCCTAATTCCAACCCTAACCCTAATTCCAACCCTAACTCTAGTTCCAGCCCTAACCCTAAGGCTATGTGCCCATGTTGCGGAATTGTGTTCGGTTTTTCTGCACCGTTTTTGAAAAATCCACAGGTAAAATGCACCGCGTTTTACTTGCGGATTTACTGCGGATTTACAGTGTTTTTTGTGCAGATTTCACCTGCAGATTCCTGTTGAGGAACAGGTGTAAAACGTTGCAGAATCCGCACAAATAATTGACATGTTGCGGAAAATACAACGCAGCGTTTCCGAACGGTATTTTCCGCACCATGGGCACAGCGGATTTGGTTTTCCATAGGTTTACATGGTACTGTAAACGTGATGGAAAACTGCCACGAATCCGCAGCGGCCAATCCGCTGCGTATCCGCATCCAAATCCACACCGTGTGCACATAGCCTAATTCTAACCCTAATTGCAACCCTAGCCCTAACCCTAACCCTAATCCTAACCCTAGCCCTAACCCTAGCCCTAACCCTAACCCTAGTTCTAGCCCTAACCCTAGTGGAAAAATAAATATAAATATATTTTATCTATTTCATTATTTTCCCTACCTATGGGGGTGATAAGGAGGGGCTTTATTGTTGTGAATTTGCTTTTTGCTCCCTCTAGTGGTTACTAGTTTTTTGACTCTGGTTTTTCTGTCATTCCTTTTATCCGCACCTGGGTCGTTAGTTAGGGGTGTTGCTATATAAGCTCCCTGGACCTTCAGTTCAATGCCTGGCAACGTAGTTATCAGAGCTAGTCTGCTGTGCTCTTGTCTACTGATCCTGGTTCCAGTTATATCAGCTAAGTCTGCCTTTTGCTTTTTGCTATTTGTTTTGGTTTTGTATTTTTGTCCCGCTTGTTCCAAATCTATATCCTGACCTTTGCTGGAAGCTCTAAGGGGGCTGGTGTTCTCCCCCCGGACCGTTAGACGGTTCGGGGGTTCTTGAATTTCCAGTGTGGATTTTGATAGGGTTTTTGTTGACCATATAAGTTACCTTTCTTTATTCTGCTATCAGTAAGCGGGCCTCTCTGTGCTAAACCTGGTTCATTTCTGTGTTTGTCATTTCCTCTTACCTCACCGTCATTATTTGTGGGGGGCTTCTATCCAGCTTTGGGGTCCCCTTCTCTGGAGGCAAGAAAGGTCTATGTTTTCCTCTACTAGGGGTAGCTAGATTCTCCGGCTGGCGCGTGTCATCTAGAATCAACGTAGGAATGATCCCCGGCTACTTCTAGTGTTGGCGTTAGGAGTAGATATATGGTCAACCCAGTTACCACTGCCCTATGAGCTGGATTTTTGTATTCTGCAGACTTCCACGTTCCTCTGAGACCCTCGCCATTGGGGTCATAACAGTTTGCCAGGCCAGTATTAAATGTTTAATGCATTGCAGAAGAGGGATTATAAGAAAGAAGATTCTGAGTTTTTTTTTTTCTTTTTCCCCTTTACCTCAGAGTGGCTATGCTTGCTGCAGACATGAATGTCCAGACCTTGATTACAAGTGTGGACCAGCTGGCTACTCGTGTGCAGGGCATACAAGACTATGTTATCAGAAATCCTAGGTCAGAACCTAAAATACCGATTCCTGAACTGTTTTCCGGAGACAGGTTTAAGTTTAGGAATTTCGTGAATAATTGTAAATTGTTTTTGTCCCTGAGACCCTGTTCATCTGGAGATTCTGCTCAGCAAGTAAAAATTGTTATTTCGTTCTTACGGGGCGACCCTCAGGATTGGGCTTTTTCGCTGGCGCCAGGAGATCCGGCATTGGCTGATCTTGATGCGTTTTTTCTGGCGCTCGGTTTACTTTATGAGGAACCCAATCTTGAGATTCAGGCAGAAAAGGCCTTGCTGGCTATGTCTCAGGGGCAGGACGAGGCTGAAGTGTATTGCCAAAAATTTCGGAAATGGTCCGTGCTGACACATTGGAACGAGTGTGCACTGGCCGCTAATTTTAGAAATGGCCTTTCTGAAGCCATTAAGAATGTTATGGTGGGTTTTCCCATTCCCACAGGTCTGAATGATACTATGGCACTGGCTATTCAAATTGACCGGCGGTTGCGGGAGCGCAAAACCGCAAATTCCCTCATGGTGTTGTCTGAACAGACACCTAATTCGGTGCAATGTGATAGAAAAACCGCAAATTCCCTCATGGTGTTGTCTGAACAGACACCTGATTTAATGCAATGTGATAGAATCCTGACTAGAAATGAGCGGAAAATTCATAGACGCCGGAATGGCTTGTGCTACTACTGTGGTGATTCTACACATGTTATCTCAGCATGCTCTAAACGTATAGCTAAGGTTGTTAGTCCTGTCACCGTTGGTAATTTGCAACCTAAATTTATTCTGTCTGTAACTTTGATTTGCTCACTGTCATCTTATCCTGTCATGGCGTTTGTAGATTCAGGTGCTGCCCTGAGTCTCATGGATCTCTCATTTGCTAAGCGCTGTGGTTTTACTCTTGAACCATTAGAAAATCCTATTCCTCTTAGGGGTATTGATGCTACACCATTGGCAGCAAATAAACCGCAGTATTGGACACAGGTTACCATGTGCATGACTCCTGAACACCGCGAGGTGATACGTTTCCTGGTTTTACATAAAATGCATGATTTGGTTGTTTTAGGGCTGCCATGGTTACAGACCCATAATCCAGTCCTGGACTGGAAGGCTATGTCAGTCTCAAGTTGGGGCTGTCGTGGTATTCATGGGGATTCCCTGCCTGTGTCTATTGCTTCTTCTACGCCTTCGGAAGTTCCGGAGTATTTGTCTGATTATCAGGATGTCTTCAGTGAGTCTGAGTCCAGTGCACTGCCTCCTCATAGGGACTGTGACTGTGCTATAGATTTGATCCCAGGCAGTAAATTTCCTAAGGGAAGACTGTTTAATCTGTCGGTACCTGAACATACCGCTATGCGTTCATATATCAAGGAGTCTCTGGAGAAAGGACATATTCGTCCGTCTTCTTCCCCTCTTGGTGCGGGATTCTTTTTTGTGGCAAAAAAGGACGGATCTTTGAGACCTTGTATTGATTATCGGCTTTTAAATAAGATCACTGTCAAATTTCAGTATCCTTTACCGCTGTTGTCGGACTTGTTTGCCCGGATTAAGGGTGCCAAGTGGTTCACCAAGATAGACCTTCGTGGTGCGTACAACCTTGTGCGCATTAAGCAAGGTGATGAATGGAAAACCGCATTCAATACGCCCGAAGGTCATTTTGAGTACTTGGTGATGCCTTTTGGGCTCTCCAATGCGCCTTCAGTTTTTCAGTCCTTTATGCATGACATTTTCCGGAAGTATCTGGATAAATTTTTGATTGTTTATCTGGATGATATTTTGGTTTTTTCTGATAATTGGGATTCGCATGTGGAGCAGGTCAGGTTGGTCTTTAAAATTTTGCGTGAAAATTCTTTGTTTGTCAAGGGCTCAAAGTGTCTCTTTGGTGTACAGAAGGTTCCCTTTTTGGGGTTCATTTTTTCCCCTTCTGCTGTGGAGATGGACCCAGTCAAGGTCCGAGCTATTCTTGATTGGACTCAGCCCTCGTCAGTTAAGAGTCTTCAGAAGTTCTTGGGCTTCGCTAACTTCTACCGTCGTTTTATCGCTAATTTTTCTAGCATTGTGAAACCTTTGACGGATATGACCAAGAAGGGCTCCGATGTAGCTAACTGGGCTCCTGCTGCCGTGGAGGCTTTCCAGGAGTTGAAACGCCGGTTTACTTCGGCGCCTGTTTTGTGCCAGCCTGACGTCTCACTTCCCTTTCAGGTTGAGGTGGATGCTTCGGAGATTGGGGCAGGGGCCGTTTTGTCGCAGAGAGGCCCTGGTTGCTCTGTTATGAAACCTTGTGCCTTTTTCTCTAGGAAGTTTTCGCCTGCCGAGCGAAATTATGATGTGGGCAATCGGGAGTTGTTGGCCATGAAATGGGCATTTGAGGAGTGGCGTCATTGGCTCGAGGGTGCTAAGCATCGTGTGGTGGTCTTGACTGATCACAAAAATCTGATGTATCTCGAGTCTGCTAAACGCCTTAATCCGAGACAGGCCCGCTGGTCATTGTTTTTCTCCCGCTTTGATTTTGTTGTCTCGTATTTACCAGGTTCAAAGAATGTGAAGGCCGATGCTCTTTCTAGGAGCTTTGTGCCTGATGCTCCTGGAGTCGCGGATCCTGTTGGTATTCTTAAAGATGGAGTTATCTTGTCAGCTATTTCTCCGGATCTGCGACGTGTGTTGCAGAGATTTCAGGCTGATAGGCCTGAGTCTTGTCCACCTGACAGACTGTTTGTCCCGGATAAGTGGACCAGCAGAGTAATTTCCGAGGTTCATTCCTCGGTGTTGGCAGGTCACCCGGGAATCTTTGGCACCAGAGATCTGGTGGCCAGGTCCTTTTGGTGGCCTTCCTTGTCAAGGGATGTGCGGTCATTTGTGCAGTCCTGTGGGACTTGTGCTCGAGCTAAGCCTTGCTGTTCTCGTGCCAGCGGTTTGCTCTTGCCCTTGCCTGTCCCGAAGAGACCTTGGACACATATCTCCATGGATTTCATTTCTGATCTTCCGCTATCTCAGGGCATGTCCGTTATCTGGGTGATATGTGATCGCTTCTCCAAGATGGTCCATTTGGTTCCTTTGCCTAAGCTGCCTTCCTCTTCCGATCTGGTTCCTGTGTTTTTCCAGAACGTGGTTCGTTTGCACGGCATCCCTGAGAATATTGTGTCAGACAGAGGATCCCAGTTCGTTTCCAGGTTCTGGCGATCCTTTTGTAGTAGGATGGGCATTGATTTGTCGTTTTCGTCTGCTTTCCATCCTCAGACTAATGGACAGACGGAGCGAACCAATCAGACTTTGGAGGCTTATTTGAGGTGTTTTGTCTCTGCTGATCAGGACGATTGGGTGACATTCTTGCCGTTGGCTGAGTTTGCCCTTAATAATCGGGCTAGTTCCGCCACCTTGGTTTCGCCTTTTTTCTGCAACTCTGGTTTCCATCCTCGCTTTTCTTCGGGGCATGTGGAGCCTTCTGACTGTCCTGGGGTGGATTCTGTGGTGGATAGGTTGCAGCAGATCTGGAATCATGTGGTGGACAATTTGAAGTTGTCACAGGAGAAGGCTCAGCGCTTTGCCAACCGCCGCCGCGGTGTGGGTCCCCGACTACGCGTTGGGGATTTGGTATGGCTTTCTTCCCGCTTTGTTCCTATGAAGGTCTCCTCTCCCAAATTTAAACCTCGTTTTATTGGGCCTTACAAGATATTGGAAATCCTTAATCCTGTATCTTTTCGTCTGGATCTTCCTGTGTCGTTTGCTATTCACAATGTATTTCATAGGTCCTTGTTGCGGCGGTACATTGTGCCTGTAGTTCCTTCTGCTGAGCCTCCTGCTCCGGTGTTGGTTGAGGGCGAGTTGGAGTACGTGGTGGAGAAGATCTTGGATTCTCGCCTCTCCAGGCGGAGGCTTCAGTACCTGGTCAAGTGGAAGGGCTATGGTCAGGAGGATAATTCCTGGGTGGTCGCCTCTGATGTTCATGCGGCCGATTTAGTTCGTGCCTTTCATGCCGCTCGTCCTGATCGCCCTGGTGGTCGTGGTGAGGGTTCGGTGACCCCTCACTAAGGGGGGGGTACTGTTGTGAATTTGCTTTTTGCTCCCTCTAGTGGTTACTAGTTTTTTGACTCTGGTTTTTCTGTCATTCCTTTTATCCGCACCTGGGTCGTTAGTTAGGGGTGTTGCTATATAAGCTCCCTGGACCTTCAGTTCAATGCCTGGCAACGTAGTTATCAGAGCTAGTCTGCTGTGCTCTTGTCTACTGATCCTGGTTCCAGTTATATCAGCTAAGTCTGCCTTTTGCTTTTTGCTATTTGTTTTGGTTTTGTATTTTTGTCCCGCTTGTTCCAAATCTATATCCTGACCTTTGCTGGAAGCTCTAAGGGGGCTGGTGTTCTCCCCCCGGACCGTTAGACGGTTCGGGGGTTCTTGAATTTCCAGTGTGGATTTTGATAGGGTTTTTGTTGACCATATAAGTTACCTTTCTTTATTCTGCTATCAGTAAGCGGGCCTCTCTGTGCTAAACCTGGTTCATTTCTGTGTTTGTCATTTCCTCTTACCTCACCGTCATTATTTGTGGGGGGCTTCTATCCAGCTTTGGGGTCCCCTTCTCTGGAGGCAAGAAAGGTCTATGTTTTCCTCTACTAGGGGTAGCTAGATTCTCCGGCTGGCGCGTGTCATCTAGAATCAACGTAGGAATGATCCCCGGCTACTTCTAGTGTTGGCGTTAGGAGTAGATATATGGTCAACCCAGTTACCACTGCCCTATGAGCTGGATTTTTGTATTCTGCAGACTTCCACGTTCCTCTGAGACCCTCGCCATTGGGGTCATAACATTTATTTACTATTTTTTTTATTTTGATCACTGTGATATAACCTATCACAGTGATCAAAATGTACCTGTGATGAATCTGCCGGCCGGCAGATTCGGTGGGCACACTGCGCATGCGCCCGCCATTTAGGAAGATGGTGTCGCCCATCGAAGATGCCGGACGGACACCGGGAGGGTCCCGGGACTCCAGAGGTACGGGAGGTGGGATCGGACAGCGGGGGGACACTGGAGGGGAAAGAAGGGGAGAGGAAATCAGCGGAGGACAGCGGAGCACAAAACAGAGGGGAGGAAAGACTGACAACGGTCGGTGGGGGGGTCAGATCACGGTCTCCAGCCATGGCCGATGATATTGCAGCATCGGCCATGGCTGGATTGTAATATTTCACCAAATTTCATAGGTGAAATATTACAAATTGCTCTGATTGGCTGTTGCACTTTCAACAGCCAATCAGAGCGATCGAAGCCACGTGGGGGCAAAGCCACCCCTCCTGGGCTAAAGTACCACTCCCCCTGTCCCTGCAGATCGGGTGAAATTGAAGTTAACGCTTTCACCCGATCTGCAGGAACACGATCCCTCCATGACGCCACATAGGCATCACAGGTCGGATTGGCACCAACTTTCATGACGCCTATGTGGCGTCACAGGTCGGGAAGGGGTTAGTAATAGCCCCCAGCTGTCGTCTTTGCCTTAGCTGGTTATTAAAAATTGGTGGGAGCCCACTTCATTTTTGGGGGGCGCCCCACATTTTTAATAACCAGCAAAGGCAAAGCAAACAGCTGGCGGCTGATATTAATAGTCTGGGAAAGTCCATGGATATTGCCCACTTCTCAGTATAACAAGACCAGCTCACATAAGTCTGCTTTTCCTTGGCAGGCTATTAAAATAGGGCGGACCCATGTCTTTTTTAAAATTATTTATTTATTTTATACTGTCCCTACACTAGTCAGAGCACAATGGCGGTGCCACCCATGATCCAGCGTTCATACAGGCCGGGTCACATGTTGAGATGGCTCAACACAGCCATGCCAATAGTTGGCATAGATGTGATGGCTCTGGAAGTTCCCACAAGCTGAAAGCTTATTGATTTGCTGCACTGGAGGAACAAGATGACTACTGTCTATGTATGCATATTTAAACGAGCATTCCAGAATTAGAAAAACATGGCTGCTTTAGGAAAGAAGCCCACCCCTGACCGTTTATTTTCAACTATCAGCAGTTTTTTGCTGTGTAATCTCACAGTAGCATGAAGTAGGGACAGAGACCCTGTGTCACGATACCCAGGTATTAATGCTGCAGGGGAAACTGCACCCAGCAGCAACGGAGCTGGACCAGAAACCGGATAAATAACATGAACACCAACGGGACCTTTTACATGAGACAGAGTGACCACGTAAAGCAAAAGGACCTACGATCATGTGACAGAGTGGGAGGCGGTCCGGGGGCGGAGCCAGACTCCAGGGAAACAGAGAAGGGACAAGCATAAAAGAATAGTGAAACAAACAGAGGTCTTAGCCAGGAGATTACAAGATACTAACAGGGAGAGTCAAAGAATAGTCAGAAGCCAAGCCAGAAGTCAGTAATCCAGGAAAACGAATAAAGCAAGTGACAGCAAGACACAAAGCAAGCCAGCACACACTTCAGAGGTCAAGCATACAGACTGCAGAAAAACCTATAGCTGACAAGGATACCAGGTTAGGAGCAAGTATAAATAGCCCTCCCATCTTGAAAGAGAGGCTAAGAACATTAACCCTGAGAGTACAGAACATAACCTTGTCCTAACCATGACACCCTGATTCCAAAAATATGTCACTCACCAGACTGTGTTTTATCAACAAGATATTAGCACCACAGGATCAGAGCTAGGTATGTGAATAACCCTACGCCTAGTACTTGATTGACAGCTTTCTGTGTTTTCTGATGATTGACCACAGATTCTCAATGGGTTTAAGATCTGGGGAGTGTCTTGTCCATGGAACCAAAATGTCAGTGCTTTATTCACTGAGCCACTTAGTTATAACGTTTGCCTTGAGACATGACACTCCACTTCTGGATAAAGAATTGTTCCTCACAAAATTGCTCCTGGATCATTGGGAGAATTTGCTACTGGATGATGATTAGATACCATTCTTTATTCATGGAAGTGTCCTTAGATTGTGAGTGAGTCTGTTCCTTGGCTTTACAGGGGCATGTATTGCAGCATATATAAAGAAATAGTTTCCCAACTGAAGCCACTTAGTGTTTTAACCCACTAGAATGTGCATTTTATATGTAGCATGAGTCCCCACATAGCCCCCTATATACAGTATGATCCCCCTGTGACAAAGTCACTGGTAAAGTGCTGGAGAGGAGATATGTTTTGCTGTGCTTAATGGCATCAGTGATGTAAAGCCAAGAGATTTTCCTCCACCACACTAAGTGCTGCGAGGGGTTTACAGCTAATTTGTTTAATGGGCTGGGTTTTATGTGGACATCCATGGAGTGGGTGGGAGGTTTTCCACCTTATCTCTACCCCAGGATGTGGTCTGGTTCTTAAATAGCTGGCCTCCACAGGCAGTAGATGTTCAGTATCTGGAGAGGAACACTCCAGAGAAGTGGTTATGCTGGAACCAACCTGAACTGTGTGTTCTGCTAACGGTGAGATGAAGGAACTGTGCTTTGTGCTACGATTTTGCTTTCTTTTGCTGTTTTGCCTACAGGGACGTGTTTGTTTTACTAAACCTTGGCTTATTTATACTATTTATAATAAATAAATAAAAGGAAGTTTTTAAAGAGACACTGTTCTCATGTCCACCTCCATGTACTGCTGAGTGAGCTGATCTACCACACCCCATACAGCACCCACTTCAAACAATATGAGCTCTCACACAGCACCCTCTACATAAAGTATGAGTCCATACACAGCCCCCTTATATAAATTATGGCATCATAATCTTGCCTTGCGCAGGCATGTACTATGGAGGACAGAGAATGAACTTCAATCCAATATTGCAGCCAGCATGCAGCCAGCGGGTAAGGAAAGGGTGAATCAAACACCCAAAAACCCCGCCTCTATGGCTGAAAATTGTTCCCTCCAAATTCAGGTGACAGAGTCCCTTTAAGTTAAAGGGGTCGAATAATATTGCACGCCCCACTTTTCAGTTTTTGATTTTCCACAAAAATTTTAAATAACCAATAAATTTCGTTCAATTCACAATTGTATTCCACTTGTTGTTGATTCTTCACCAAAAATTTGCATTTGGTATCTTTATGTTTGAAGCATGATATGTGGGAAAAGGTTGAAAAGTTCCAGGGAGCTGAATACTTTCGCAAGGCACTGTATATGGCAAAACGCATCAGGGCTGTTTTTGACCAGTAGCATGGGGATTTTATATTTATTACTATGCAATAAAGCTTAAAGACTGTATCCATGTTTCCTTATTTTTAATCTTAGAAAAAAGTTGCTCAGGCAATGGAAGTATTCTGCGCTTACTGGAAAAATGACATCCACGATTGGTAAATGCTGGTTTATTGTCAGCGCGTTTCAGAGTCACACCAACTCCTTCTTCAGGACACCATACAAAGAATCAATAACAGTACACCTACATGGTTAAATGCATGAAAAAAATAAAAAAGGAGCTAAGGAAAAGAGGCAGGTGTGTACATAGTCACATGTCGTGAGCCAGAATGAAACACATGAAAAAATATATATACGGTATATATATATACAGTATATATATATATATAATCATTAATTTAAGGAAATAATGAATGTACTTAAGAATAATGCGTTGGAGAGTGAAAATGTGGCAATATAGAGAGAGGAAAAAAGAAATTATAATAGCAACCCGGTGAGTGAAAGAAAGAAAACTTCTAAGGGTACCTTGTTATGCATATAGCTATTTAATGATGCCGGTATACGAAGTGAAGGAGAACACAGTAAATCTAGGAAAAACCCTGTGTTTAGAAAATTTCTGTGTTCTCCTTCACATCATTCTTTCTTTTTTTTTCCTCTCTCTATATTGGCACATTTTCACTCTCCAACACATTTTTCTTAAGTACATTCATTCTTTCCTTAAACAAAAGATAGGTATATATACACATTCAGGGCCACCATCAGGGCATTACGGTGGCAGGGTTCAGTTACACTCCCTTGCATGAGGGCCCGGGCCCGCATAACAATAGTTAAAGCCATGAGCCAATAGGAGACTGGCAGCTGACGTCAGCGTGCACGTCGCTGGCATCTGACATTATCGTCATTCGCTGGCGAGTGCGCGCTTTCAGCCAGAAAGGAAAATCGATCGCCCCATTATTGGGGCAGAATAGAGATGGGGCAGAATGGAGATAGAGGGCAGGGTGAAAGATATCGAGGTATGATTGGAGACATGGGGCAGGATTGGAGACATGTACACATTTATATTTTTTATGTGTTTCTGACTTACAACATGTGACTATGTACACCCTTACCTCTTTTTCTTAGCTCCCTTTTTGATTTTTTTTCATGCATTAAACCATGTATGTGGAGCGCCCCCAGACGCAGGGCCGCGGGACACTCAGCACCGGGCCTCTCTGTCTCAGTTCTGGAGTTGTCACGGTGGCTAGACCCGGTCCGTGACCCTGCTAACGGGCGTCCAATGAAAGTTGAGCTGACTAAGAATTATATAAATATCAATAAAATAAAAGCTGTAATTTAAAAATCCAGAAAGAAAAAACTGTAATACTGTAACATGTCAAAAGTATCTAATGAATCATATATTCATAAGTACACGAGGACATGCATAGAAATCATGGGGCCCCGTAGCAGAAGTCCTAATTGCCACCCCAAAAGTCCCCACATAGCCCCCTGCATGCAATATAAGCCCCCCACATAGCCTCTCTTTATACAGTGTGAGCCCTCACATAGTGTCCTATATACACTATGAGCACTCACATAGTCTCCCATATACAATATTAACCCCATGCCACACAGCCTCTCTATATACAATATGAGCCCCCACATTGCCTCCCAAATACAGTATAAGTCCCCACATAGCCTCCTATATATATGCACACATCCCATAAAAAAACACATATTTACCTTGCTTCTGTTCCCCCGGCACTCTGTTCTGGTCTCTAGTGCACTGAGTCTCCGTACAGCAGACACAATGTAATGATGTCATCACGTCTGCTGTCTCACATGCTGAATGGCTGTCCTCCACCAATGGATTTACCACTGACTGCATTCTGAGGATGCGGACTTAGGAGCGGATGGCAGTGGCGAGCAAGCAAGAGCATGGTGCTGCCACTGAGCAGCAGCTCCAGCCATCATATTAGGGGTGAGTTAATTAATTGATAATTTTGTACAGCCCCCGAATGATGGTATAAATATTCAAATGATCCTTGACAGAAAAAAATGTTAATTATCCCTAGTATAGTTAGTCAAAAGATTAAAACAATTTCACGATTTAACCCTGTGGGGATAGGGGTCTGTAATCCGGGGCGTAGCTATAATAGGTGCAGGGGTTGCAATCGCACACTGGCACAGCACACTGGGGGCTCTCAAATGGCCAATATGAACAGACAGTAATTAAAGACCTATGATTTTGTATTGAGGTCCACAAGCTTCAAGTTACGCTACTATCTGTAATTCATGTATCCAGAACAATTCAGAATTTTTTAAGGTTCAGTAAGGGTGAATAATGTGATCACCATTCATAACATTAGAGCACTGGCCACAACTCAAACATGGGTAAATACCTTTTTTGGATGTGAAAAGATATGTTTGTTGTGGACCAGGCCGTAAACTCCCGATATCGGCATTCACCAACAAGTCACTTAAATTCTGGGATCACTTGTTACAAATTATAGGTTGATTTCTACACCAGGTACCATAGGAAGAACCCTTGTAAAACAGGCCAGTGCTTGTAGTATAAGATGAAATCATACTTGTTGCTTATTTAGATTTTATGGTGCAAAACCCTTTTTCCTCCTCTCCTCATTTTCTGTGTGACATCATTTAATTACTTTCTCAAAGGCCTCATTCAGATGTCTGTTTTTCACATACATGTTCTATCCATGGTTTTCACGAATAGAACAAGTACTCATTATAATCTATGGGGCTGGGTATTTTTTTGGCTGACCTAGTGTCCGTGCATCATGGACATGTCCGTTTTGTACCGTGATCAATACTATATATATTATAAGTATCAAATCCATAAAATCTCAGACAGCACATGGATGACATCTGTTTGCAGTTCGTGTGCTGTCCATGATTAAAACTTCTAAGGATAGGAGAAGCTTTGTAATTTTGTTTATTTATATCCAAACATACGTAATCATTGATGAAAATTGATGGTAAAAACTGACACACGGACCAAACACTGAGGAAACTCCGATCTAAAACATTGATGACACTTGGACCATTTTTTTGAGTATTAGCAATCAAGATAAATTTATGGGCCCGTAATTAGCCCATTTTCGATAAATGTACGGTAAGTAGGTGTTATCACTTATCAGAAGTGTACTTCAGGGTCGCCATCAGGGCATTACTGCCCATACTGGCGTATGGGGCCCGGCAAGCAGCCACTCTTCTGCTCACCGGGCCCCAAGGGCAGGATCCTGCCGCTTCAGTGCACCCTGAGATGAACGATCAGTTAAAATCTGTTGCCGTGCGGGAGATTCCTGTCCCTGTCTGTTAGCTTATCCGTGTCTGAAGGCGGTTCATGCATTTGAGGATACAAGGTTACACAGTGTGGGATGCTATTATGGACACAGGTTAGGTGTTTTATTTGCAATGACATTTATGATCTAATGCAATTATGATCTAATACAACATGACGTGTGCAAGACCGTAGCTTAAAGTTAGACTACTTATTATCTTTTAATTCTCTAGTTATTGATATAATTCCGTTTAGTTTTTTTATTAATTCATTTATACAGTTCAATAGGTAACTTACAAAATATAATTGTGTCTGGTTGACACATAAAAAATGTGACTGTGGACTGTGTTGTTTTTGGTTACAGGTAGTCAGGGAGATTGTATTCATATCATTGATTATTGCCACCGTCTTGGAGTTGTGTGTGTCTATTGCCATCTCATCATTTGGATGTAGTTCTCTGATAGGGAATGCTGTCTCCCAACAGGTAAGAGGAGTGGCTTTGTTCAGAAAGAATGGGCACCATTGACATTTTGGTCCTGATTCATTAAGACTGGCATTTCGTACGCAAGTCTAAATGAGGGACATGCTGCAATAAGATGTGCCAAATTCATTAAGAGGTACTACCACCTAAAGGGGTTCCCAGACTTTGGCTTCAAGTCTGCAATCACTATATGTGACTGTAGACTTGTGAATCCTCATAGTGCATGCTGTCAAGATTCTCTGTGTTGACATCATCAATTTGCATACTTCTGGCCACATTCAGACTAAACGTGTCAGGCTTTGCTCAATTCACTTGTACTGAGGCCACACACATCGAGTTGGCATGTGACCACATGTATGCAAATTGAAAGAACATAGGCATAGAATGACTGCAGACTAGAATCCCAAGTCTGGACAAACACCTTTAATGAATTTTGTCCACCTTATCAGTCTCCTTCGCCTTTGTGCATCTTGCCAGAACTGTTGCTTCAGTTAAGGCTACTTTCACACTAGCGTCGTACGACGCACGTCGCAATGCGATGTGGCGACGTACCGACGCATACTGTGAAAGTGCCGCACAACGGAGGCAGCGGATGCAGTTTTTCAACGCATCCACTGCCCCATTGTGAGCTCCGGGGAGGAGGGGGCGGAGTTCCGGCCGCGCTTGCGTGGTCAGAAATGCTGGACACGACGCACCAAAAAACGTTACATGCAACTTTTTTTGTGCCGACGGTACGACGCAACACGACGCAACCATCGCACGACGGTTGAGACGTATTGCAATGCGTCGCTAATGTTAGTCTAAGGAGAAAAAACGCATCCTGCAAGCAATTTTGCAGGATGCATTTTTTTCTCCAAAACGACGCATTGCGACGTGCGTCGTACGACGCTAGTGTGAAAGTAGCCTAAGACCAGGAGTAACATTTTTGGTGCAAAATAACACTGCCAGTTTTGAAGAATTTGACGGGTGGGTCATTTTGGCAGAGCTGTCTGAAACTGGTCAAATACCAAAAATCAAATGTTTGATCAACTTCGTGTTGCACACAAAATTTTTGTGAATTTTCAAAGTGCTTTACGGGGCCTTTATTCTTAAAGGGCTTTTCCAGGCTTATGATATAGATCATCTTCCCTTAGAATAGTAGTTTTGAGTACATATGCCTTTATGATAACTTTTTCTTCAACAGAACCTGTCAGCAGGATTGTGCACAGTGACCTACAGACACTATTAGGTCGGCGCCGTTATACTGGTTAAAATGATACCTGGTGATGAAATCCGTCTTATGGTTGTTGTTTATTCATTATTTTCAGTTTTGAGTTAATGATATGCTCGTGCTACGGGGCGTCCTGTGGGGGGACTTCATGTGGTGCTTGGATTATGTATTCATCAGTATGGCTTCTGAGAGGTCACTGATCCCTCAGTGACCTGCCCCCTATATTACATAATGATTATTATATATGCTAGCTGAAGAGCCCGGTGTTGCCTGGGCATAGTAACTAACTATGGTTAGTTATAACAAATTATAATGATTATATTGCACATAAAAACATTTCACATCATATATTCAACACTACAGATTTGCAACACAAGTTAACTAAATGATTACCCAAGTAGTGATTGTAAGGAAAATCTTTTTATGTAATGAAATGGCCAGACATGACTGAGATCGAATCAACACTCAGGTCTATATCTCATATATGAGGAGACAGCTCAAAAATCACCTCAGAAAGGATAAGGCAGAGTGTCTGATTCATCTGGGTTTACATCTAGTTTTACAATCAACATCGAAGGACATCGATATACGAGTTACATACAGTGGGGCAAAAAAGTATTTAGTCAGTCAGCAATAGTGCAAGTTCCACCACTTAAAAAGATGAGAGGCGTCTGTAATTTACATCATAGGTAGACCTCAACTATGGGAGACAAACTGAGACAAAAAAATCCAGAAAATCACATTGTCTGTTTTTTTATCATTTTATTTGCATATTATGGTGGAAAATAAGTATTTGGTCAGAAACAAAATTTCATCTCAATACTTTGTAATATATCCTTTGTTGGCAATGACAGAGGCCAAACGTTTTCTGTAAGTCTTCACAAGGTTGCCACACACTGTTGTTGGTATGTTGGCCCATTCCTCCATGCAGATCTCCTCTAGAGCAGTGATGTTTTTGGCTTTTCGCTTGGCAACACGGACTTTCATCTCCCTCCAAAGGTTTTCTATAGGGTTGAGATCTGGAGACTGGCTAGGCCACTCCAGGACCTTGAAATGCTTCTTACAAAGCCACTCCTTCATTGCCCTGGCGGTGTGCTTTGGATCATTGTCATGTTGAAAGACCCAGCCACATTTCATCTTCCATGCCCTTGCTGATGGAAGGAGGTTTGCACTCAAAATTTCACGATACATGGCCCCATTCATTCTTTCATGTACCCGGATCAGTCGTCCTGGCCCTTTTGCAGAGAAACAGCCCCAAAGCATGATGTTTCCACCACCATGCTTTACAGTAGGTATGGTGTTTGATGGATGCAACTCAGTATTCTTTTTTCTCCAAACACGACAAGTTGTGTTTCTACCAAACAGTTCCAGTTTGGTTTCATCAGACCATAGGACATTCTCCCAAAACTCCTCTGGATCATCCAAATGCTCTCTAGCAAACTTCAGACGGGCCCGGACATGTACTGGCTTAAGCAGTGGGACACGTCTGGCACTGCAGGATCTGAGTCCATGGTGGCGTAGTGTGTTACTTATGGTAGGCCTTGTTACATTGGTCCCAGCTCTCTGCAATTCATTCACTAGGTCCCCCCGCGTGGTTCTGGGATTTTTGCTCACCGTTCTTGTGATCATTCTGACCCCACGGGGTGGGATTTTGTGTGGAGCCCCAGATCGAGGGAGATTATCAGTGGTCTTGAATTTCTTCCATTTACTAATTATTGCTCCCACTGTTGATTTCTTCACTCCAAGCTGGTTGGCTATTGCAGATTCAGTCTTCCCAGCCTGGTGCAGGGCTACAATTTTGTTTCTGGTGTCCTTTGACAGCTCTTTGGTCTTCACTATAGTGGAGTTTGGAGTCAGACTGTTTGAGGGTGTGCACAGGTGTCTTTTTATACTGATAACAAGTTTAAACAGGTGCCATTACTACAGGTAAAGAGTGGAGGAAAGAGGAGACTCTTAAAGAAGAAGTTACAGGTCTGTGAGAGCCAGAAATCTTGATTGTTTGTTTCTGACCAAATACTTATTTTCCACCATAATATGCAAATAAAATGATAAAAAAACAGACAATGTGATTTTCTGGATTTTTTTGTCTCAGTTTGTCTCCCATAGTTGAGGTCTACCTATGATGTAAATTACAGACGCCTCTCATCTTTTTAAGTGGTGGAACTTGCACTATTGCTGAATGACTAAATACTTTTTTGCCCCACTGTACATTTGGAACATTTCCATTACTACAAGATAAGAGAAACCTTTTCTCACAGGTTGATTATATTTTTAATGAGAACATTGTTTTTAATAACCATCCACATGTCTTGGGAGTAGGAATCACTCCCTGGCCTTGAGTATCCCACACAAAACATTCTGGAAGGAATCTTAAATGTCAGCAAAAATAATGAATATAGACTTTTTAGAAGATTCTTATATTCTGTTAAGTAGTGATGAGCGAGTGTGCTCGTTGCTCGGGTTTTCCCGAGCACGCTCGGGTGACCTCCGAGTATTTATGACTGCTCGGAGATTTAGTTTTCATTGCGGCAGCTGAATGATTTACTTTTGGTCTGTACTGTATATATACAGTATATGGATATATATATTTTTGAAAAAAAATGTCCTTCTCCAAAATGGCGGTGGCTATATATATATATAAAGCTGAGTGTATGTATGTGTGTATGTATCAAGCCACGCCCATTCCACATATCCCCGCCCTCTCTGATAGCCACAGTCACTCCACACGCAAAGCTCCATACACACGGCCCATGTTGTTAGTTCACAGGGGCGGAGACACATTCACCACAAAAGCCAACCTGCAAAACTCACCGGCTACGAGGTCCCAACTGCTGCAAGCTACAATCAGGGCCACCACCTTCAGAGTATCAGTGCGTGGCAGGCACAGGCCACATCTAGCTCTGTCTTGATGCTCATCAAGAGAATGCCAAGAGTGTGCAAAGCAGTCACATCAAAGCAAAAGGTGGCTACTTTGAAGAACCTAGAATATAAGACATAATTTCAGTTGTTTCACACTTTTTTGTTAAGTATATAATTCCACATGTGTTAATTCATAGTTTTGATGCCTTCAGTGTGAATGTACAATTTTCATAGTTATGAAAATACAGAAAAATCTTTAAATGAGAAGGTGTGTCCAAACTTTTGGTCTGTACTGTATATATATATATATTTATATATTCTTTATCTATAATAGGGGGCAGGTCACTGCGATTAGTGACCTGTCAGAAGCCATACTGATGAATACATAAACCTAGCACCACATTAAGACCCCCCATGCCGCGATTTTACTCGTATATCAGCTGAGTCTCGCCAATGCAAGCCTACGAGTGCGAGAAAACATCGGACATCACACGGACCAGGCGAGTGCTGTCCAAAGTTTACACACTGGTGTCCTTTGAAAAGCTGGCAATTCATGTGCGGTGTACAGTAAAATCACACTGACAGGTTAGAATAGAATAGATAGAATAGATATATACACATAGAATACATATATACAGCTCTGGCAAAAATTAAGAGACCACCACAAAATGCTCAGCTTGTCTGATTTTTCTCTTTATAGGTATATTTTTGAGTAAAATATAAATTGCTCTTTTATTCTATAAACTTCTGACAACGTCTTCGAATTTCGAAGCAATACATTTTGTAATTTTATTTTTCTGACAAAGAAAAATGGTCGAAAATTTTTAAAAAACCCAGTGCTTTCATGCCTCAAATAATGCAAAGAAAACAAGTTCATAATCATTTAGAAACAACAATACTAATGTTTTAACTCAGGAGGAGTTCAGAAATCAACATTTTGTGGAATAACCATAATTTCTAATGACAAGAGTCCTGGTCGTTGCAGTAACGTCGCTCTGCCGCTAAGGGGAGTGATGGTACGTCTGATTGTACTAAAAGAGTTCACCTGACCAGGTATCACAGTCACACATTACACTTCACACTCCGGCCACCAGGGGGAGCAAAGGGTTCTATGTATTAGGCCACTCCTCACACTCTGGTAAAACTGGGGGTTGGACAGGAAGTTAGAGGGAAGCTGACTGGGTTTTGCCCAGGTAACATCTAGTGAGAGGAGAGCGTTACTTGGGAAGATTCAGGGGGGTCCCTGTCAGGGGTGGGATCGTGACAGTGGCCTAGCAAAAGGACAGATCGTTACGGAGCTGTGCCTGCACCTCATTGCGGCGGCATCTTAAGAAAGGACACGAAGCGAGGTATATTGTGGAGAAGTGAGAAACGAGATCACAGCACAAAGGAGATAAAACCAGAAGGAGTCGTGCTCCAAGATCAGCAACATCCTTCTGAGGCGTGTAGCCGGCGGCCAAAACGCCGAGGAAGTAATAGGCTCTACGCATTACTTCGAACTACGGCAGGGCAGTTACAGTAACTTTAGGTTGGCTGTCTCACCTTTTACACCTAATGAAGACAACGGAGGCAATTGTGGGAGAGGGGCGTCTCTAGGGTCCCTATAAAATAACTCCAGGCCTACCCCGTCATACGGGTGCATCCTATCCAAACCATCTGGGGGACGGAGAGAGAGAACAGAAACATACACGACAGTTGCGAGGACTATCCCGTGGTGCTCAGCAGGGAGGTACTACAACACCCAGGCGCTAGTAGGAAGGCTACTGATTTCCACCTGGAAAGGGATCTCTGGATGTGCCTTCGGACCGGCCGGTCTCAGCTAGCCCTGTTAGCATGCTCTGGATTGTGGATGCCAAAGCCTTCAGTAAAGAGGTAAAGAGACTGCAACCCTGTGTCCTCATCATTTACTGAAACCAACACCATCACCTACACCTTTTATTGGGCGCCCCTTAGCAGGGCCACGGACCGGGTCGGGCCACCGTGACATTCCCAGAACCGAGAGACCCGGTACCGAGTACCCCGCTGCCCTGCGTCTGGGGGCCGCTCCACTTTCATGCGTCTTGGCATGCTTTCCTCCAGTCTTTCACACTGGTTCTGGTGCAAAAATGTAAGCAGTTCTTCTTTGCTTGATGGCTTGTGAGTGACTATCCATCATCCTCTTGATTACATTCCAGAGGTTTTCAATGGGGTTCAGGTCTGGTGATTGGGCTGCCCATGACAGCGTTTTGATGTGGTGGTCTCCTAGTTTTTGCCAGGGCTGCATATAGATGTCAGTGACTCACACAGACATAGATAGAAGAAAAGCTGGCAAATCATTTGCCGCGTACAGTATAATCACAGAGTGACAGGTTAGAATAGAATAGATAGAATAGATGTATACACATAGAATATTCGAATAGATGTGTGTATGGATCGCCCCAGTAGAGCTATGGGGTACTCGGTACCGGGCCCTTCGGTTCTCGATGGGGAATGTCACGGTGGCTGACCCGGTCCGTGGCCCTCAGGACGTCCGTTGAAAATAAGGGAAAGGTCTTTAAAGGGATAATGTTTGTGACGCCACCTGTGGTATTCGTTCAGGGTGACCGACGCTGCTTAGGGGTCCGCTGGGGTGATGTTGTGGCAGCTAGATGGTATACCTTCCCACAGGTGAAGTGATTCCCCAGGGATTCCCAGAGTGTAGATGGTGAATGATGTAAGGTGCAGTGAAGAACGAGGACACAAGGTTGCAGTCTCTTTACCTTTTTACTGATGGCTTCAGCATCCACAGTCCAGGGTACAGACCACAGGGTAGGCAGAGTCCGGTCGGTCTGAAGGCAAATCCAGAGTCCCCTTATCCAGGTGGAAATCAGTAGCCTTCCTCTAGTGCCTGGATGTTGTAGTACCTTACAGCTGAGCCTCTCATAAGGTCCTCACAACTGTTGTAAATGTTCTAGATGTAATGTCTTTCTCTCTGTCCCCCAGATGGATAGGAACAACCGGTATGACTGATGGCCTGAGGCTTTTTACAGGGACTATAGCACGCCCCAGCCCCCACAAGCTGCCACCATGCCTCCTGGGTATTGGTCGGGCAGGTAACGTGGAATTATCTGTCCTGCCTGTCTCTGGAGCAAGGCTTGGAGACGATTGCTCCCTCGGTGTTCCGGCTACCGGATCCTGTGCCTGAGAAGGAGGCAGCCTTTTGCAGGGCAGAACTCCTTCTGGTTTCCTCTCCTGTGCTATGACTTCGTTTCTCACCCGCTACAACACAATTCGCTGTTTGTGTCTCTTTCTTAGGATGCTGCCGCATGTGGGGCAGGCGCAGTTCCATGGCCTTCTGTCTAGGCCTCTGACAGGATCCCACCCCTGTCAAGGACCACTCTGTCTGCAGCTCCTAGATGTTCCTCCTTCCCCTCTGGCTGCCTGACAGGTGCTGCCTGGGTGAAGCCCAGTCAGCTTCTGCCTAACTTCCTATCCAGACCCCCAGTTTTACCTAATTGTGAAGAGTGCCCTAATAGATAGGAGCATAGCTACCCCTAGTGGACTTGAGTGTGAAGTGTGGTGTATGGTTTGTGATACCTGGTAAGAAGATCTCCTTTATTGCCTTCAGACGTAACATCACTCCCCCTGGTGGAAGAATGACATTACTGCAACGACCAGGACCCTGGGGCACTGCATGTATATATATATACTAGATTGTGGCCCGATTCTAACGCATCGGGTATTCTAGAATATGCATGTCCCCATAGTATATGGACAATGATGATTCCAGAATTCGCGGCAGACTGTGCCCGTCGCTGATTGGTCAAGGCAACCTTTATGACATCATCGTCGCCATGGCAACCATTATGACATCTACGTCGATACTGTGCCCATCGCTGATTGGTCGAGGCCCAGGCGGCCTCGACCAATCAGAGACGTGGGATTTCCAGGACAGACAGAAAAACCCTTAGACAATTATATATATACTAGACTGTGGCCCGATTCTAACGCATCGGGTATTCTAGAATATGCATGTCCCCGTAGTATATGGACAATGATGATTCCAGAATTCGCGGCAGACTGTGCCCGTCGCTGATTGGTCGAGGCAACCTTTATGACATCATCGTCGCCATGGCAACCATTATGACATCTACGTCGATACTGTGCCCGTCGCTGATTGGTCGAGGCCTGGCGGCCTCGACCAATCAGAGACGTGGAGACAATTATATATATATATATACACTCACCGGCCACTTTATTAGGTACACCTGTCCAACTTCTTGTTAACACTTAATTTCTAATCAGCCAATCACATGGCGGCAACTCAGTGCATTTAGGCATGTAGACATGGTCAAGACAATCTCCTGCAGTTCAAACCGAGCATCAGTATGGGGAAGAAAGGTGATTTGAGTGCCTTTGAATGTGGCATGGTTGTTGGTGCCAGAAGGGCTGGTCTGAGTATTTCAGAAACTGCTGATCTACTGGGATTTTCACGCACAACCATCTCTAGGGTTTACAGAGAATGGTCCGAAAAAGAAAAAAAATCCAGTGAGCGGCAGTTCTGTGGGCAGAAATGCCTTGTTGATGCCAGAGGTCAGAGGAGAATGGGCAGACTGGTTCGAGCTGATAGAAAGGCAACAGTGACTCAAATCGCCACCCGTTACAACCAAGGTAGGCCTAAGAGCATCTCTGAACGCACAGTGCGTCGAACTTTGAGGCAGATGGGCTACAGCAGCAGAAGACCACACCGGGTACCACTCCTTTCAGCTAAGAACAGGAAACTGAGGCTACAATTTGTACAAGCTCATCGAAATTGGACAGTAGAAGATTGGAAAAACGTTGCTTGGTCTGATGAGTCTCGATTTCTGCTGCGACATTCGGATGGTAGGGTCAGAATTTGGCGTAAACAACATGAAAGCATGGATCCATCCTGCCTTGTATGGAGCATCTTTGGGATGTGCAGCCGACAAATCTGCGGCAACTGTGTGATGCCATCATGTCAATATGGACCAAAATCTCTGAGGAATGCTTCCAGCACCTTGTTGAATCTATGCCACGAAGAATTGAGGCAGTTCTGAAGGCAAAAGGGGGTCCAACCCGTTACTAGCATGGTGTACCTAATAAAGTGGCCGGTGAGTGTATATATATATATACAATACAGGCCAAAAGTTTGGACACACCTCCTCATTTTAAGATTTTTCTGTATTTTCATGACTGTGAAAATTGTAAATTCACACTGAAGGCATCAAAACTATGAATTAACACATGTGGAATTATATACTCAACAAAAAAGTGTGAAACAACTGAAATTATGTCTTATATTCTAGGTTCTTCAAAGTAGCCACCTTTTGCTTTGATGACTGCTTTGCACATTCTTGGCATTCTCTTGATGAGCTTCAAGAGGTAGTCACAGGGAATAGTTTTAACTTCACAGGTGTGCCCTGTCAGGTTTAATAAGTGGGATTTCTTGCCTTATAAATCGGGCTGGGACCATCAGTTGTGTTGTGCAGAAGTCGGGTGGATACACAGCTGATAGTCCTACTGAATAGACTGTTACAATTTGTATTATGGCAAGAAAAAAGCAGCTAAGTAAAGAAAAATGAGTGGCCATCATTACTTTAAGAAATGAAGGTCAGTCAGTCCAAAAAATTGGGAAAACTTTGAAAGTGTCCCCAAGTGCAGTGGCAAAAATCATCGAGCACTACAAAGAAACTGGCTCACATGAGGACCGCCCCAGGAAAGGAAGACCAAGAGTCACCTCTGCTTCTGAGGATAAGTTTATCCGAGTCACCAGCCTCAGAAATCGCAGGTTAACAGCAGCTCAGATTAGAGACCAGGTCAATGCCACACAGAGTTCCAGCAGCAGACACATCTCTACAACAACTGTTAAGAGGAGACTTTGTGCAGCTGGCCTTCAAGGTAAAATAGCTGCTAGGAAACCACTGCTATGGACAGGCAACAAGCAGAAGAGACTTGTTTGGGCTAAAGAACATAAGGAATGGACATTAGACCAGTGGAAATATGTGCTTTGGTCTGATGAGTCCAAATTTGAGATCTTTGGTTCCAACCACCGTGTCTTTCTGTGATGCAGAAAAGATGAAAGGATGGACTCTACATGCCTGGTTCCCATCGTGAAGCATGAAGGAGGAGGTGTGATGGTGTGGGGGTGCTTTGCTGGTGACACTGTTGGGGATTTATTCAAAATTGAAGGCATACAGAACCAGCATGGCTACCACAGAATCTTGCAGCAGCATACTATTCCATCCGGTTTGCGTTTAGTTGGAGCATCATTTATTTTTCAACAGGACAATGACCCCAAACACACCTCCAGGCTGTGTAAGGGCTATTTGACCAAGAAGGAGAGTGATGGGGTGCTATGCCAGATGACCTGGCCTCTACAGTCACCAGACCTAAACCCAATCGAGATGGTTTGGGGTGAGCTGGGCCGCAGAGTGAAGGCAAAAGGGCCAACAAGTGCTAAGCATCTTTGGGAACTCCTTCAAGATTGTTGGAAGACCATTTCGGTGACTACCTCTTGAAGCTCATCAAGAGAATGCCAAGAGTGTGCAAAGCAGTCATCAAAGCAAAAGGTGGCTACTTTGAAGAACCTAGTATATAAGACGTAATTTCAGTTGTTGCACACTTTTTTGATAAGTATATAATTCCACATATATTAATTCATAGTTTTGATGCCTTCAGTATGAATGTACAATTTTCATTGTCATGAAAATACAGAAAAATCTTTAAATGAGAAGGTGTGTCCAAACTTGGTCTGTACTGTATATATATATATATATATATATATATATATATATATATATATATATATATATATATTGCATTGAGAGATAGATAGAAGAAAAGCTGGTAAATTATCTGCCGTGTTCTGTAAAATCACTGCAACAGCCAACAGGATAGAAACAGATGGATTGCATACAGTAAATACAAATAGAATAGGTAGATATATAGATGTATGTGACAAATACAATTAGTATAGTGTGTGTGCAAATTACTGTACATGTATTTAATAAAAAATTAGTTTTCGGAAAAAAAATGGCGTGCGCTCCCGCACAATTTTCCTAACCAACAGAGGGAAAGCCAGCGACTGGGGCAGATGTTTATAGCCTGGTAAGGGGTAAATACCCATGGAGCTTTCCAGGCTGTTAATATCAGCTCAGAACTGTATACTTAGCCTTTGCTAGCTATGAAAATAATGGACCCCCCAAAAAAATAATTAATAACAAGCAAGGGCTATGCAGACAGCTGCGGGCTGATGTTAACAGTCTAGGAAGGAGCCATGGATACTGCCCCCCCCCCCCCCGGCTAAAAATATTAGCATTCAGCCACCCCAGAAAAGGCGCATCTCTAAGATTTCCCTCTTTGCCTGTAGCAGTGGCAAGTGGGGTAATAGTCTTTACATATATATAAATATATATATATATATATTAGCTGAAGAGCCCGGCGTTCATTTTCCCATCACGCCTCTCATTTTCCCCCTCACATCTTTCATTTTCCCCCTCACATCTCTCATTTTCTCCCTCACAACTCTAATTTCCCCCCTCACGCCTCTTATTTTCCCCCTCACTCCTCTCATTCCCCCCCACTCCTCTTATTTCCCCCTAACACTTGTCATTTCGACCTCACATCTGTCATTTTCCCATCACTCCATTATTTTCCTCACTTCTCTCATTTTGCACTCACACCTTTTCATTTTCACCTCACACCTCTCATTTTCACCTCACACCTCTCATTTTCACCTCACACCTCTTATTTTCCCCTCAGTATATACATGTTTGTCATGTCCCTTATATATAGTATACACCTGTATGTCATCTCCTGTATATAGTATATACCTGTATGTCATCTCCCCTGTATATAGTATATACCTGTATGTCATCTCTCCTGTAAATAGTATATACCTGCTGTATGTCATCTCCTCCTGTATATTGTATATACCTATGTTTCATCTCCTCCTGTATATAGTATATACCTGTATGTCATCTCTTCTGTATATAGTATATACCTGTATGTCGTCTCCTCCTATATATAGTATATACCTGTATGTCATCTCCTGTGTATAGAATATACCTGTATGTCATCTCCCCTGCATATAGTATATACCTGCTGTATGTCATCTCCTCCTCTATATACCTATGTGTCATCTCCTCTTTTATATAGTATATACCTGTATGTCATCTCCTCCTGTATATAGTATATACGTGTGTCATCTCCTCCTGTATATAGTATATACCTGTATGTCATCTCCTCCTATATATAGTGTATACCTGTATGTCATCTCCTCCTGTATATACTATTTACCTGTAAGTCATCTCCTCCTGTATATAGTATATACCTGTGTGTCATCTGTTCCTGAAGAGCCCGGCGTTGCCTGGGCATAGTAAATATCTGTGGTTAGTTATAGCACCTCACTTATTTTCCCATCACGCCTCTCATTTTCCCCCTCACATCTTTCATTTTCCCCCTCACATCTCTCATTTTCTCCCTCACACCTCTAATTTCCCCCCTCACGCCTCTTATTTTCCCCCTCACTCCTCTCATTCCCCCCCACTCCTCTTATTCCCCCCTAACACTTGTCATTTTCCCATCACTCCATTATTTTCCTCACTTCTCTCATTTTGCACTCATACCTTTTTATTTTCACCTCACACCTCTCATTTTCACCTCACACCTCTCATTTTCCCCTCAGTATATACATGTTTGTCATGTCCCTTATATATAGTATACACCTGTATGTCATCTCCTGTATATAGTATATACCTGTATGTCATCTCCCCTGTATATAGTATATACCTGTATGTCATCTCTCCTGTAAATAGTATATACCTGCTGTATGTCATCTCCTCCTGTATATTGTATATACCTATGTTTCATCTCCTCCTGTATATAGTATATACCTGCATGTCATCTCTTCTGTATATAGTATATACCTGTATGTCGTCTCCTCCTATATATAGTATATACCTGTATGTCATCTCCTGTGTATAGAATATACCTGTATGTCATCTCCCCTGTATATAGTATATACCTGCTGTATGTCATCTCCTCCTCTATATACCTATGTGTCATCTCCTTTTTTATATAGTATATACCTGTATGTCATCTCCTCCTGTATATAGTATATACGTGTGTCATCTCCTCCTGTATATAGTATATACCTGTATGTCATCTCCTCCTATATATAGTGAATACCTGTATGTCATCTCCTGTATATACTATATACCTGTAAGTCATCTCCTCCTGTATATAGTATATACCTGTGTGTCATCTGTTCCTGCATATAGTATATACCTGTGTGTCATCTCCCCTGTATATAGTATGTACCTGTATGTCATCTCCTCCTGTATTAGACCTCGTTCACACGTTATTTGGTCAGTATTTTTACCTCAGTATTTGTAAGCTAAATTGGCAGCCTGATAAATCCCCAGCCAACAGGAAGCCCTCCCCCCTGGCAGTATATATTAGCTCACACATACACATAATAGACAGGTCATATGACTGACAGCTGCCGTATTTCTTATATGGTACATTTGTTGCTCTTGTAGTTTGTCTGCTTATTAATCAGATTTTTAATTTTGAAGGATAATACTTGTGTGTGTTTTAGGGCGAGTTTCATGTGTCAAGTTGTGTGTGTTGAGTTGCGTGTGGCGACATGCATGTAGTGACTTTTGTGAGATGAGTTTTGTGTGGCGACATGTTTGTAGCAACTTTTTGTGTGTCAAGTTGCATGTGACAGGTTAGTGTAGCAAGTAGAGATGAGCCACCTCCCTAGTGTTCGGGTTCAGTTCGGTTCGTCGAAACCAATGCCAGGCAAACACAAACACATACAAACACATGGAAAACACATAGAAAATACCTTAAAAGGTGTCCAAAAGCTGACAAACTGCTCAGAAGACACAACAAACACATGGAAAAGTCACAACTAGTGTTGAGCATTCCGATACCGCAAGTATCGGGTATCGGCCGATACTTGCGGGTATCGGAATTCCGATACCGAGATCCGATACTTTTGTGGTATCGGGTATCGGTATCGAAACAACATTAATGTGTAAAATACAACATTAATGTGTAAAATAAAGAATTAAAATAAAAAATATTGCTATACTCACCTCTCCGACGCAGCCTGGACCTCACCGAGGGAACCGGCAGCGTTCTTTGCTTAAAATGCGCGCTTTTCCTTCCTTCTGTGACGTCACGGCTTCTGATTGGTCGCGTGCCGCCCATGTGGCCGCGACGCGACCAATCACAGCAAGCCGTGACGTAATTTTCAGGTCCTTTTAGGCATTCAGTATTTTAAAATTACGTTCCGGCTTTGTGATTGGTCGCGTCGCGGTCACATGGGCGACGCGACCAATCACAAGCCGTAACGTCACGGGAGGCAGGAGACGCGCGCATTTTTAAAATTACGTCACGGCTTGTGATTGGTTGCGTGCCGCCCATGTGACCGCGACGCGACCAATCACAGCAAGCCGTGACGTAATTTCAGGTCCTGAATGCAGAAATAGGCATCAGGACCTGAAATTACGTCACGGCTTGCTGTGATTGGTCGCGTCGCGGTCACATGGGCGGCACGCAACCAATCACAAGCCGTGGCGTAATTTTAAAAATGCGCGCGTCTCCTGCCTCCCGTGACGTCACGGCTTGTGATTGGTCGCGCCCATGTGACCGCGACGCGACCAATCACAAAGCCGGAACGTAATTTTAAAATACTGAATGCCTAGAAGGACCTGAAAATTACGTCACGGCTTGCTGTGATTGGTCGCGTCGCGGCCACATGGGCGGCACGCGACCAATCACAAGCCGTGACGTCACGGAAGGAAGGAAAAGTGCGCATTTTAAGCAAAGAACGCTGCCGGTTCCCTCGGTGAGGTCCAGGCTGCGTCGGAGAGGTGAGTATAGCAATATTTTTTATTTTAATTCTTTATTTTACACATTAATATGGTTCCCAGGGCCTGAAGGAGAGTTTCCTCTCCTTCAGACCCTGGGAACCATCAGGGATACCGTCCGATACTTGAGTCCCATTGACTTGTATTGGTATCGGGTATCGGTATCGGATTAGATCCGATACTTTGCCGGTATCGGCCGATACTTTCCGATACCGATACTTTCAAGTATCGGACGGTATCGCTCAACACTAGTCACAACTACATATAGTCATGCGAAAAGAAAAGAGGTGGAGGAGCAAAAGGAGGAGGAGACACAGATATAGGCATGTCATGCCCTTCTAAAATCAAGAAAGGCTAGAGTAAAAATCTAAACTCTCTCTACCAACACCCAGACGTCTTGAAAAGAAAAAAAAAAAGAAAAAATATCTTTAGGTAGAATGGCGGCGGGTCCATTCAGAACACTTTCCTTAGAAGACGTAGTGGTACCCCTGTTGGGAGTTGTGCCAAAAAATGAACCCAATACATTCAGACTAATCCACCATTTGTCATATCCAAGGGGCAGGTCAGTAAACGACAACATCGACGCAGAACCAAGTACAGTACTACTCCTTTGATGAGGCAATCAGGCGGGTCAAGAAGTTGGGAAGGGGCACCCTAATGGCCAAAACAGACATTGAGGGGGCGTTCCAGTTACTACCTGTGCCTCCAAATAGTGTCCTCCCATTGGGCTGCTTCTGTGAAGGAGCATACTACATAGATCGCTGTTTGCCCATGGGGTGCTCCATATCCTGCTCACTATTTGAGGCATTTAGTTGCTTCCTCGAATGTGTCGTCATGGACGTTTGTAAGGCGGCACATATTATCCATTACCTCGACGACTTCTTATGCCTGGGCCCAAAAGATTCACCACAGTGTGAAAACACGCGGTAGTCTGTTATGATCCCAGTGGCTTAGGATCACAAATCTAACCAGCTAAGTCAGAGAAAATAGGACTAGCTCTGGGGATGTGGTAACTGGACTGACCGCAAAACCTGATCCTAACCAAACACACTAAAGGTAGCCGTGGAACGTTTCCTGAAATCCTAGACGTCTCTTCACGGCCTGAGAAACTGACTACCCCTAGAGATAAAGTAAGACCTCACTTGCCTCAGAGAAATAACCCCAAAGATATAGAACAGCCCCCCACAAATAATAACGGTGAGTTAAGAGGAAAAGACAAACGCAGAGATGAAACAGGTTAAGCAAATGAGGCCCGCTAACACTAGATAGCAGAAAATAGCAAGGGATCTGTGCGGTCAGTAAAAAACCCTATGCAAAAATATCCACGCAGAGAATGCGAGAACCCCCACACCAACTAACGATGTGGGGGGAGCAACTCAACACCCCAGAGCTACCAGCAAGCAGAGAAATCACATATTAGCAAGCTGGACAAAACTCATAATATTCTAGGAAACATATTGAACATAGATGAGCAAGAATAAGCAAACAGAACTTAACTTCTCATGGAGAGACTGATTACGGATGTAGACAGGAGCAATCAGAATAGCACTGAATACAACGACAGCAGGCATAGACTGAGAGTCCAAGTGAGCTTACATAGAAAACCAGCCCACAGATAACGAGACAGCTGATGCCAGTCACAAACCTGCAGAAAGACAGCACTCACACAGTACCACTTGTGACCACAAGAGGGAGCCCAGAAATAGAGTTCACAACAGTAGTCCACCTGTGAGAAGAAGAGAGCTGAAGGGTGAGTGGACACCCCAGAGCCGAGGGGTTAGATTGAGAAAGAAGGCGGTGTAGCTTGCTTCATGGGTGGGGTACTCTGCTGAGTAGCAGAAATTACTACTAGGCCCAAAAGGATTTCCTGGGCCAGATGCCGTTACATAATAGTAGTTAGGTAAACAGGCGGTGTAGCTTGCTTCATGGGTGGGGTACGCTGCTGAATAGCACTAAATTCTACTAGGCCCAAAAGGATTTCCCAGGCTAGATGCCGTTACAAAATAGTAGTTAGGTAAACAGGCGGTGTAGCTTGCTTCATGGGTGGGGTACGCTGCTGGGTAGCACTAAATTCTACAAGGCCCAAAAGGATTTCCTGGGCTAGATGCCGTTACAAAATAGTAGTTAGGTAAACAGGCGGTGTAGCTTGCTTCATGGGTGGGGTACGCTGCTGAGTAGCACTAAATTCTACTAGGCCCAAAAGGATTTCCCGGGCTAGATGCCGTTACAAAATAGTAGTTAGGTAAACAGGCGGTGTAGCTTGCTTCATGGGTGGGGTACGCTGCTGAGCAGCACTAAATCCTACTAGGCCCAAAAGGATTTCCTGGGCCAGATGCCGTTAAAAATAGTACTTAGGTAAACAGGCGGTGGGTGGCTGGACTACTCTGCTGACTAGCAGACACTGAAGCTTTGGAGCAGATCTCTGAATCCCAGGCCATAGTATGAGTAAACAACTCTGCAGATGACCCCACCCACCTGGAATTGATGATGGCAACGTCATGTAAAACTCAGCAAGGGGACTACATAAAAGAGTCTCCATTTTTTCAAAAAATTCGGCCACAGACACCACTTAAGTGGCATAAATTTCGCCAGAGTTTTTTAAAACAGTTGGTGAGGTGATTTTCAAAAATCATCAAGCTTTTAGACTCCCCAAGATGACACAGGGGTAGAAAAGTCCTTGAGGATCCAGGATTTGTTCATCTTGATGAACGTTATTCTGTCTACATTGTCACTGGACAGCCGCGTGCGCTTATCTGTCAGCACACGAACAGCAGCGCTGAACACACGTTCAGAGAGAACACTGGCTGCGGGGCACGACAAGATCTCCAAGGCGTGAGTGGCGAGCTCAGGCCATTTTTCAAGATTGGAAGCCCAAAATGAGCAAGGGTCCAGTTCCACAGTCATGGCATCAATGTTAACTTGGAGATACTCTTGTACCATCCTCTCTAGGCGTTGGCTGTCAGACTTCTTGTCTCCTGTGGCCTTGCAAAGGATGGTCTAAAACAATCTTGAAACGATTGGAAAAAATTGCTGTTACCACCAGATACGATGTTACTGTTACGGTTAGAGTGATGACTCGATAGTCCCACGGTTGGCAAGTTAGAACTCAGAGATTGACTACGTGCACCACTGGTATTTTGTGGAAAAGCAGATGTTAGATTCTGTAACAGTCTCTGCTGATACTCCTGCATGCGTGAATCCCTTTCTATGGCAGGAATTATTTTGCCAAATTTGCTTTTGTACCGGGGATCTAAGAGTGTGGCAACCCAGTAGTCGGCATTACTTCGGATTCTGACAATCCGAGGGTCATGTTGCAGGTACTGCAGCAAAAGGCACTCATGTGTCTTGTGCATCCAGGAGGACCAAGTCCTTGTTGTCTTGGTGGTGGCGAGGTGAGAATCATGCTTCCTTCGTCTGCCCTCTCCCCCCAACCTCGCAAAACAGAAATTTGATCAAGGTCTCCTTCATCTGATGAGTCTTCCATGCCCAGCGCCAGTTCATCCTCCACTTCTTCGCCTCCTGCACCTTCCTCAACAGTTTGGCTGCTACCATGCGCCCTTGTTAATCCCTCTCCCCAGCCACCAATGCCAGCCGCCTTGGTGCTGCCAACCTTCTTGACCTTGGAGATATGATTCCTTCTGCATATGACTCATCCTGTTCCTCCTCCTCCTCTTGTTCCACCACCTGACTCAGAACACTGTGTAAGGTGTGCACCAGCATGTAAATCACCGGAATGGTCATGCTGATAATGGCATCGTCAGCACTAAACATCTTCGTTGCTATTTCAAAACTGTGCAGAAGGGTGCATAGGTCCCTGATCTGAGACCACTCCTGCAGCGTGATTTGCCCCATCTCTTGAGCTCATTGGCCCAGGTTATACGTCCTAACATATTGCACCAGGGCTCATCGGACAGTGCAGACACTGCTCCTAGGCCCAAAACTATTAACTGGATTAGATGCAGTAAAAATTGAGATACACAGGCGGTATAGTTTGTTTCACAGGCGGGCTACTCTGCTGACGTGCAGACACTGCTCCTAGGCCCAAAACTATTAACTGGATTAATATAAAAAAGAAAAAAAGAAAAAAAAGAAAAAAAAGTGATCAGCACTCACCATTCCTGATGCTATAAAAAGTCTTTATTAGGACATGGACACGGACAGGGAGAGCATGGTGTCCAGGGATGACAGCTGTTTCGCGCTACATGCGCTTCCACAGATCCCGATGGACATCGGGATCTGTGGAAGCGCATGTAGCGCGAAACAGCTGTCATCCCTGGACACCATGCTCTCCCTGTCCGTGTCCATGTCCTAATAAAGACTTTTTATAGCATCAGGAATGGTGAGTGCTGATCACTTTTTTTTCTTTTTTATATTATTACCTCTTTTTGGTTGAGCACCCCATACGCCCATGCACTGAGTAGGGGGTATAGGAGCTGGTACAGCGTATTGTAGCACGCTAATAGGTGATCGCATGGGACAGCAGTGCGAGTATATTATCTTTTGTTTGGACTATTAACTGGATTAGATGCAGTAAAAATTGAGATACACAGGCGGTATAGTTTGTTTCACAGGCGGGCTACTCTGTGTAAAGATTATAAGGGATAACTCAGGAGACTCTTTGCATGGAACAAGACAACTACAGGACACAGTTTTATAAGTGGTAAAGTCTATATTATCACACGGTGATTCAAACAGGTGCAGAGAGAAACTCAAGTCCACAACACTTGGTGTAAATATTAAATGCAGCTTAACAGTCTATAGGAAACTTCAGAGGAAGATGCAATCATGCAGAAAGTCTATGAAGCACAATTATTCTTGAGGATACTTGACACGAATAAGTCCTTGGTAGTCCAAACACAGATAGATATGCTTATAAGGCAGTTCAAATAATATCTAGCACAGCCATCAATAATTTCCTCCACCACAAATTGTTCTTGCCCATCAATCACCACAGGCTGCGGAGCTGGCACAACACGTCCCTGGAAGGTATTAGGATACAGGCTTTACTAGAGATACATGAAAAACTGGGTGTACCTTCATAGTCCTAGGCAGCTTCAGATGGCAGGCCACAGAGCTCACAATACCGTTGATCTTGAAAGGGCCAATGAATTTCTGTCCAAGTTTTTGTGAAGGAACGTTTAACTTCAGATTCTTAGTTGATAACCACACGGAATCTCCTACCTTGAACATGGGTGCAGGTTTCCGGAATCTATCAGCCGATCTCTTATAACGTTCTTGAGCCGTGGTCAGGGATTCCTTCAGAACCTCCAGATTTTGCCTCATCTCAGTCAGCCTTTCCTCAACTGCTGGAACCGGAGAATTAATCGGAGACCTAGGTAAGATACATGGATGATAACCCAGATTGGCAAAGAAAGGAGTGAACTTAGTGGAGGTGCTCTGAGAATTGTATGAAAATTCGGCTAAAGGCAGTAATTCCAACCAATCATCTTGGAGATGGCTAACATAGCATCTTAGATATTGTTCCAACGTCTGGTTGGTACGCTCAGTCTGACCATTTGTCTGGGGATGGTAAGCGGAAGAGAGACAGACATTAATATTGAGTGCAGAGCAAAACCCCTTCCAGAATCTTGAAGTGAACTGTACGTCACGGTCAGAGATGATCTCATCCAGGACCGCATGCAGCCGGAAGACATTCTGAATAACCAAGTTCACTGTATCCTTAGCTGAGGGGAGGCCGGTGCATGGAACAAAATGGGCGGCTTTAGTCAGGCGATCAACTACTACCATGATCGTATTCATGCCCCCCGATGTAGGCAGCTCCACAATAAAGTCCATTGATATAGACCCCCAAGGTCACGACGGAACAGGTAACGGTTGCAGGAGACCCGTAGGTGCCACACGAGGAGTCTTGTAATGAGCACATACCTCGCAAGAGAGAACATAGTCCTTAGTATCCTTCAGGCAAGTTGGCCACCAGAAAAATCGGCTTAGGAACTCTTGTGTCTTCTGTACCCCCCTGTGACCAGCCAACTTGGAGTCATGTACCAACTTGAGGATCTGCAGACAGACGGCTTCAGGGATGTAGATACGTCGATCTCTGAACCACATGCCACCCTTAAAGACAAGATTAATATCAACAGGTGGGTTGGCCAGAAATACATCACCGTCATAAGTCTCCCTGCACTTCTTCCACAAGTCCTGATCGTGGATAACTACGATGAAATTGGCATCAGATAGAATGGTCTTGGATGGGGCTCCAGGTACGGAATCCGCAGCATGGATTCGGGATAAAGCATCAGCCTTCCCATTACGAGAACCTGGACGGTACGAGATAACAAAATTAAATTGATTTAAAAATAAATTCCGACGAGCCTGACGAGGAGAAAGACATCTAGCGGATCTGAGGAACTCTAGATTGCGATGGTCAGTAAGCACTACGATCTGTTGTGCAGCTCCTTGCAGATGATGCCTCCATTCCTTGAAAGCCGCAATAATAGCCAGCAATTCCTTGTCTCCCACATCGTAATTCTTCTCTGCTGAGGTTTGTCCATGGGAAAATAAAGCACAAGGATGTAGCAGACCCTTCTGTTATGACCCCAATGGCGAGGGTCTCAGAGGAACGTGGAAGTCTGCAGAATACAAAAATCCAGCTCATAGGGCAGTGGTAACTGGGTTGACCATATATCTACTCCTAACGCCAACACTAGAAGTAGCCGGGGATCATTCCTACGTTGATTCTAGATGACAAGCGCCAGCCGGAGAATCTAGCTACCCCTAGTAGAGGAAAACAAAGACCTTTCTTGCCTCCAGAGAAGGGGACCCCAAAGCTGGATAGAAGCCCCCCACAAATAATGACGGTGAGGTAAGAGGAAATGACAAACACAGAAATGAATCAGGTTTAGCACAGAGAGGCCCGCTTACTGATAGCAGAATAAAGAAAGGTAACTTATATGGTCAACAAAAACCCTATCAAAATCCACACTGGAAATTCAAGAACCCCCGAACCGTCTAACGGTCCGGGGGGAGAACACCAGCCCCCCTAGAGCTTCCAGCAAAGGTCAGGATATTGATTTGGAACAAGCTGGACAAAAATACAAAACCAAAACAAATAGCAAAAAGCAAAAGGCAGACTTAGCTGATATAACTGGAACCAGGATCAGTAGACAAGAGCACAGCAGACTAGCTCTGATAACTACGTTGCCAGGCATTGAACTGAAGGTCCAGGGAGCTTATATAGCAACACCCCTAACTAACGACCCAGGTGCGGATAAAAGGAATGACAGAAAAACCAGAGTCAAAAAACTAGTAACCACTAGAGGGAGCAAAAAGCAAATTCACAACAGTACCCCCCCCTTAGTGAGGGGTCACCGAACCCTCACCACGACCACCAGGGCGATCAGGACGAGCGGCATGAAAGGCCCGAACTAAATCGGCCGCATGAACATCAGAGGCGACCACCCAGGAATTATCCTCCTGACCATAGCCCTTCCACTTGACCAGGTACTGAAGCCTCCGCCTGGAGAGGCGAGAATCCAAGATCTTCTCCACCACGTACTCCAACTCGCCCTCAACCAACACCGGAGCAGGAGGCTCAGCAGAAGGAACTACAGGCACAATGTACCGCCGCAACAAGGACCTATGAAATACATTGTGAATAGCAAACGACACAGGAAGATCCAGACGAAAAGATACAGGATTAAGGATTTCCAATATCTTGTAAGGCCCAATAAAACGAGGTTTAAATTTGGGAGAGGAGACCTTCATAGGAACAAAGCGGGAAGAAAGCCATACCAAATCCCCAACGCGTAGTCGGGGACCCACACCGCGGCGGCGGTTGGCAAAGCGCTGAGCCTTCTCTTGTGACAACTTCAAGTTGTCCACCACATGATTCCAGATCTGCTGCAACCTATCCACCACAGAATCCACCCCAGGACAGTCAGAAGGCTCCACATGACCCGAAGAAAAGCGAGGATGGAAACCAGAGTTGCAGAAAAAAGGCGAAACCAAGGTGGCGGAACTAGCCCGATTATTAAGGGCAAACTCAGCCAACGGCAAGAATGTCACCCAATCGTCCTGATCAGCAGAGACAAAACACCTCAAATAAGCCTCCAAAGTCTGATTGGTTCGCTCCGTCTGTCCATTAGTCTGAGGATGGAAAGCAGACGAAAACGACAAATCAATGCCCATCCTACTACAAAAGGATCGCCAGAACCTGGAAACGAACTGGGATCCTCTGTCTGACACAATATTCTCAGGGATGCCGTGCAAACGAACCACGTTCTGGAAAAACACAGGAACCAGATCGGAAGAGGAAGGCAGCTTAGGCAAAGGAACCAAATGGACCATCTTGGAGAAGCGATCACATATCACCCAGATAACGGACATGCCCTGAGATAGCGGAAGATCAGAAATGAAATCCATGGAGATATGTGTCCAAGGTCTCTTCGGGACAGGCAAGGGCAAGAGCAAACCGCTGGCACGAGAACAGCAAGGCTTAGCTCGAGCACAAGTCCCACAGGACTGCACAAATGACCGCACATCCCTTGACAAGGAAGGCCACCAAAAGGACCTGGCCACCAGATCTCTGGTGCCAAAAATTCCCGGGTGACCTGCCAACACCGAGGAATGAACCTCGGAAATGACTCTGCTGGTCCACTTATCCGGGACAAACAGTCTGTCAGGTGGACAAGACTCAGGCCTATCAGCCTGAAATCTCTGCAACACACGTCGCAGATCCGGAGAAATAGCTGACAAGATAACTCCATCTTTAAGAATACCAACAGGATCAGCGACTCCAGGAGCATCAGGCACAAAGCTCCTAGAAAGAGCATCGGCCTTCACATTCTTTGAACCTGGTAAATACGAGACAACAAAATCAAAGCGGGAGAAAAACAATGACCAGCGGGCCTGTCTCGGATTAAGGCGTTTAGCAGACTCGAGATACATCAGATTTTTGTGATCAGTCAAGACCACCACACGATGCTTAGCACCCTCGAGCCAATGACGCCACTCCTCAAATGCCCATTTCATGGCCAACAACTCCCGATTGCCCACATCATAATTTCGCTCGGCAGGCGAAAACTTCCTAGAGAAAAAGGCACAAGGTTTCATAACAGAGCAACCAGGGCCTCTCTGCGACAAAACGGCCCCTGCCCCAATCTCCGAAGCATCCACCTCAACCTGAAAGGGAAGTGAGACGTCAGGCTGGCACAAAACAGGCGCCGAAGTAAACCGGCGTTTCAACTCCTGGAAAGCCTCCACGGCAGCAGGAGCCCAGTTAGCTACATCGGAGCCCTTCTTGGTCATATCCGTCAAAGGTTTCACAATGCTAGAAAAATTAGCAATAAAACGACGGTAGAAGTTAGCGAAGCCCAAGAACTTCTGAAGACTCTTAACTGACGAGGGCTGAGTCCAATCAAGAATAGCTCGGACCTTGACTGGGTCCATCTCCACAGCAGAAGGGGAAAAAATGAACCCCAAAAAGGGAACCTTCTGTACACCAAAGAGACACTTTGAGCCCTTGACAAACAAAGAATTTTCACGCAAAATTTTAAAGACCAACCTGACCTGCTCCACATGCGAATCCCAATTATCAGAAAAAAACAAAATATCATCCAGATAAACAATCAAAAATTTATCCAGATACTTCCGGAAAATGTCATGCATAAAGGACTGAAAAACTGAAGGCGCATTGGAGAGCCCAAAAGGCATCACCAAGTACTCAAAATGACCTTCGGGCATATTGAATGCGGTTTTCCATTCATCACCTTGCTTAATGCGCACAAGGTTGTACGCACCACGAAGGTCTATCTTGGTGAACCACTTGGCACCCTTAATCCGGGCAAACAAGTCAGACAACAGCGGTAAAGGATACTGAAATTTGACAGTGATCTTATTTAAAAGCCGATAATCAATACAAGGTCTCAAAGATCCGTCCTTTTTTGCCACAAAAAAGAATCCCGCACCAAGAGGGGAAGAAGACGGACGAATATGTCCTTTCTCCAGAGACTCCTTGATATATGAACGCATAGCGGTATGTTCAGGTACCGACAGATTAAACAGTCTTCCCTTAGGAAACTTACTGCCTGGGATCAAATCTATAGCACAGTCACAGTCCCTATGAGGAGGCAGTGCACTGGACTCAGACTCACTGAAGACACCTGATAATCAGACAAATACTCCGGAACTTCCGAAGGCGTAGAAGAAGCAATAGACACAGGCAGGGAATCCTCATGAATACCACGACAGCCCCAACTAGACACTGACATAGCCTTCCAGTCAAGGACTGGATTATGGGTCTGTAACCATGGCAGCCCTAAAACAACCAAATCATGCATTTTATGTAAAACCAGGAAACGTATCACCTCGCGGTGTTCAGGAGTCATGCACATGGTAACCTGTGTCCAATACTGCGGTTTATTTGCTGCCAATGGTGTAGCATCAATACCCCTAAGAGGAATAGGATTTTCTAATGGTTCAAGAGTAAACCCACAGCGCTTAGCAAATGAGAGATCCATGAGACTCAGGGCAGCACCTGAATCTACAAACGCCATGACAGGATAAGATGACAGTGAGCAAATCAAAGTTACAGACAGAATAAATTTAGGTTGCAAATTACCAACGGTGACAGGACTAACAACCTTAGCTATACGTTTAGAGCATGCTGAGATAACATGTGTAGAATCACCACAGTAGTAGCACAAGCCATTCCGGCGTCTATGAATTTTCCGCTCATTTCTAGTCAGGATTCTATCACATTGCATTAAATCAGGTGTCTGTTCAGACAACACCATGAGGGAATTTGCGGTTTTTCTATCACATTGCACCGAATTAGGTGTCTGTTCAGACAACACCATGAGGGAATTTGCGGTTTTGCGCTCCCGCAACCGCCGGTCAATTTGAATAGCCAGTGCCATAGTATCATTCAGACCTGTGGGAATGGGAAAACCCACCATAACATTCTTAATGGCTTCAGAAAGGCCATTTCTAAAATTAGCGGCCAGTGCACACTCGTTCCAATGTGTCAGCACGGACCATTTCCGAAATTTTTGGCAATACACTTCAGCCTCGTCCTGCCCCTGAGACATAGCCAGCAAGGCCTTTTCTGCCTGAATCTCAAGATTGGGTTCCTCATAAAGTAAACCGAGCGCCAGAAAAAACGCATCAAGATCAGCCAATGCCGGATCTCCTGGCGCCAGCGAAAAAGCCCAATCCTGAGGGTCGCCCCGTAAGAACGAAATAACAATTTTTACTTGCTGAGCAGAATCTCCAGATGAACAGGGTCTCAGGGACAAAAACAATTTACAATTGTTCACGAAATTCCTAAACTTAAACCTGTCTCCGGAAAACAGTTCAGGAATCGGTATTTTAGGTTCTGACCTAGGATTTCTGATAACATAGTCTTGTATGCCCTGCACACGAGTAGCCAGCTGGTCCACACTTGTAATCAAGGTCTGGACATTCATGTCTGCAGCAAGCATAGCCACTCTGAGGTAAAGGGGAAGAAGAAAAAAAAAAAAAAAAAAAACTCAGAATCTTCTTTCTTATAATCCCTCTTCTGCAATGCATTAAACATTTAATACTGGCCTGGCAAACTGTTATGACCCCAATGGCGAGGGTCTCAGAGGAACGTGGAAGTCTGCAGAATACAAAAATCCAGCTCATAGGGCAGTGGTAACTGGGTTGACCATATATCTACTCCTAACGCCAACACTAGAAGTAGCCGGGGATCATTCCTACGTTGATTCTAGATGACACGCGCCAGCCGGAGAATCTAGCTACCCCTAGTAGAGGAAAACAAAGACCTTTCTTGCCTCCAGAGAAGGGGACCCCAAAGCTGGATAGAAGCCCCCCACAAATAATGACGGTGAGGTAAGAGGAAATGACAAACACAGAAATGAATCAGGTTTAGCACAGAGAGGCCCGCTTACTGATAGCAGAATAAAGAAAGGTAACTTATATGGTCAACAAAAACCCTATCAAAATCCACACTGGAAATTCAAGAACCCCCGAACCGTCTAACGGTCCGGGGGGAGAACACCAGCCCCCCTAGAGCTTCCAGCAAAGGTCAGGATATTGATTTGGAACAAGCTGGACAAAAATACAAAACCAAAACAAATAGCAAAAAGCAAAAGGCAGACTTAGCTGATATAACTGGAACCAGGATCAGTAGACAAGAGCACAGCAGACTAGCTCTGATAACTAAGTTGCCAGGCATTGAACTGAAGGTCCAGGGAGCTTATATAGCAACACCCCTAACTAACGACCCAGGTGCGGATAAAAGGAATGACAGAAAAACCAGAGTCAAAAAATTAGTAACCACTAGAGGGAGCAAAAAGCAAATTCACAACACCCTTCTCTCCAGTTCTTTGGGAGAGAATAGCCCCCAAAGCATTATTAGAAGCGTCCACCTCCACAATGAAAGAAAGTGTTGGATCTCGATGTATCAACAGCGGTGCTGATGTGAAACAGATCTTAAGCCGATCAAAAGCTTCTTGAGCCTGTGATCACCACTTAAAGGGCTTTTCCTTCTTTGTCAAGGAAGTAATGGGACGGACAATATCAGAAAAATTTCGAATAAAACGTCTGTAGAAATTTGCAAAACCAATAAAGCGTTGCAACTCCTTAACATTCTTGGGTACCGGCCAGTCAAGGATAGCCTGAATCTTACCAGATTCCATGTTCAGCCCCTGGGGAGAGATAATATAACCCAAGAACTATATCTCAGAACGATGGAACTCGCATTTCTCCGGCTTGATATACAGTTGGTTCTCTTTCAGACATCTTAAAACAGTTTTGACATGTTCTTCATGTTCCTGTAGAGAGTCAGAAAAGATTAGAATATCGTCCAAATAGATCACCACAAACTGGTTCAACAAATCTCTGAAAATGTCATTAGCAAGGTGTTGAAACGTTTCAGGGGCATTACAAAGCCCGGAGGGCATCACAAGATATTCAAAGTGTCCATACCGGCATCGGAATGCTGTCTTCCACTCATCCCCTGGACGAATACGCACCAATTTATAAGCCCCACGAAGATCCAGTTAAGAGAACACCTTAGCATGGTGGACTCTTTCCAGTAATTCGGGAATCAGAGGCAAAGGGTAACAATTCTGTACGGTTACCTTATTGAGCTCTCGATAGTCCACACAGGGTCTCAGGGACCCATCCTTCTTTACAAAAAAAATAGGTGCCCCTGCTGGTGAAGAAGAAGGACGTATGAAGCCTTTGGCCAGATTTTCATCAATATACTCCTTTACGGCTTGAAGTTCAGGTGCCGCCAAAGGATATACGTTATCAAAAGGAATAGCTGCCCCAGGAAGCAACTCAATGGGACAGTCATAATGCCTGTGTGGAGGAAGCTGATCTGCATTCTTCTTGTCACAGATGTCAGAGAACTCTTTATATGCTGAAGGTAAAGTAAATACCTGTACCGGTGGTTCCGTAGCTGTGGACTTGGGGACAGCTTCAGTTAATGCTGATTTGCTCCTTGTTGGAAAGATAATCTCCTTGGTCTCCCAGTTGATAGTTGGATTCTGAGAACGCAGCCAAGGGATGCCTAAAATCACAGGAAAATGAGGAGAAGAAATTAAGAAGAAAGAGAGTTGCTCTTGATGATTAGGCTCCAACAAAATCTCAAGGGGTACGGTCTCCTGATCCACAGGCCCGGAGATTAAAGGGGACCCATCCACTGTTTCGATGGTAATTGGAGAGGCTCTTTGCTGAATTTCAATACCATGTTCCTTGGCAAATGCGATATCCATAAAATTGCCACCTGCACCAGAGTCAATCATAGCTGCACTGGAAATCCACTGTCCTGTACACAGGATCTTAATTGGGAGAGAACAGTGAGAGTTCTTTTCATTTAGCTCCTTGGCTGGTGAAGTCATAGAAAGTGAATGGAATACAGCGTTTAAAGGCAGGCTACATTCAGAGATGTCAGATTCATCATCATAGTTGTCATACTCCCCTACTGCTGCTAGCACCTTGTTAGGCCGCTTGGGACACTTGGGACAGTTGATTAGAAAGTGGTCAGACTGGCCGCAGTAGAAACATAGACTTTCTTGAAGGCGATGCTCCCGGTGCTCATTACTCTCGCGCCTCTGAACAGAATCAATTTGCATGGGCACCTCCTCTACCTCTCGAGATGTTTTACCTGCAGGCTCTTTGGAAGGAAGGGAAAAGTTAGAAATACGGTTATATGCAGCAAACTTCTCCTGCCTACGCTCAGTAAGGCGAATGTCAATGCGCACACAATGCTGTATAAATGTTTCTAGCTCTTGTGGTGATTCAGAGGGAGCTAATTAATCCTTTACAATGCTAGACAGACCCCTTTAAAAAATAGGTAATTGTGCATAACTGTCCCAATTAGTATCTACCGCTAATCTCCTGAATTCAGTAGCATACTCAATAACAGAACGTTTAGCCTGGCGTAAAGACAATAAAGCAGATTCAGTGGTTGCACGGCGATTATGGTCATCAAACATTAATGCCATAGCGGCCAAAAAATCGTCCAAATTATTTAACCGCGGGTCACGAGACTCAATCATCGGATTCGCCCAGGCGAGCGCTCGTGCAGTCAGCAGCATTATTACACACAATACTTTGGATCTATCATTAGGAAAACAGTCAGCATGCACATCAAAATATAGCATATATTGATTCACAAAGCCACGAAATTTGTCGCGATCACCATTAAATCTGAATGGGGGCAACTTAGGTGTGCTAGCTGGTGCGGTTGCCCAGATGGTAAAGTCGCTTGTGCAGCCATTTGTGTGCTTATGTCCTGAAAAGCCCGTCCATAATGGGACTCTATACCAGCAAGTTTCTTTTCCTGGGCTGCCATGCGGGTGCTTAAGTCCTGCAAAGTTTGTCCAAACACTTGTTCATTGTGTTCAAAGCTTCCAAACTTCTTTTGCAGACCTTCCACATCTTTCTGCAGTGATCTAATTATAGAGAACACCTGCTCTAGTCTGCTTTCTGCAGTCATTGTTCCAGCAGTCTCCTCTTTTGAGGCTAGAGTATCCTGTAAAGATTATAAGGGATAACTCAGGAGACTCATTGCATGGAACAAGACAACTACAGGACACAGTTTTATAAGTGGTAAAGTCTATATTATCACACGGTGATTCAAACAGGTGCAAAGAGAAACTCAAGTCCACAACACTTGGTGTAAATATTAAACGTAGCTTAACAGTCTATAGGAAACTTCAGAGGAAAATGCAATCACGCAGAAAGTCTATGATGCACAATTATTCTTGAGGATACTTGACACGAATAAGTCCTTGGTAGTCCAAACACAGATAGATATGCTTATAAGGCAGTTCAAATAATATCTACCACAACCAGGGAGGCCTGGGTAAAAGTCTCAGGTTTAAGCAGAGCAGCAACAGCTTACATGTCCAGCAAATGCAGATGGAAACAAACACAAGCAGCCAGATGGAGGATTACTGGAAACCGATGTATGCAGCAGAAACTCAGAGCTGAGTAGCAGGATCTCCACACAGATTCACTGGAGCATGTGCAGGTGAAGGTGCAAAGCCAGGGAGTCGTCAGGAGCTGGATGCAAGGCAGAATACTCTAGCACAGACTAAAGGCTGGGGTGGAGTTATATAGCAGGAAGACACAGTGCACATGAGACCAAAGACGCCATCTTGGAAAAGGGCAGTAATGCACAAAAGGTAATTAAAATGTTCAGAGTCCTGACACTCTGCTGACGTGCAGACACTGCTCCTAGGCCCAAAACTATTAAAACTATTAACTGGATTAGATGCAGTAAAAATTGAGATACACAGGCGGTATAGTTTTTTCACAGGCAGGCTACTCTGCTGACGTGCAGACACTGCTCCTAGGCCCTAAACTATTAACTGGATTAGATGCAGTGAAAATAGCGATACACAGGCGTTGTAGTTAGTTTCACAGGCGGGCTCCTCTGCTGACGTGCAGACACTGCTCCTAGGCCCTAAACTATTAATTGGATTAGATGCAGTAAAAATTGAGATACACAGGTGGTATAGTTTGTTTCACAGGCTGGCTACTCTGCTGATGTGCAGACACTGCTCCTAGGCCCAAAACTATTAACTGGATTAGATGCAGTAAAAATTGAGATACACAGGCGGTATAGTTTGTTTCACAGGCGGGCTACTCGCTGACATGCAGACACTGCTCCTAGGCCCAAAACTATTAACTGGATTAGATGCAGTGAAAATTGAGATACACAGGTGGTACAGTTTGTTTCACAGGGGGGCTACTCTGCTGACGTGCACACACTGCTCCTAGGCCCAAAACTATTAACTGGATTAGATGCAGTGAAAATAGAGATACATAGGCGATGTAGTTAGTTTCACAGGCGGGCTACTTTGCTGACGTGCAGACACTCCTGCTAGGCCCTAAACTATTAACTGGATTGGATGCAGTGAAAATAGAGATACACAGGCGGTGTAGTTAGTTTCACAGGCGGGCTACTTTGCTGACGTGCAGACACTGCTCCTAGGCCCAAAACTATTAACTGAATTAGATGCAGTAAAAATTGAGATACACAGGCGGTATAGTTTGTTTCACAGGCGGGCTACTCTGCTGACATGCAGACACTGCTCTGTTGTGAACTCTGTTTTTGGGCTCCCTCTTGTGGTCACAAGTGGTACTGTGTGAGTGCTATCTTTGGGCTCCCTCTGGTGGCTCTTTTTGTCATTCTGCAGGTCTGTGGCTGGGATCAGCTGTCTCATTATCTGCTGGTTGGTTTCCTATTTAGCTCACCTGGACTTTCAGTTGTTGCCTGCTGTCAATGTATTCAGTGCTATTTTGATCTCTCCTGACTACCTTCGTTATCAGTCTCTCCAAGAGAAGCTAAGTTTCTGTTTGTTCATTTTTTGATCATCAGTGTTCAATATGTTTCTTGGTTTATTATCTGTCCTTGTCCAGCTTGCTAATATGTGATTTCCTCGCTTGCTGGTAGCTCTAGCGGGCTGAGTTTCTCCCCTCACACCGTTAGTTGGTGTGGGGGTTCTTGAATTCTCAGCGTGGATATTTTGTATAGGGTTTTCTACTGACCGCACAGTTTCCTATCTGTCTTCTGCTATCTAGTATTAGCGGGCCTCATTTGCTGAATCTGTTTCATTTCTACGTTTGTATTTTCCCCTTACCTCACCGTTATTATTTGTTGGAGGCTTTCTATATCTTTGGGGTTATTTCTCTGAGGCAAGTGAGGTCTTACTTTCTTTCTCTCTAGGGGTAGCTAGTTTCTCAGGCTGCGTCGAGACGTCTAGGAATTCAGGCACGTTCACCAGCTACCTTTAGTGTGTTCGGTAAGGATCAGGATTGCGGTCAGTCCAGTTACCACCTCCCTAGAGCTCGTTCTGTGTTCAGTAACTTAGCTAGTCAGTTCTGTGATCCTCAGCCACTAAGGATCATAACAGTACAGCAGGCCAAAAAGTGTTTAATGCATCGCAGAAGTGGGATAAGAGAAGTCCTGAGTTCAATTTTTTTTTTCTCCCTTTGCTGCAGTCTGTCCAGCTTCTCTCATCCCCTTAATCTCTGGGTGGCTTTGAGTTCAGCTGCAGACATGGATATTCAGAGCCTGACTTCTAGTGTGGATCATCTTGCTGCAAGGGTGCAAAGCATTCAGGATTTTGTTGTTCGCAGTCCTATGTCAGAGCCAAAAATACCTATTCCTGAGTTGTTTTCTGGAGATAGATCTAGGTTTCTGAATTTTAAGAATAATTGTAAATTATTTCTTTCCTTGAGACCTCGTTCCTCTGGTGATTCTGCTCAGCAAGTTAAAATTGTTATCTCCTTGTTACGTGGCGACCCTCAAGATTGGGCTTTCTCCCTGGCGCCAGGAGATCCTGCATTGCTGAATGTGGATGCGTTTTTTTTGGCGCTTGGACTGCTTTATGAGGAACCTAATCTTGAGAACCAGGCAGAAAAGGCTTTGCTGGACCTCTGTCAGGGACAGGATGAAGCAGAGGTGTATTGTCAAAAATTTAGGAAATGGTCGGTGCTTACTCAATGGAATGAGTGTGCCCTGGCTGCAAATTTCAGAGAAGGTCTTTCTGAAGCCATTAAGAATGTTATGGTGGGGTTCCCCATGCCTGTTAGTCTGAATGACTCAATGGCTTTGGCCATTCAGATTGATCGGCGTTTGCGGGAGCGCAAATCTGCGCACCATCTGGCGGTGTTTTCTGAACAGAGACCTGAGTCTATGCAATGTGACAGAATTCTGACCAGAATTGAGCGGCAAAGTCATAGACGTCAAAATGGGTTGTGCTTTTACTGTGGTGATTCTACTCATGTTATCTCAGCATGCTCTAAGCGCTTAAAAAAAATCGCTAAACCTGTCACTGTTGGTACTATACAGCCTAAATTCATTTTGTCTGTTACTTTAATTTGTTCTTTGTCATCCTACTCGGTTATGGCTTTTGTGGATTCAGGTGCTGCCCTGAATCTGATGGATTTGTCGTTTGCCAGGCGCTGTGGTTTGGTCCTGGAGCCTTTGGAATTCCCTATTCCACTGAGGGGAATTGATGCTACACCATTGGCTGAGAATAAGCCTCAGTATTGGACTCTAGTGACCATGTGCATGACTCCTGTACATCAGGAGGTGATTCGCTTTCTTGTGCTGCATAATTTGCATGATGTTGTCGTTTTGGGTCTGCCATGGCTGCAGGCCCATAATCCAGTTCTGGATTGGAAAGCTATGTCTGTGTCAAGTTAGGGTTGCCAGGGGATTCATGGCAAAGCTCCTTTGGTGTCAATTGCTTCTTCCACTCCTTCTGAGGTCCCTGAGTTTTTGTCGGACTACCAGGATGTATTTGATGAGCCCAGATCCGGTGCCCTACCTCCTCATAGGGATTGTGATTGTGCTTTAAATTTGATTCCTGGTAGTAAGTTCCCTAAGGGATGACTTTTTAATTTGTCTGTACCAGAACATGCCGCTATGCGGAGTTATATAAAGGAGTCTTTGGAGAAGGGACATATTCGGCCGTCCTCATCCCCTCTTGGTGCAGGATTCTTTTTTGTGGCCAAGAAGGATGGTTCTCTGAGACCTTGTATAGATTATCGTCTTCTAAATAAAATCACGGTCAAATTTCAGTATCCTTTGCCATTATTGTCTGATCTGTTTGCTTGGATTAAGGGGTCCAGTTGGTTCACCAAGATAGATCTTTGTGGTGCGTATAACCTTGTGCGTATTAAGCAGGGGCATGAATGGAAAACAGCATTTAATACGCCCGAAGGCCATTTTGAGTACTTGGTGATGCCTTTTGGACTCTCCAATGCTCCTTCTGTGTTTCAGTCCTTCATGCATGACATCTTCCGAGAATATCTGGATAAATTTATGATTGTGTATCTGGATGACATTTTGGTATTTTCTGAGGATTGGGAGTCCCATGTGAAGCAGGTCAGGATGGTGTTTCAGGTCCTGCGTGCTAATGCCTTATTTGTGAAGGGCTCAAAATGTCTCTTCGGAGTACAGAAGGTTTCCTTTTTGGGTTTAATTTTTCTCCTTCTACTATTGAGATGGACCCAGTCAAGGTCCAGGCTATTCATGACTGGACTCGGCCTACATCTGTTAAGAAAAAAATCCTATATAGAAAAGAAATACCAAATAATTCTCAAAATATAATCTATCCAGTAAATATTGCACAACAAACATGTACCCCAAGAAAATATTTACTGACAACTCAATAAATAATTTTTAATCAAATTCATTTTATTTATATTAAAAGGACATTACACAACAATTATCAATGTTTTATTAAAAAGATTTTTTACCGTTAAAATAACTGAAAATATATAAAAGTATATAAAAAAATATATATATATAAATATATAAACTGTATGTGGGGGGCTGTGGTACACAAAACTCGACTGGCAAAATCAGTAACAATAAATCACATAAAGTGCTGATGCAATCAAATCAGGATTATATGTACATTAAATATTAAAAGTGCAGTCATAAACCGGCCATAATGTGCAAAAATATGCAGAAGAATTGGAGGAAAAGTTTTTTTATATATGAATGATACAAATATAAGCACCTAATTGATATACAATTGGAAAAATCAAATAAATATATAAATAAATATAAAAGATATATAATATAAAAAAAGATAAATGATAAATAATAGCCCAAATGAATATAAACAAATATATAGTGAATGTGTCGATGTAATATATTGAAGTAAATACTGTGCAATGAATAAATATCTATATATGTATATATACTAATAAATAATAAGTGTGAAAGTTGCAATTAACACACAATTTGCAAAATCATATGTGAGAAAGCTAAAAAAGCAATAACTCTAAATTTTATATAAATGAACACATCAAGCAAATACCTGTGAATGTGAATAAAAAAAGTATATATAATATATATATGTGTGTCGGAATGTGAACAATTGATAACAGTGTAATCAATTATATTGTAGCCAATTGTACATCTATAATACTGCCATAGTATATTATTAACCCTCCAAATTCTAAAGTGCAATAATAATGTTATTAGTTGTAACACACTCTTCAAATCATGCACATAGTATGCAAAGGCATACACAAATGGAAGCCGGACCTTACCAAACGGACAAGTGCACCGCAGCCCCCACACACACCACTCCAACGCGCGTTTCGCACCTGCTTCGTCAGGGAGTGCCCCACACACACCACTCCAACGCGCGTTTCGCACCTGCTTCGTCACGAAGCAGGTGCGAAACGCGCGTTGGTAAGGTCCGGCTTCCATTTGTGTATGCCTTTGCATACTATGTGCATGATTATAGATGTACAATTGGCTACAATATAATTGATTACACTCGACACATTCACTATATATTTGTTTATATTCATTTGGGTTATTATTTATCATTTATCTTTTTTTATATTATATATCTTTTATATTTATTTATATATTTATTTGATTTTTCCAATTGTATATCAATTAGGTGCTTATATTTGTATCATTCATATATAAAAAAACTTTTCCTCCAATTCTTCTGCATATTTTTGCACATTATGGCCGGTTTATGACTGCACTTTTAATATTTAATGTACATTTAATCCTGATTTGATTGCATCAGCACTTTATGTGATTTATTGTTACTGATTTTGCCAGTCGAGTTTTGTGTACCACAGCCCCCCACATACAGTTTATATATTTATATATATATTTTTTTTTTATATACTTTTATATATTTTCAGTTATTTTAACGGTAAAAAATCTTTTTAATAAAACATTGATAATTGTTGTGTAATGTTCTTTTAATATAAATAAAATGAATTTGATTAAAAATTATTTATTGATTTGTCAGTAAATATTTTCTTGAGGTACATATACATCTGTTAAGAGTCTTCAGAAGTTCTTGGGTTTTGCTAATTTTTACCGTCACTTCATTGCTAATTTTTCTGGCGTGGTTAAACCCTTGACGGATTTGACCAAGAAGGGTTCTGATGTGACTAATTGGTCTCCTGCGGCCGTGGAAGCCTTTCAGGAGCTGAAGCGCCGGTTTTCTTCGGCTCCAGTTTTATGTCAGCCTGATATCTCTCTTCCTTTTCAGGTCGAGGTTGATGCTTCTGAGATTGGAGCAGGGGCTGTTTTGTCGCAGAGAAGCTCTGATTGCTCTGTGATGAAGCCTTGTGCTTACTTTTCAAGAAAGTTTTTGCCTGCCGAGCGGAATTATGATGTTGGTAATCGGGAGTTGTTGGCTATGAAGTGGGCATTTGAGGAGTGGCGACATTGGCTCGAGGGAGCTAAGCATCGTGTGGTGATCTTGACTGATCACAAAAATCTGATTTTTTGACGACGCAGGGCGTGTCCGAGAGTGAGTATATACCTAATAGGTATATACTCACCCTCGGCTTCGTTCCGGCAGCCTTCCTTCCTAAGAATCAGCCCTTCCAGGACCTCCGGTGATGTCACGGTCACATGGGCGGCCGCGAACCAATCACAAGCCGCGACGTCACCGCGACGTCACCGCGACGTCACCGCGAGGTCCTGGAAGGCTGATTCTAAGGAAAGAAAGTTCCCGGTTAGTACCAGGGCCCGTCAGAGTGTAAGTATAGCGATATTTTTTATTTTAATTCTTTATTTTACACTTAAATATGGATCCCAGGGCCTGAAGGAGAGTTTCCGCTCCTTCAGACCCTGGGAACCATTGGAAACCCAATGCACTGCATTGGGTTTCGAGTTTCGGCCGACCCCGACCCCGACTTTTTTATAGGATCGGACGATTTCACTCGACCTGACTTTTGAAAAAGTCGGGTTTCGTGAAACCCGACCCGATCCTATAAAAGTAAAGGTCGCTCAACCCTAGACACTGCTACTAAGCCCAAAACCCCAAAACGATTTATTAGGTTAGATGCAGTAAAAATTGAGATACACAGGCGGTGTAGCTAGCTTCACAGGCGGGCTACTCTGCTGACGTGCAGACACTGCTACTAAGCCCTAAACCCCAAAACGATTTATTAGGTTAGATGCAGTAAAAATTGAGATACACAGGCGGTGTAGCTAGCTTCACAGGCGGGCTACTCAGATGACTATCAGACAATGCTACTAGCCCAAAAGGATTGGCTGAGCTAGATTACACCAAATGCTGTGACTAACACTTGCACAGCACTGGCTCAGACCTGCCTAGCAAACAGTGCTATGAACTGCTGTAACCTACCCTGAAAAGGGCTGATATTACAACTAGTCCCGACTCCTCCCGACTCCCTAAACCTATCTCTCTGACAATTCGCTCCAAAAAAACACTCTTAGTTTGTATAGCGCCCACAGCAGCAGCGGTGCCGTCTAACACTAAGCTGCAGCAGTGAGGAAATGGTGGCGACGGGGCAAATGGCTGGTTCTTATAGGGCAAGGACATGTGACATACACAGCCAATGACGCATGCCCTTGCTTGTGTGCATCACATGCACATTGCTGTGTGTGTGTGCACTGCTGATAGGCTGAGAGACTGCACCGCCCCTCTGTAAATGCGGGAAAGAAAAAAAAAAAGGAGATCGGCGTTATTTTCTATCCCCCACCGCCCACTATACACTGAAACAGTCTATTAACAATGATAAACAGCTTTAATGTGCAAATCAAGCTAGGCTTTTGGTGAACGAACAGTTATCGAACAGAAACTCGAACAGCCGAATTTTAAGCAAATTGTTCGGGTTCGTCGAATGACTCGAACACCGCCCAAAACAGCTCAAATTTGAAATTGGCGAACAGTTCAACTCGAACACCGCTCATCTCTAGTAGCAAGTTGTGTGCAGCAAGTTTTGCGCATGGCGTGTTTTGCGCGTGGTGAATTTTTTCTGTGTGGTGCGTTTTGAGTATGTGCAAGTTTTCTGTGAGGCAACTTTTGCATGTGTTGCAACTTTTGTGCATGTGGCAATTTTTCCACATGTGCAAGTTTTGCGTGTGGCGAGTTTTCCATGAGGTGAGTTTTGCACGAGTGGCTAGTTTTGCGTGAGCCTAATTTTGCATGAGCCTAGTTTTGCATGTGGCGAATTTTGCGCGTGGTGAGTTTTGAGCTGTGACTTTTGTGTTTCGACTTTTATGTGGTGAGGTTGGTGTATGTGTGGTGAAATGTGTACTGAAGGTGGTATATGTGTTCAAGCACGTGGTAGTGTGTGGCGCGTTTTGTGTGTGTTCATATCCCCATGTGTGGTGAGTATCCCATGTCGGGGCCCCACCTTAGCAACTGTACGGTATATACTCTTTGGCGCCATCACTCTCATTCTTTAAGTCCCCCTTGCTCACATCTGGCAACTGTCAATTTGTCTTCAACACTTTTCCTTTCACTTTTTCCCCATTATGTAGATAGGGGCAAAATTGTTTGGTGAATTGGAAAGCGCAGGGTTAAAATTTTGCCTCACAACATAGCCTATGACGCTCTCGGGGTCCAGACATGTGACTGTGCAATATTTTGTGGCTGTAGCTGCGACGGTGCAGATGCAAATCTCGGACATACACACATACATACACACATACACACACACACACACACACACACACACACACACACATTCAGCTTTATACAGTTATATGAAAAAGTTTGGGCACTCCTATTAATCTTAAGCTTAATGTTTTATAAAAATTGTTTTTTTTGCAACAGCTATTTCAGTTTCATATATCTAATAACTGTTGGACACAGTAATGTTTCTGCCTTGAAATGAGGTTTATTGTACTAACAGAAAATGTGCAATCTGCATTCAAACAAAATTTGACAGGTGCATAAGTATGGGCACCTCACCAGAAAAGTGACATTAATATTTAGTAGATCCTCCTTTTGCAAAAATAACAGCCTCTAGTCGCTTCCTGTAGCTTTTAATGAGTTCCTGGATCCTGGATGAAGGTATTTTTGACCACTCCTCTTTACAAAACAATTCCAGTTCAGTTAAGTTTGATGGTCGCCGAGCGTGGACAGCCCTCTTCAAATGATCCCACAGATGTTCAATAATATTCAGGTCTGGGGACTGGGATGGCCATTCCAGAACAGTGTAATTGTTCCTCTGCATGAATGCCTGAGTAGATTTGGAGCGGTGTTTTGGATCATTGTCTTGCTGAAAGATCCATCCCCTGCGTAACTTCAACTTTGTCACTGATTCATGAACATTATTGTCAAGAATCTGCTGATACTGAGAGGAATCCATGCGTCCCTCAACTTTAACAAGATTCCCGGTGCCGGCATTGGCCACACAGCCCCAAAGCATGATGGAACCTCCACAAAATTTTACTGTGGGTAGCAAGTGTTTTTCTTGGAATGCTGTGTTTTTTTGCCGCAATGCATAACGCCTTTTTGTATGACCAAACAACTCAATCTTGGTTTCATCAGTCCACAGGACCTTCTTCCAAAAAGAAATTGGCTTCTCCAAATGTGCTTTTGCGTACCTTAGCCGACTCTGTTTGTGGCGTGCTTGCAGAAAAGGCTTCTTTCGCATCACTCTCCCATACAGCTTCTCCTTGTGCAAAGTGCATTGTATAGTTGACCGATGCACAGTGACACCATCTGCAGCATGTTGATGCTGCAGCTCTCTGGAGGTGGTCTGAGGATTGTCCTTGACTGATCTCACCATTCTTCTTCTCTGCCTTTCTGATGTTTTTCTTGGCCTGCCACTTCTGGCCTTAACAAGAACTGTACCTGCGTTCTTCCATTTCCTTACTATGTTCCTCACAGTGGAAATTGACAGGTTAAATCTTAGACAGCTTTTTGTATCCTTCCCCTGAACAACTATGTTGAATAATCTTTGATTTCAGATCATTTGACAGTTGTTTTGAGGAGCCCATGATGCCACTCTTCAGAGGAGATTCAAACAGGAGAACAACTTGTAAGTGGCCACTTTAAGTAGCTTTTCTCATGATTGCATACACCTGGCTATGAAGTTCAAAGCTCAATGAGGTTACAAAACAAAAAAAAGTGCTTTAGTAAGTCAGTAAAAAGTAGGTACGAGTATTTAAAACAAGAAAATGATAAGGGTGCCCATACTTATGCACCTGTCAAATTTTGTTTGAATGCAGATTGCACATTTTCTGTTAGTACAATAAATCTCATTTCAAGGCAGAAACATTACTGTGTCCAACAGTTATTAGATATATGAAACTGAAATAGCTGTTGCAAAAAAAACAATTTTTATAAAACATTAAGCTTAAGATTAATAGGGGTGCCCAAACTTTTTCATATAACTGTATATTAGATATAGACACTACCGTTCAAAAGTTTAGGGTCACCCAGACAATTTTGTGTTTTCCATGAAAACTCATACTTTTATTAATCAAATGAGTTGCCAAATGAATTGGTAATCTAGTCCAGACATTGACAAGGTTTGGAAAAAAAAGATTTTTATTTGAAATAGTAATTTTCTCCTTCAAGTATTGCTTTCGTCAAATAATGTTCCCTTTGCAGCAATTACAGCATTGTAGACCTTTGGCATTCTAGCAGTTAATTTGCTGAGGTAATCTGGAGAAATTTCACCCCATGCTTCCAGAAGCCCCTCCCACAAGTTGGTTTGGCTTGATGGGCACATTTTGCGTACCATACAGTCAAACTGCTCCCACAACAGCTCAATGGGGTTGACTTGGTGACTGCGCTGACCACTCCATTACAGATAGATTACCAGCTGCCTTCTTCTTCCCTAAATAATTCTTGTATAATTTGGAGGTGTGCTTTGGGTCATTGTCCTGTTGTACGATGAAATTGGCTCCAATCAAGCGCTGACCACAGGGTGTGGCATGGTGTCGCAAAATAGAGTGAAAGCCTTCCTTATTCAATATCCCTTTTACCTTGAACAAATCTCCCACTTTACCAGCACCAAAGCAACCCCAGACCATCACATTACCTCCACCATGCTTGACAGATGGCGTCAGGCACTCTTCCAGCATCTTTTCAGTTGTTCTGCGTGTCACAAATGTTCTTCTGTGTGATCCAAACACCTCAAACTTGGATTTGTCTGTCCATAACACTTTTTCCAATATTCCTCTGTCCAATGTCTGTGTTATTTTGCTCATATTAATCTTTTCCTTTTATTAGCCAGTCTCAGATATGGCTTTTTCTTTGCCACTCTGCCCTGAAGGCCAGCATCCCGGAGTCGCCTCTTCACTGTAGACATTGACACTGGCGTTTTGCGTGTACTATTTAATGAAGCTGCCAGTTGAGGACCTGTGAGGGGTCGATTTCTCAAACTACAGACTCTAATGTACTTGTCTTGTTGCTCAGTTGTGCAGCGGGGCCCCCCACTTCTCTTTCTACTCTGGTTAGAGCTTGTTTGTGCTCTCCTCTGAAGGGAGTAGTACACACCGTTGTAGGAAATCTTCAGCTTCTTGGCAATTTCTTGCATGGAATAGCCTTCATTTCTAAAAACAAGAATAGACTGTCGAGTTTCACATGAAAGTTTTTTTTTTCTGGCCATTTTGAGAGTTTAATGGAACCAACAAATTGTAATGCTCCAGAGGCCTACGAGGAGTTCATTGTACTATATTGAGAACTATCTGGTGCATTATACTATATGGGGGCTATCTAGGGGTTCATCATACAGTGTAGAGATTACACTGAGGGGGGCATCATTCAATTTTGGAGACATTAAACAGTTTAGTGGCTACTAAGCGGTCAGTATACTGTGTGAGTGGTAGTATATAGTGAGGGGTCATTAAACTGTGTATAAGGGAGCTGTACAGGGGGAGACTCGGGACATTATTACATGTAAAGTGGGCACTTATTGTTATAGGGAACTCGGGTTACTGTGACTGTCAAAGGGGCAGAGAGGGCATTATTACTTTCTAGGTTTCTAGGGGACAAAATGTGGGCACTGTTTTATCGGGCACTTGCACTTGGCATTACTATATTCTAGAGGTTTTTTTTACCATCTAGAGGCACACTGTTCCACAGAGCAGATGCAGTAATAGGGACAGATACGGCAGCAGCGGCTCAGTATTTAGAGTATCAGCAGGTTGAGGAGTTTGTGCAGGTTGGGAATAGATGGTGATGGGGCTGGAAAATGAGAAGCGAAATGTATCTTTGTTGTAATCTCTGCAGACAAGTCCTGGCTGGAAAAAGTCATGTGGGTCTGGGCCAGATGGAGAAATCGGGAAAAGTGAATGATTCCATCAGAAAGATCGTCCTCTGTAAGTCACCATCTGTAACTGTGCTGAAATCTCTTATATGTTCTGTAGGACTGGTATCTACCACTGACCATATGGCGGTAATATCAATATTGGTCTATATATAGAGATTATTTTTAGCAACAGTGCGGTTATCTGCAGAGGCTCTCCTCCACTATTAGGGTGTGTCACCAAGTTGTAATCAAGGTTACCTGGTTAGGGGCCCGCTCAGAAGTTTCGCCCTCCCTGAACCAAAACCCTAGCTATGCCTCTGCATTGAGCTAGCTCTTCAGGACCTGTCTTACCATTTGATGGTATTTGGATGTTGTTGCTTTCCTTGCCTCCTCATCATGGTTACCGTATACCTGTGGGATGCTGAGGAACTTGTAGCTTGTCCTTACATCTGCTATGTGCCCTGCTGGTAATTCCACTCCATCAGTCTTGACTACCTTGCCTCTCTTTATTACCAACCAGCTGCACTTCTCCAGTCCGAAGGACATCCCAATGTCTTTGCTGTAAATCCTTGTCAGGTGGATCAATGAATTGACGTCTTGTTGGTTTTTTGCATATAGCTTGATGTCATACATGTAGAGGAGGTGGCGGATGATGCTTCCACTCTTGATCTTGTATCCATAGCAAGACTCTGTAATTATCTGACTGAGGGGTTCCTATGCAGAACAGCAATGGGGACAGGGATAGATAGATAGATAGATAGATAGATAGATAGATAGATAGATAGATAGATAGATAGATAGATAGATAGATACACAGCAATGGCAAAAAGAGACCACCACATTAAAACCTTGTCATGGGCAGCCCAATCTCCAGACCTGAACCCCATTGAAAACCTCTGGAATGTAATCAAGAGGATGATGGATAGTCACAAGCCATCAAACAAAGAACTGCTTAAATTTTTTGCGCCAGGAGCAGTGTGAAAAGACTGGTGGAAAGCATGCCAAGACTCGTGAAAGCTGTCATTAAAAATTATGGTTATTCCACAAAATGTTGATTTCTGAACTCTTCCTGAGTTAAAACATTCATATTGTTGTTTCTAAATGATTATGAACTTGTTTTCTTTGCATTATTCGAGGTCTGAAAGCACTTGTTTTTTTTTGTAATTTTGATCATTTCTCCTTTTCAGAAAAAAATACAAAATTATTGCTTTGAAATTCGGAAACATGTTGTCAGTAGTTTATAGAATAAATGAAAAATTTACCTTTTACTCAAAAATATACCTATAAAGAGAAAAATCAGACAAACTGAACATTTTGCAGTGGTCTCTTAATTTGTGCCAGAGCTGCATATGTGTGTGTTTTGAAGAATATTTCGTTTTAAAACGATGTGTAAATGACAGAGAGCTGCTGTATGTAATAGCTCATGTTAAAATCGTATTGCATACGGATGTCATACGGATACATATATGTGAGGAAATTGCATCAATGCATTGCAAACAGAGTACACACGGATGACCATATGGAGAACACTTGTGCGACTCTCGGCAGGGAGACTCGGACCGATTTTTCATACCTTAAATGTGACCCCGGCCTAATCAGTATAACAGTGCCAACCTGACACTGTCTGTAGGTTGCTGTGCACAATCCTGCTGACAGGTTCCCTTTAATTCTTTTGGGGATGACCAAAAAACTGCAATTCTGCATTTTTGTAGCTTTAGATAAACATTTATGGAAAATTCTAATGGTTTCACAAACTTTCAAGCATAAATATACTTTAAAAAATGGAATATAGCAATCTTTGTACGTCAAGGTATTTAATAATTATTTTTTCTTCCCCAGCAGGTTTTTGTAATGCAGACTGATGGCTTGGCCCACAACATTCATCCAACAGTTTCCCATTTGGGAGTCTCAACTTCTTCTGCAGTAGCTCTTATTCCTCAATATCCAGCTTTTCCAACCAGCTATGATAATCAGAAAAACAGCATTATCACCGTAACCCCTTAGTTACCAAGCTAATTTTGCCCTTACTGACCTGGCAAAATTTTTTAAATCTGACCACTGTCACTTTGATGTAATAACTCTGGAATGCTTCAATGGATCCCACCAATTCTGGGAATGTTATTTTGTGACATATTGTACCTCATAATAGTGGTAAAATTTGTTTGATATGATTTGCATTTATTTGTGAAAATATCGCAATTTTGGTGAAAATGTTGAAAAAAAATCCCAATTTTCACATTTTCAGTCTTTATATTCTTAAACAGTTAGTCATGCTGTATAAAATAATTAATAAATAACATTTCCACTATGTCTACTTTACATCTGCATCTTTTTCAAACATTATTTTATTTTGTTAGGATGTTAGAGGGATTAAAAGTTTTGCAGCAATTTCTCATTTTTTCCACAAATTTACAAAACCTGTTTCTTTATGACCTATTCAGATTTAAATTAACTTTGAAGGGCCTATATATTGGAAACTCCCCCAAAGTGATACCATTTTAAAAAGTGCACCCCCTGAAATATTTCAAAACTGTCATTTTTTAACCCTTCATGTGCTACACAGGAATTAATGCAAAGTGGAATGAAAAAAAAATTACCTCTAGAATGTTGCTTTAGCTCCAATGTTTCACTTTTGCAAAAGGTAACACTAAAATGTGGACCCCATCCTTTGTTACACACTTTTTTTTTATAGCATAGCGATTCCCCACACATAACCAAAAAGTTCTGTTGGACAAATGGAAGTGATCGGAACGGAAGAAGCACAGTTTGAATTAGGGAACACAAATTGGCTGATATAGATTGCGGCCGACATGTCACATTTACAGGGCTCCCAATACTAACCCTAACCCTAAGCCCAACCCTAATACTAAACCCAACCCTAAGACCAACCCCAGCCCTAAGGCCGGGATCACACTAACAAGTGTGATGCGAGAAACTCGCGCGAGTCTCTTGCATAAATTCCCAGCGCTGCCGCTGTCACTCGGGACCGGAATGTGCGGTTGCATAGAAATACATGCGGCTGCACACTCCAGTCCTGAGTGCCAGCGGAAGCGCTGGGTATTGATGCAAGAGACTCGTGCGAGTTTCTCGCATCACACTCGCAAGTGTGACCCCGGCCTAACCCAAACCCAGCACTAACCCTAAGCCCAACACTAACACTAAACCCAACCTTAAACCTAACCCTAAGCTCAACTGTAACACTAAGCCCAACACTAAACTTAACCCTAAGCCCAACACTAAATCGAACCCTAAGCCTAAACCAAACCCTAAAACTAATCCTAAGCCCAATACTAACTGTAACCCTAAGCCCAACCCCAACCCTAAGCCTAAAACTACACCTAACCCAAACCCTAACCCCAACCCTAACCCTAAGACGAGACCACCACATCTTCTGTCAGTTCCCCGGGACCTGTCTCCTGGCTTCCGTCTGACACAGCAGTCACTTGTTCAGAAGAGGGGAAACTGTTGGTTTCCTGAATGGCCTCTTGGGCTCTGGTGCTACCACTGTGTTTAACAGTGGCCACGGCCACTGCAACAGCAGGTAGTGCCCGCTTCTCCTCCTCTTCCGGCCAAGTCGCCAGTCGAGACTGACTGACCTGGCCCTCTGACATCCCAGTTCTGGAGGAACTCTGCAATGAGTACTCGCCTGGGAGCCCTACCTCTCCTTGGACTGCCCTGCTCTCAATTGCATGCTCCCCTTTAGCTAGCTGTCTATTCCCTCTGTGACAATCTCACATGACAGTCTGTCCCCAGCAAAACACTCATGGGAATATTAAAGATAACCACCACCTCCTGCACTACCCTCCTGGCGCCCAAGTACAAATACACTATGGCGATAGACAGTGCTGTTTCCACGTACCAAATCCTGTGGGGACACCAGCTCAGGTCCCATGACCGGGCCTATGCTGACTGGCTGATGGTTATCAAGGAACCTCATACCACCCCCTCCCACACAAAAAGCAATAATCAGTTTCAGGGATGGTGACGGACCCTTCTGGCACTGGGAACCCATGGCTTTGAAGTGTCCAGGTTATCTGAGATGACTATGTCGGAGCTCTGCTACCGACGTGGAGAGGAAAGCATGGGCAGGTGCCCCCTTGGGATTAGGGGCAGGGACAGCAGACACCAAGTTCATCTTGCTCCCTCTCCAGCCAGAAAGTTTCTTGGCCTCTGGAGTCCTGTTGTTGGAATACTTGTTTGCATGTGTCGCTGTTGCCGAGGGCCCCTTTGGCTTCCGGTCTTTGAGATACTGCTGAAGGTCCTCCGGGCAGTTTCACAGAAATTGTTCAGTCATGATGAGCTTTTTCAACTGCTGGACGGAGGTGAGCTCCAATCCTGAGGTTCATTGATCAACTGCTCTCAGTAGGGTCCACATGTGATCAGCCCAGTTGTCTGCAAGACTCCGCTGCTTACTCCGGAGCTTCTTCCAGTACATCTCAGGGGTCACATTGTACTGCCAGACCAGAGCCTACTTGATTTCCTCATAGCTTGGGGTGGTCTCGCTGGGCAGAGGTACCAAAAGATTTCCAGGGCCTTTATCCTGAGCCACGGGATTAAGAACCAGATCCACTGGTCCTCAGGCAGAAGGTACTGATGGCAAGATTTTCAAATACAAGGAAGAGGGTGTCCAAGTCCCCTACTTTGTCAAGCATGGAGATGTCCTCCACCCATAGGTTCGGGACTAGAAATAAGCAACCTTGTTTAGAAAATGTACGCCAATCTCAAATTCGGCACGAACATTCTACATTTGGATTTGTGTTCGGATTCCAGAGCATTTTTACTCAAAATTGGCAAAGCTCAGTAAATCAGGGAGTTTCCACTAATGCTTTTGTTAGAACTTTGGCTAGGATAGTGGTGCTGTATGATGAGTGGGGGATGTGTTTGATGAGGGGAGCGGGTGGGGAGATGTCAGAGGAGCGGATGACTGTATTTTTTTTTTATTAACTTAAATGTGTGGAGATTCCGGGACCCAATGAGGGCGCAGAAACTATCCACAACATCCAGACGTAAGGGCTTCTGTCATTGGCTGCCGAAGTCACATGTCCCTCTCCATATAAAAAGCAGATATGTTGTTTTTGCATCATTTTGTCAGTGTGATAGCACAGAGAGGCTGCTTCTGCTGTTGCTGCAAGTAGTCAGATAGTTAGCTAGGCATTTTAGTGTCAGCTAGTTTAGCCAGATAGGGTACTGTGTCAATTGAACCTTCCAGCATCCAAATTATTTGTGCTAATAGTGTGGTGCAAGCAGGAGAGTTCACATTTCAGAATCTAAATACTTTCTGCTAATAGTGTGGTCCAATAACATTAACCCCTTAAGCCTCAAGGGTGGTTTGCACATTAATGACCGGGCCAATTTTTACAATTCTGACCACTGTCCATTTATGAAGTTATAACTCTGGAACGCTTCAATGGATCCTGGTGATTCTGACCCTGTTTTCTCGAGACATATTGGGCTTCATTACAGTGGTAACATTTATTTGATACTACCTGCATTTATTTGTGAAAAAAGCAGAAATTTGGGGAAAAATTTGGAAAATTTCGCAATTTTCCAACTTTGAATTTTTATGCCCTTAAATCACAGAGATATGTCACACAAAATACTTAATAAGTAACATTTCCCACATGTCTACTTTACATCAGCACAATTTTGGAACCAATTTTTTTTTTGTTAGGGAGTTATAAGGGTTAAAAGTTGACCAGCAATTTCTCATTTTTACAGCACCATTTTTTTTAGGGACAACATCACATTTGAAGTCATTTTGTGGGGTCTATATGATAGAAAAGAACCAAGTGTGACACCATTCTAAAAACTGCACCCGTCAAGGTGCTCAAAACCACATTCAAAAAGTTAATTAACCCTTCAGGTGTTTCACAGGAATTTTTGGAATGTTTAAAAAAAAATGAACATTTAACTTTTTTTCACAAAAAATTTACTTCAGCTCCAATTTGTTTTATTTTACCAAGGGTAACAGGAGAAAATGGACCCCAACAGTTGTTGTACAATTTGTCCTGAGTACGCCGATACCCCATATGTGGGGGTAAACCACAGTTTGGGCGCATGGCAGAGCTCGGAAGGGAAGGAGCGCCGTTTGACTTTTCAATGCAAAATTGACAGGAATTGAGATGGGACGCCATGTTGCATTTGGAGAGCCACTGATGTGCCTAAACATTGAAACCCCCCACAAGTGACACCATTTTGGAAAGTAGACCCCCTAAGGAACTTATCTAGAGGTGTGGTGAGCACTTTGACCCACCAAGTGCTTCACAGAAGTTTATAATGCAGAGACGTAAAAATAAAAAATCATATTTTTTCACAAAAATGATTTTTCGCCCTCAATTTTTTATTTTCCCAAGGGTAAGAAAATAAATTGGATGCCAAACATTGTTGTGCAATTTGTCCTGATTACGCTGATACCCTATATGTGGGGGTAAACCACTGTTTGGGCACATGGCAGAGCTCGGAAGGGAAGGAGCGCCTTTTCACTTTTCAATGCAAAATTGACTGGAATTGAGATGGGACGCCATGTTGCGTTTGGAGAGCCACTGATGTGCCTAAACATTGAAACCCCCCACAAGTGACACCATTTTGGAAAGTAGACCCCATAAGGAACTTATCTAGATGTGTTGTGAGAGCTTTGAACCTCCAAGTGTTTCACTACAGTTTATAACGCAGAGCAGTGAAAATAAAAATTCTTTTTTTTTCCACAAAAATAATGTTTTAGCCCCAGTTTTGTATTTTCCCAAGGGTAACAGGAGAAATTGGACCCCAAAAGTTGTTGTCCAATTTGTCCTGAGTATGCTGATACCCTACATGGGGGGGAACCACTGTTTGCACGCATGGCAGAGCTCGGAAAGGGAAAGAGCGCCATTTGGAATGCAGACTTAGATGGATTGGTCTGCAGGCATCACATTGCATTTGCAGAGCCCCTGATGCACCTAAACAGTAGAAACCCCCACAAGTGACCCCATATTGGAAACTAGACCCCCCAAGGAACTTAGCTAGATGTGTTGTGAGAACTTTGAACCCCCAAGTGTTTCACTACAGTTTATAACGCAGAGCCGTGAAAATAAAAAATCATTTTTTTTCCACAAAAATTAATTTTTAGCCCCCAGTTTTGTATTTTTCCAAGGGTAACAGGAGAAATTGGACCCCAAAAGTTGTTGTCCAAATTTTCCTGAGTACGCTGATACCCTACATGTGGGGGAACCACCGTTTGCACGCATGGCAGAGCTCGAAAGGGAAGGAGCGCCATTTGGAATGCAGACTTAGATGGATTGGTCTGCAGGCGTCACGTTGCATTTGCAGAGCCCCTGATGTACCTAAACAGTAGAAACCCCCACAAGTGACCCCATATTGGAAACTAGACCCCCCTAGGAACTTATCTAGATGTGTTGTGAGAACTTTGAACCCACAAGTGTTTCACTACAGTTTATAACGCAGAGCCTTAAAAATAAAAAAATATTTTTTTCCCACAAAAATGGTTTTTTAGCCCCCAAAATTTTTATTTTCCCAAGGGTAACAAGAGAAATTGGACCCCAAAAGTTGTTGTCCAATTTGTCCTGAGTACACTGATACCACATGTGTTGGAGTAAACCCCCGTTTGGGCGCACGGGAGAGCTCGGAAGGGAAGGAGCACTGTTTTACTTTTTCAACACAGAATTGGCTGGAATTGAGATCGGACGCCATGTCGTGTTTGGAGAGCCCTGATATGCCTAAACAGTGGAAACCCCCAATTGTAACTTAAACCCTAACCCAAACACACCCCTAACCCTAATCCCAACCACACCCCTAACCCCAACCACACCCCTAACCCCAACACACCCCTAACCCTAATCCCAACCCTAACCACACCCCTAACTCCAACACACCCCTAACCCTAATCCCAACCATAACCCTAATCACACCCCTAAACCTGACACACCCCTAACCCTAATCCCAACCGTAAATGTAATCCAAACCCTAACCTTAACTTTAGCCCCAACCCTAACTGTAGCCCTAACCCTAACTTGAACCCTAACCCTAACTTTAGCCCCAACCGTAACCCTAACTTTAGCCCCAGCCCTAACCCTAACTTTAGCCCCAACCCTAACTGTAGCCCTAACCCTAGCCCCAACCCTAACCCTAGCCCCAACCCTAACCCTAGCCCTAACCCTAGCCCTAACCCTAACCCTAGCCCTAACCCTAACCCTAATGGGAAAATGGAAATAAATACTTTTTTTAATTTTATTATTTTTCCCTAACTTAGGGGGTCATGAAGGGGGGTTTGATTTACTTTTAAAGCGGGTTTTTTAGCGGATTTTTATGATTTGCTGCTGTCACACACTAAAAGACGCTTTTTATTGCAAAAAATAGTTTTTGCGTCTCCACATTTTGGGAGCTATAATTTTTCCATATTTTGGTCCACAGAGTCATGTGAGGTGTCTTGTTTTTTGCGGGACGAGTTGACGTTTTTATTGGTAACATTTTGCTGCGATAGTCGGCTGACACCCGGCCACGGTCGGCCGCGCTCCCCCCGTGAGCGCGGCCGATTGCATATGACGTACTATCCCGTCACTGGGAATTAAGTCCCAGGTCACCTCGACGGGATAGTATGTCATATGGGATTAAGGGGTTAAGGGTATTTTTTCATGGTCAGTAAACGCTGCTGGTTTGACGCTGCGTTTATCCGCAGCATCAAACCCGCAGCAGCCAGAAGTTACAGCATAGTGGATGGGATTTGAAGAAATCCCATCTCCAGTATGTGTGCAGGTACGCCTCCGGCTTCCCTGCAGTGAAGGACATGCGACGCGTCTTTTGAAACTGCAGTATGTCAATTTATCTTGCAGAGACGCTCCATCTCCACAAGATAAATTTCCCATTCAATGTATTGGGCATGGTGATTCCACATGGTTTAGTGAACACATGCGGAATCACCTGCGTTCTAAAGCCGGCAGCGCTTTGGACGCAGCGGACATGTTCTGCGTCCAAAGCGCTGCCGGTTCCTAACCGTGGAAACATACCCTAATGGGAGCAGACCTAATACATGCTGGCTCTCTCCTTTTTATCAGGCTTACCCTAGCCTGATGTCAAACTCCATTGTGCTTTTTAGTTGTCTCTTTCCATGGGTATGTTATTAGATCACATCTGTTTGCCTTGCAGGAGGTGTTTCTGCCTGTGACCTGCTTGTGACTTGTCTCATGGAGATTATTTCTCTCCACAGTCTGTGTTTCTATTGCTCCTCCTTGTGGACGCCTAGGGTTGTAGCTTGTGTTTATTACAACATATACCTTTATTAGTAGCTTGGGTCACTCTCATCTTTAATTATTCATGTAATTGCCCTATAGGTCTTCTTCATACCCTTGTTGTCACTAGGCACTGCATTCATATGACTTCTCCTCTAGTGCATGGCTATTTGAGCTCATGGCTAGTTAGTTATATATATATATGGGTAGGGGTATGGTTTTGGGTTATTGCATGTTTTTAAGTGATTTTATTACTCTTATGTGAGTCCCATTTGTATCAAGAAAGTTAAATACTTATTCATGTACTAGATGGAGGCCCGATGGGATAATGTCGCGATGGGGGCAGGCTTTGCAGCATTGAGAATCTCTCCCCCAGGTGCTCACCCACCTATCCACTCTCTCTTTCCCCATGTGCTGACTTCTCCCGTCTGTGCTCTGTTCTTTGACCTGTCTACCCCATGTGCTATCCCCCCCATTTCTCTCCTTCCTGTGCTGTGTTCTCGCCTCAAAGACAATACTGACATTACACTAGATCGCAGAGGATATGCAGCGCCCCAGGTTCCTGGTCGTTGCAGTAATATCATTCTCCTCTAGGGGGGAGTGATGTTACGTTTGGAGGCAAGGGATGACAACCGAATCCAGGTATCACAAACATGCAACACATTTCGCACTCCACCAGGCCACCAGGGGGAGCTATGCTCCTATTTATTGGGGCACTCTTCACACTTAGGTAAAACTGGTTGCCTGGGGAGGAAGTTAGGCAGTTGCTGGCTGAGCTTCGCTTAGGTAGTTGGTCCCTGGCAGGGGTGGGAGCCTGTCAGAGGCTGAGACAGAAGGACACGGAGCTGTGCCTGCCCTAAGTGCGGCAGTTCCTAAGAACGGACACTGAAAGAGAACTGTATTGTAGAGAGGGTGAAGAAGTCATAGCAAAGGTGTGGATACCAGGAGGAGTTCTGCCCTATACAGGCTGCCTCCTTCTGAGGCGCAGGATCCCGGTAGCTGGAACACCGAGGGAGCAACAGTCCTTTATGCCTTGCTCCAGAGACCGACAGGACAGCTAATTACATGTTACTGATCCGCCCCTACACCCAGTAGGCAAGGTGGCACCGCTTAGAGGCTGAGGCATGATAGAGTCCCTGTAAAACACCTCAAGCCACCGGTCATACAGGTTTGTCCTATCCATCTGGGGGACAGAGAGAGAGACACAACATCTACAACATCTGTGAGGACCTTATGAGATGCTTAGCAGTAAGGCACTACAACACCAAGGTGCTAGAGGAAGGCTACTGATTTCTACCTGGACAAGGGGACTCTTTGCTTGCATCCAAACCAGCAGGACTCTGCCTGCCCTGTGATCCAGTGCTCTGGACTATAGATGCTGAAGCCTTCAGTAAAACGTAAAGAGACTGCAACCTTGTGTCCTCGTTCTTCACTGCGCCTCACACCATCCATCATCTACACACTGGGAAGCCCTGGGGACATACTTCACCTGTGGGAAGGTATACCATCTAGCTGCCATAACATCACCCCAGCGGGCACCTTTAAGCCGCGTCGGTCACCCTGACCGAAAACCACAGGTGGCGTCACGAATATAAACTCTATCCCTTTAAAGACCTTTCCCTAAAACACGGACGTCCCAAGGGCCTTGGACCGGGTCAGCCACCGTGACATCCCCCTGTGAACCGAAGGACCCGGTACCGAGTACTCCATTGCCCTTGTGGGCGCTCCAGATACATTTTTTGAGGTAAAATATGTTTTAAAAATAGTTAGTGAAATATTTTACCTCACAAAATGAATCCACTGTGATGCCCTGCTGTAATGTCAGTATTGTCTTTTGCTTCCTCCCCTACCCAGGAGATGTGGTATGCTCCGTACACAGTCAGACACAGTCAATTTTTAATGTGACTGGCTTCCTCTGCCTGTAGACACGTCGCACATCTGCTGCCGGGATCAGCCAAATGATTCACTGCACCTGTGCGTAATTCGTGCAGGCACAGTAAATCAGACTGCCGCCATCTTTGTGCAGACAGATAGCGGCAGTCACATTAAAACTGCGCATGTGCTCCTCCTGTACAAAGATGGCAGCAGTCAGTGAATCACTCATCTGATCCCGTTGGTGGTGTGTTCGCGACAGTGTTCCACCGGTGGTAACGTGCAAGAGGCTGCGTGAGTGTGTGAGTGTGTATGGAGTATAGAGTGTGTGTGAGTGTGTATGGCGTATAGCGCGTTTGTGAGTGTGTGTGTGAGGCGTATAGTGTGTGTGAGGCATATAGAGTGTGTGTGAGGCGTATAGAGTGTGTGTGAGTGTGTATGGCGTATAGAGTGTGTGTGGTGTATAGAGTGTGTGTGAGTGAGTGAGGAGTATAGAGTGTGTGTGAGTGTGTCAGGCGTATAGAGTGTGTGTGAGTGTGTGAGGCATATAGAGTTTGTGTTAGTGTGTGAGGTGTATGGAGTGTGTGTGAGGCGTATAGAGTGTGTGTGTGAGTGTATGGCGTATAGAATGTGTGAGTGTGTGAGGCATATAGAGTGTGTGAGTGTGTGAGGCGTATAGAGTGTGTGTGAGGCATATAGAGGGTGTGTGAGGCGTATAGAGTGTGTGAGTGTGTGAGGTGTATAGAGTGTGCATGAGTGTGTGAGGCGTATAGAGTGTGTGAGTGTGTGAGGCGTATAGAGTGTGTGAGTGTGTATGGTCTATAGAGTGCGTGTGAGTGGGTGAGGCATATAGAGTGTGTGTGAGTGTGTGAGGCGTATAGCGTGTGTGTGAGTGTGTATGGTGTATAGATTGTGTGTGTGGGAGTGTGAGTGTGTGTGTGTGGTGCGATGGTGTTCCGCTGATTGTACCGCGCAATAGGTTGGTAGCAGCAGCAGTTTCCATATTGAGACACCCATCACTTAGGTGTCCCAATATGGCAGTCAGTGAACTTCCTCCACTTGGAATTCTGGGATACGATGACATCTGGACAGAACGGTAAATGAAAACATTACAAGGCAATTACATTCATGTACTAGATGGTGGCCCGATTCTAACGCATCGGGTATTCTAGAATATGTATAGTAGTATATAGCACAGCCCATGCAGTATATAACACATCCCATGCAGTATATAACACAGCCCACGTAGTATATAACACAGGCCACGTAGTATATAACACAGGCCACGTAGTATATAACACAGCTACGTAGTATATTGCAAAGCCACATAGTATATAGTACAGCCATGTAGTATATTGCATAGCCACATAGTATATTGCACAGCCCACGCAGTATATAGCACAGCCACGTAGTATATAACACAGCCACGTAGTATATAGCACAGCCATGTAGTATATAGCAGAGCCCATGTAATATATAGCTTAGAGACATACTATATAACACAGGTCACGCAGTATATAACACAGCCCATGTAGTATACAGCACAGAGACGTACTATATAACACAGGCCACGCAGTATATAACACAGCCCATGCAGTATATAACACAGCCACGTAGCATATTGCACAGCCACGTATATAGCGCAGCCCACATAGTATATAGCAGAGAGACATAGTATATAACAGGCCATGCAGTATATAACACAGGCCATGCAGTATATAACACAGCCCACGTAGTATATAGGAATGTGGGCCCCAGATCCCTGTTGAAAAAAGAATTAAAATAAAAAATAGTTATATATTCACCTTCCAGCGGCCCCCGGATCCAGCCCAGGCGTTTAACAATGCTCCTCGCGACGCTCCGGTCCCAAGAATGCATTGCGGCAATAACATGTGATGATGTAGCGGTCTTGCGAGACCGCTACGTCATCATCTCGCAAGACCACTACGTCATGTCCGGGCATTGCCGCAATGCATTCTTGGGACCGGAGCGTCGCGAGGAACGGGAAAGGCGCCGGAAGGTGAGAATAATTATTTTTTTAATTTTTTTATTATTTTTAACATTAGATCTTTTTACTATTGATGCTGCCTAGGCAGCATCAATAGTAAAAAGTTGGTCACACATGGTTAATAGCAGCGTTAGCAGACTGCGTTACACCGCGTTATGCCGCGGTGTAACGCGGTCCGTTTAACGGACTGCTAAACCACTATGGGGGCACTGACTGGGGAGTAGGGAGGGGGCACTGACTGGAGGGGAGTAGGGAAGGGCGAATTCGCGGCAGGACTGCACGGGATTTCCGTTACAGACAGACGGAAGTACCCCTTAGACAATTATATATATAGATTAGGTGTGCACATCCTAATAGCATTCTTTCTTCACCCATTAATGTTATTGTACCTTCAATGCAGGGTGTAGCACCCAGTTTAGTATTATATTTGGTTATATATGCTTATGGCACTTTGGTGCACCCTGGAGTGCCCACTAGGACCTTGGGGTACTCGGTACCGGGTCAGTACAGTTCTTAAAGGGATGTGTTACAGTGGCAGTGACCCGGTCCGTGGCCCTGGGCATCCAATAAAAGGGGTTTTTAAGTGAGAAAATAAAGTCTAATGAGTAGTGTTCCTGTGGTACTCAGCCAGGGATGGCCGACGCTGCTTAAAGGGGTCTTCTGGGGATGATGGTATTGCAGCAGAGATGGTATAGTTCCCCACAGGTAGAACTTAGTCCCGAGGGCTCCCGGTGCAGTTGGTAAGGATGATAGATGGTGAAGTGCAGGAAAGAATTGGAGGTCACAAGGTTGCAGTCTCTTTACCTTTTATGGATGCAGTTCAGGTACAGGTTACAGGTGGTCTTTGGAATCCAGGCAGCCTGGAAGCGATTCGGAATCCCCCTAGCCAGGTGGGTTTGGAAGCCTTCCTTACTGCGCAGTGTTTTAAGTTCCTCGCTGTCTGAGACTTCATACAAGGTCCTCTCTTTCTCTCTGTCCCTTTTAGGTGGACACTACCCGCAAGGCAGGCAAATCGAGCTGTTTTACATGTTTCCCTTCTCGTGGTGACTCTGGGCTCTATCTGCTGCTGTGCCTTCTGGTGTAATGGTGGCTAGGAGACTTGGAATCTCCTGCCCGCTGGTTTCTGCTGTTGGGCATACAGTTACCCCCACAACCTCGGAATTCCGGCCTCCGGTTTCTGCACTTGAGCCTGGAGTGAGCCCAGTCGCAGCTCCACTCCAGTTTCTCTCTCTCCTTTACTTTTTCTCCCCTCACAGTCTCCTACAGACTGCTCTGACAGGAGTTGCAGAACCAGACATCTGCTTAGCTCCAGCTCTCCTCTTGACTGACTAGCTAACTCCTCCTTCAGCCAGAATATATAAAGGCATGCTACCCTGACACCAGGTCTAGAGCTCCCCTTTCTGGCCTGGAGTCAGAACAGTGTTGTATGTACATGTTACCTGTTAAAGGGATCCTTGTCGCTTCCAGGCATGGCATCACCCTTCCCCGTGAGGAAGGCAATACCACTGTAACAACAGGCTTCCTGGGGTGTTACACACCCTAATCCCTAATAATAATGGTCCAGACACTAGGTCACATTTCAGAATCTAAATTCTTTCTGATAATGGTGTGGTCCAGATATCAGGTGTTAGCACCATGCCGGCTCTGACAGGCAGGGTCTCCGGCATGTCTCTTCAGTCACCCATGCTGCAGACAGTTCTTCCCTTCCCCATGCTCTGCATGCTTCCAGCCAGTTCTCTAACCATATCCTTAGGGTATGCGTGCGTGTGCTCCAGCCTTCTTAAAGGGTCAGTGCCTGCACTTGCTATTTCCTCCCCAGCCAATGGCTGTGGGACATTATGTATATGTTGCTTCCTCCCCACCGGGGAGGTGCTTGAGCAACCTTCCTGTTTACAGTCTATGTTGTGCAAGGTTGCTAACCAGTGCAAGTCCTGGTTGCTTCACGCTAGTGCAAATCCTGCTTGCTGCACTCTGATGCAAATCCTGCCTGCTGCACTCCAGTGTAATTCCTGCCTGCTGCACTCTGATGCAAATACTGCCTGCTGCATATGATGCAAATACTGCCTGCTGCAATCTAAGTGCAATTCCTGCATGCTGCACTCTAGTACAAATCCTGCTTGCTGCACTCTGGTGCAGACCCTGTCTGCTGCACTCTGACACAAGCTCTGCCTGCTACTCCATCCAGTCTGTCCTTCTGGGTCCAGCTGCTGCGCGACCATTGGTCTGTCCTGGAGTGGCACCTGGCGTTCATCGGGAGTCTAGTCTAACCTCACCCTCAGAGGCTCTAGTAAACAGCCTGGTGATCGCTTAGTCACACCCCACCAGGCTTTCCGCGAGCCACGTCCGTGAAATCAGGCCACATTTCAGAATCTAAATCCTTTCTGCTAAAGGCCCCGTCACACATAGCGATTTACCAACGATCACAACCAGCGATACGACCTGGCCGTGATCGTTGGTAAGTCGTTGTGTGGTCGCTGGGGAGCTGTCACACAGACAGCTCTCTCCAGCGACCAACGATCAGGGGAACGACTTCGGCATCGTTGAAACTGTCTTCAACGATGCCGAAGTCCCCCTGCAGCACCCGGGTAACCAGGGTAAACATCGGGTTACTAAGCGCACGGCCGCGCTTAGTAACCCGATGTTTACCCTGGTTACCAAAAAAACAAACAGTACATACTCACCATCTGATGTCCGTCAGGTCCCTCGCCGTCTGCTTCCTGCTCTGACTGAGTGCCGCCGTACAGTGAGAGCAGAGCGCAGTGGTGACGTCATTGCTGTGCTGTGCTCTCACTGTACGGCGGCACTCAGTCAGAGCAGGAAGCAGACGGCAAGGGACCTGACGGACATCAGATGGTGAGTATGTACTGTTTGTTTTTTTTTACATTTACGCTGGTAACCAGGGTAAACATCGGGTTACTAAGCGTGGCCCTGCGCTTAGTAACCCGATGTTTACCCTGGTTACCAGTGAAGACATCGCTGGATCGGTGTCACACACACCGATTCAGCGATGTCAGCGGGACCTCAACGACCAAAAAAAGGTCCAGGCCATTCCGACACGACCAGCGATCTCGCAGCAGGGGCCTGGTCGCTGGTACGTGTCACACATAGCGAGATCGCTACTGAGGTCGCTGTTGCGTCACAAAACTTGTGACTCAGCAGCGATCTCGCTAGCGATCTCGCTATGTGTGACGGGGCGTTAATAGTGTGGTCCAGCCAGGAGTCCACATTTCAGAATCTAAATCCTTTGTGCTAACTGTGTTGTCCATCCAGGAATCCACATTTCAGCATCTATTTGCTTTGTGCTAATTGTGTGGTCCAGACATCAGTCCACATTTCAGGATTCAAATCTTTTGTGCTAATTATGTGGTCCAGCCACACTATCTCAACAAATAAATATATTGTTAATTTACTGACAGTTTTGGGAGCCCTACTGCTACAGGCAAGACATATGAAGGAGACCTAACTTGGAGACCAAACAGTTCCAAAAATTAGGGGCAGACACCTCTAAAGTGGCATCAATTTCCCCAGAGTAGAAATAGTATAATGGGGCTGTGACACCCCTTACAGGCAACCCACCAGATGGAGACAATACTTGAATTCTCCACTTTTGAGAAAATAGTAACCTCACCAGCAGTAGCAACAGCAGGCACAGAAGCTACAACCAAGGTGTCACAGACTGCAATAACCACAACATCGTCTTGTCTGCCCAGTCTGTGACTGGGGTGCAAAATCTACACTTTCAGGGAACAGCCGGATGCGCTTATTCATCAGGACACCACCAGCAGTGCTGAAGACATGTTCTGAGAGAACGCTGGCTGCCGTGCATGACAAAACCTCCTATGTTACATAGTTATTAAGGTTGAAGGAAGACTTTAAGTGCATCTAGTTCAACCCATAGCCTAACCTAACATGCCCTAACATGTTGATCCAGAGGAAGGCAAAAAAAACCCATGTGGCAAAAAGTAAGCTCCACCTTGGGGAAAAAAATTTCTTCCCGACTCCACATACGGCAATCAGACTAGTTCCTTGGATCAACGCCCTATCAAGGAATCTAGTGTATATACCCTGTAACATTATACTTTTCCAGAAAGATATCCAGTCCCCTCTTAAATTTAAAGAAGTTGTCCACTACTATAACCTTTTTTTTTTTTTTTCATAAAATCTTGCTATTATGGGCCACTGAAAACATCTACTGTGTTTATTTTAGCAATATTACCTTTCATCATGCTGTAGCAGCACATTTTAGTGCTGGATTCAGCTCTCATGGGGTTAATCGACAACTTCCTTTCTCCTGAGTCATTGTGCTCTAATACTACAAGTTCCATGATGCATTGCACTGCTACTAAGCCTGAACCTAGCACATGCAATCCAAAACACACCCCAACCCCTCCCTCCTCTCCCTCCTCTAGCTTCAAAAAGATTTGTGATGTCATTTCTGTCCGACCTCCTCTTTTACATTTGTCCAACCCACACTCCATTACAGATAGATAGATAGAGGGAAAGATAGATAGATAGAGGGAAAGATAGATAGATAGATAGACAGATAGATAGATACATACAGATATATCTATGTCTATTTCCATAGATATGTCCATATCCATGTTTCTAAACCCCTTCACCCCCTGGAGCTTTTTTGTTTTCGTTTATCGCTCCCCTTCTTTCCAGAGCCATAATTTTTCCGTCAATATGGCCATGTGAGGGCTTATCTTTTGCAGAACAAGTTCTACTTTTGAACGCCATCATTGGTTTTAGCATGTCGTGTAGCAAAAAATGTGAAAAAAATTCAAAGTGCAATGAAATGGCAAAAAAAGTGCAATCCCACGCTTGTTTTTTGCTTGGCTTTTTGGCTAGGTTCACTAAATGCTAAGGCTGTGTGCACACGTTGCGGATCTGATTGCAGATCCGCAGCGTTTTTTGCTGCACTGAATTGCATCAAATCCGCAGTGTAGTGTACAACCAATGTAAGCCTATGGGAGCCGCAGACTTGTGCACATGCTGCGGAAAAAGCCGCACCGAAACCGCACCAAGAACTGCATCAAAACCGCACCAAAAACTGTATCAAAACCGCACCAAAACTGCGAAACTGCACCAGATTTTGATGCAGTTTTTGGTGCAGTTTTGATGCAGTTTTTGGTTCAGTTTTTATGCTTTTTTTGGTGCGGTTTATGCGCAGTTTTAATGCCGTTTTTGGAAATAAGTAAATAAACGGAAAATGTGCATGATTTGAATGGAAACATGCATGAAAAAACGGATTCCAAGGCCGGATTCATCATTTCACAGCTCAGTTTCATACTTTTTTTCCGGATCCGTCGCTGTGCGTTTTTTTGCCGGACAGAAAAAACGTTCCTCTGTATGTGTTTTCCATCCGGCGGAAACAGCTTTTTTGACGGATCAGGCAAAAAACGGATGAAACTCTATGAGAAAAAGACGGATCCGTCGGAAAAAAATGGATCCGTTTTTTTCAAAACTCGCCGGATTGTGCCTCACGGCAAAAACCTGATGTGTGAAAGCAGCCAAATATATGGATAGATACATCTATGTATCTATAGATATATCTATAGATAAATATATCTATAGATAGATATATCCATAGATATATAATAGAAAGGCCGATGTTTCTATAAGGCTACTTTCACACTTGCGTTTTTCGCAATCCGTCTTTTTGGGAAAAAAACGGATCCTGCAAATGTGCTCGCAGGATGCGTTTTTTACCCATAGACGTGTATTAGTGAAGGATCGCGACGGATGGCCACACGTCGCGTCCATCGTGCAACGGATGCGTCGTGTTTTGGCGGACCGTTGGCACATCCGTCACGTCTGCCATTTTCTACCGCGCATGCGCGGCCAAAACTCCGCCCCCTCCTCCCCGGACTTCAGAATGGGCAGCGGATGCGTTGAAAAACTGCATCCGCTGCCCACGACGTACACAAATTTCACAACGTGCGTCGGTACGTCGGCCCAACGCATAGCGATGGACCCGTGCCGACGCAAGTGTGAAACAGGGCTTAATGAGCGTTTAATTTAATAAAAAACTGAAAAAAACGGCGTGGGCTCCTGCGCAATTTTCTGCGCCAGAGGAGGAAAGCCGACGGCCGAGGCCAATATTTGTAGCCTGCTATGAATATCAGCCCACAGCTGTCTGCGTAGCCTTTACTGCCTATTAAAATAGAGGGACCCCCCCCAAAAAATGACGTGGGGTCCCCCTATATTTTATAGCCAGAAAGGCTACGCAGACAGCTGCGGGCTGATATTAATAGCCTAGAGAGGGGCCATGGATATTGGTCCCCCCCCCCCCCCCGGCTACAAATACCAGTCCGCAGCCACCCCAGAAATGGCGCATCTGTAAGTCTACGTTCACATTAGCGTTCGGCGCCGCAGCGTCGCCGCATGCGTCATGCGCCCCTATATTTAACATGGGGGCGCATGGACATGCATTGTGCTGCGTTTTGCGATGCATGGGTTTTTTTGGCCGCAAGCGTTGGGCGCAGAGGACGCAAGTTGCATTTTTTTTGCGTCCAACTTTCGGCCAAAAAGGACGCATGCATCGCAAAACGCAGCGTTTTAGCGTGCGTTTTGTTGCGTTTTTGTTTGTGTTGTGCGTTGCGTCTCCGACGCTGCGGCGCACAACGCAAATGTGAACGTAGCCTTAGATGCGCCAATTCCGGCACTGAGGCTGGTTTCACACTTGCGTTTTTGGACGCTGCGTTTTAGCGCTAAAAAACGCATGCGTTTTTTTCCTATACTTAACATTAAAAACGCATGCGTTTTTTCGCATGCGTTTTGACGCGTTTTCGGCAACGCATGCGTTTTTGAACGCGCGCGTTTGTTTGCGTTAAAAACGCATGCGTTTTTATAGAAAAAAAACAGAAAAAACACTGAAAAACCACCCACCACCATCAGGGTGATAAAGGGATCCAAACCCTAACCCTACCCCTAACCTCACCCCTAACCGTTTAATGAACATTTTATGACATAGTGCCACGATATTTCAGTGCCACGTATATAAGTGCAACGTATGTAAGTGCCACGTATGTAAGTGCCACGTGCCACGTATGTAAGTGTCACGTATGTAAGTGCCACGTATATAAGTGCCACGTATGTAAGTGCAACGAGCCATGTATATAAGTGCCACGTATGTAAGTGCCACGTGCCACGTATTTAAGTGCCACGTATGCAAGTGTCACATATGTAAGTGCCACGTATGTAAGTGCCACGTGACACGTATTTCAGTGCCACGGATTTAAGTGCCACGTATTTCAGTGCCACGTGCCATGTATTTCAGTGCCACCTATGTAAGTGCCACCTATGTAAGTGCCACGTATTTCAGTGCCACATATTTCAGTGCCACGTATTTCAGTGCCACGTATTTCTGTCACGTTTAGGGTTAGGGTTAGGCCCTAACCCTACCCCTAGCTATTTCTATTTATAGTGGGTTTTCTTGTGGATTTTGATGATTGGCAGCTGTCACACTTCTCAGCATGCGTTTTAAAAACGCAAACGCATGCAAAAACGCATGTAAACGCGGCAAAACGCTGCGTTTTTTTCTACATGCAAAAACGCATGCGTCTAAAAAACGCAGCGTTTTACCACGTTTACATGCGTTTTTTCACACATGCGGTTTTTTAAAAAACGCATGCAGATAAAAACGCAAGTGTGAAACCAGCCTAAGCCCCTCTCTTCCCACTCCCGTGTAGCGGTGGGATATGGGGTAATAAGGGGTTAATGTCACCTTGCTATTGTAAGGTGACATTAAGCCGGGTTAATAACGGAGAGGCGTCAATAAGACACCTATCCATTACTAATCCAATATTAATAAAGGGTTAATAAAACACACACATTAGGAAAAAGTATTTTAATATTCTTCATTTCACCATACTTACCATACTTCAGCCCCTGCAAAAAACGTAAAATAATAAACCGTATACTACCTGTCCGCCGTAGTCCAAATAATAACGAGTGTCCCACGACGACCTCCCCTATAGAACAGAGACATCGGGTGATGTCACTGCTCTATAGGACCCTCAGTAACACACTGACAGGAGACAATGGCTCCTGCAGTGCATCACTGAGGTTACTATAGTTCACTGGTCTCACTTTATGGCAAAAAGCTGCGTGGGAACTTTCTCATACAGCATACCATAAAGTGAGACTAGGGACTATTTTCTCACAGGGGCGTAGGAATACATTGTGGGGAATACATTGTGGAAGGATACCTTCCTCCCCTCATTGTCTTCCTGGAGCCCCTGGAGAGTGGTTGCATCAGCAGATGCTCCTGTTCTCCATGGGAGATCGTCGTGGGACACTCATTATAATTGGATTTCTGCAGATCAGGGAGTATATTGGTTGTTTATTATTTTAATATTTTTTATGACACTGGCTTCGGGGATCAAAGTGACAAGTGATGGTGAGTATGTAATCTATGTTATATGTACTGTATGTCTGTATGTATGTACTGTATGTATGTATGTACTGTATGCGCATGTCGTCGCATGCTGCATGTCGTCGCATGGCGCATGTCGTCGCATGTCGTCGCATTTCGTCTGCAGTCGCATGGCGTCGCATGGCGCATGCCGTCGCATGGCGCATGCCGTCGCGTGGTGCATGCCGTTGCGTGTCGCATGGCGCATGTCGTCGCATGCCGTCGCATGCAGTCGCATGGCGCATGCAGTCGCATGACGCATGCAGTCGCATGGCGCATGTCGTCGCATGGCGCATGCTGTCGCATGGCGCATGTCGTCGCATGGCGCATGTCGTCGCATGCCGTCGCATGGCGCATGCCGTCGCATGCATCATGTCGTCACATGCATCATGTTGTCGCATGGCGCATGTCGGCGCATGCAGCATGTCGTCGCATGCTGCATGTCGTCGCATGGCGCATGTTCTGTATGTGTGTATGTACTGTATATGTGTGTTTTTTTTTTGTTTTGTTTTTTTTTACATTCAACACATTAGCCGGATGATGGGACTACTACTGTCCCATCATTGGCTAATGTGTCACTGACTGTCACTGTAGCAGGCAGAGCATGATGGGACTTGTAGTCCCATCGGACAATGCCTGCACACAGAGACACACACACACACACACACACCAAAGACCACCCCACCCCCCGCAGCAGACCCAGCACATACCGGCAGCAGAGCCCCGGCGCCGGCCCCCACCCCCACCCCCACATGCCGGCGCAGAGCCCCGGCGCCGTATCTACATACCGGCGCTGGCACGCAGAGCACCGGTGCCGGCCCCCACCCCCACATGCCAGCGCAGAGCCCCGGCGCCGTACCCACATACCGGCGCTGGCACGCAGAGCACCGGCGCCGGCCCCCACCCCCACATGCCGGCGCAGAGCCCCGGCGCCGTACCCACATACCGGCGCTGGCACGCAGAGCACCGGCGCCGGCCCCCACCCCCACATGCCAGTGCAGAGCCCCGGCGCCGTACCCACATTCTGGCGCTGGCACGCAGAGCCCCGGCGCCGTACCTACATACCGGCGCTGGCACGCAGAGCACCGGCGCCGGCCCCCACCCCCACATGCTGGCGCAGAGCCCTGGCGCCGTACCCACATACCGGCGCTGGCACGCAGAGCACCGGTGCCGGACCCCACCCCCACATGCCGGCGCAGAGCCCCGGCGCCGTACCTACATACCGGCGCTGGCACGCAGAGCACCGGCGCCGGCACGTACATACAGACCTCAGCGCCCGCACCTTCATCATCCCTGCCTAGCCCCGCCCGCCCCCAGCACAGCCCCGCAGGCAGCCACCAGCCCCGCCCACAGCCCAGTCACTCTTGATGAGTGACTGCTGACTGTGCGGCTGGGACACACCTGCTGCTGACGTCACGTCAATATCCAGAGTCTGGAAATTGACGTGACGTCGGCGGAAATAAGCGGCGGCTGCAGCCTGGGGGTCACGTGACCCGGACTCAGCCGCCGCTACAGCGCCGCTCACAGGCGAAAATGGCAACAAAAGGTATTTGCACAATTCATCAGGGGCCCCGGGTGGATACATTGGGGGGTTAATTGAAGGTAGTGGACAACCCCTTTAAGTAATGAATCACTCATCATTACAACATCATACGGCAGAGAGTTCCATAGTCTCACTGCTCTCACAGTAAAGAATCCGCGTCTGTTATTATACTTAAACCTTTTTTCCTCCAGACGTAGAGGATGCCCCCTTGTCCCTGTCTCAGGTCTATGATTAAAAAGATCATCAGAAAGGTCTTTGTACTGTCCCCTCATATATTTATACATTAAAATAAGATCACCCCTTAGTCTTCGTTTTTCCAAACTAAATATCCCCAAGTGTAATAACCTAGCTTGGTATTGCAGACCCCCCAGTCCTCTAATAACCTTGGTCGCTCTTCTCTGCACCCGCTCCAGTTCAGCTATGTCTTTCTTATACACCGGAGACCAGAACTATGCACAGTATTCTAAGTGTGGTCGAACTAGCGACTTGTAGAGAGGTAAAATTATGTTCTCCTCATGAGCATCTATGCCTCTTTTAATGCATCCCATTATTTTATTTGCCTTTGTAGCAGCTGCCTGACACTGGCCACTGAATATGAGTTTGTCATCCACCCATACACCCAGGTCTTTTTCATTGATGGTTTTGCCCAGAGTTTTAGAATTAAGCCCATAGTTATACATCTTATTACTTCTACCCAAGTGCATGACCTTACATTTATCCCCATTAAAGCTCATTTGTCATTTATCAGCCCAAGCTTCTAGTTTACATAAATCATCCTGTAATATAAAATTGTCCTCCCCTGTATTGATTACCCTGCAGAGTTTAGTGTCATCTGCAAATATTGAAATTCTACTCCGAATGCCCCCTACAAGGTCATTAATAAATATGTTAAAAAGAAGAGGGCCCAATACTGACCCCTGTGGTACCCCACTGCTAACCGCGACCCAGTCCGAGTGTGCTCCATTAATAACCACCCTTTGTTTCCTATCCCTGAGTCAGCTCTCAATCCACTTACACATATTTTCCCCTATCCCCATTATTCTCATTTTATGTAACAACCTTTTGTGTGGCACCGTATCAAAAGCTTTTGAAAAGTCCATATACACTACATCCACTGGGTTCCCTTGGTCCAGTCTGGAACTTACCTCTTCATAGAAGCTGATCAAATTAGTCTGACATGAACGGTCCCTAGTAAACCCGTGCTGATACTGGGTCATGAGGTTATTCCTCTTCAGATACTCCAGTATAGCATCCCTTAGAATGACCTCCAGGATTTTACCCACAGTAGAGGTTAAGCTTACTGGCCTACAATTACCGAGTTCAGTTTTTGTCACCTTTTTGAATATTGGCACCACATTTGCTATACGCCAGTCCTGTGGTACAGACCCTGTTATTATGGAGTCTTTAAATATTTAAAATAATGGTCTATCAATGACTGTACTTAATTCCTGCAGTACTCCCAGCAGTAACCCCCAACCTACTGTCTCCTTCCCCATAATCCTGTAGAATGTAAGCCCGCAAGGGCAGGGTCCTCGCCCCTCTGTATCAGTCCGTCATTGTTTGTTTACTGTAAGTGATATCTGTAACTTGTATGTAACCCTTCTCATGTACAGCACCATGGAATCAATGGTGCTATATAAATAAATAATAATAATAAAATACTCGAGGGTGTATCCCATCCGGGCCCAGAGATTTGTCAATTTTAGTGATTTTTAGACGCCGCCTACTTCCTGCTGGGTTAAGCAGGTGACATTTAATTGGGAATTTTCATCACTAGTCATTTTGTCTGCCATGGGATTTTCTTTTGTAAATACTGATGAAAAAAAGTCATTTAGCATATTGGCTTTTTCCTCATCCTCATCCACCATTTCACCCAGACTATTTTTAAGGGGGACAACACTATCATTTTTCACTATCATCATGTGTGACAGGCAAGCTCAGACCACTCTTCCATTTTTAAGACCAAAATGCCAAAGGGTCCAAACCTCCCATGATGGCATTGATAATGAGCTCGAGATACTCCTGCACCATCCTCTCCAGTTGTTCACTTTGGGTCAGACTTGTACTCTGCTCTCAACACACATCCCAGTGACATATTGATTTGTGAGACTAAGCACCATATAGGTGCCAAAGTGTCACATTAAAAAACACTCCAAAACATGAAATAAATAGGAGAAATGTGAAGTATAATGGTTAAAAGACAATTTTTTATTAAAGGACAGAGGTTAAAAAAGTATAAAGAAGACAAACAGACAAATTTAGCAATCAAGAGTCAACAACAGATTGTAATACTCCAATATTTCTCCTAATTTATATACTGTATTGTACTCTGTTCTGCTGGTGCAGTAAATGGTCTAAAAATGTGTGAAACAACCCACAGAAATCGCTTCTGCCACTTACACTGCTGATGCTAATATTTTTACATTGACAACTTGATGATCCCAGGTAGTGATGAGCGAGCATACTCGTTAATGCTCTGTTCTCGCCCAAATATCGCAGTTGCTCGGCGGGAGTTCAGGTCCCCACCCTCCTTGTTTAGTGCTCTTTAGAGCGCCAATCAACATGCAGGGATTGTCTGCCATGCACTGTAATGCCGCAGCCATGTTGGTTAACAATAATAACAATTTTTATTTATATAGCGCCAACATATTCCGCAGCACTTTACATTAAAGAGGGGACTTGTACAGACAATAGACATTACAGCACAACAATAAACACAGATCAAATCAGATACCAAGTGGAATGAGGGCCCTGCTCGCAAGCTTACAAACTATGAGGAAAAAGGGGAGACATGAGAGGTGGTTGGTAGGGTTGAGCGACTTTCATTTTTTTAAGATCGAGTCGGGTTTTGTGAAACCCGACTTTGTCCAGAGTCGAGTCGAGTGCAGTCGGCCGATTATCACTAAAAGTCGGGGATCGACCGAAACACGAAACCCAATGCAAGTCAATGGGGAAGCATAGTCGGCAGTGAGTGGAGGCCAGGAAAACACCTACAGTGCCCATTTTAATGCCAAAAACATCCATTCTTGTTTCTGAAGCTTGTCAATCTTAATTAACTTTATAATAATAGTTGGGCATAGGAAATTGGGGGTCATTTGGCAAAAGTTGTGGGGGGAGTAGGGCTGGCTCAAGTTTTTCGTGGGCCCAGGAAACGCGGACTACGTCACGGCGGTGGAGCAGGGAGAGGTAAGTATTTCAACGTTGCAAGTGCTGTGATCCTGAGCAAGCAGGGGGGGCCCACTCGTTCGCATTGGCACTGGCACAGGGCCCCTCAAAGTACGGCGGTGTGTTTGCATGGCGGGGGCGCCTCCCACCAGCAGCGACACTTTTGCGTACTCTGAGGGGCCCTGTGCCAGTGACGTCGCCAACGAGTATGCCCCCCCACCTGATGAAGGAACCTGCACTTTCATCTGCACCTTCCTCTTTGTCCCTGTGTAAGGTGGTATAACATGCCGGAAGGGGAACCTTACTTTCAGCAGGGTCAGATTCTGGCTGTGTAGAGTGCAAGGGGAATGTAGTGGTCTAGGTCAATGTACCAGCAGACTCATCTAGCAGTGGCTGGGCAATGGGCAGGATGAGGAGGAAACAGATATAGGGCCAAAGAATAAAGTAGGCTAAATGCAGTTCAAAATTGGTAACAGGACTAAACAGGCGGCATTGCTTTGTTCAGTGGAGTAGCAAACCCAAGAGCAGCAGACACTGTTTCAAGGGCCCAACCACACTAGTAGGCCAAATGCAGTTTAATATCTGATAGTATAGGCCGAAAGCCAGAAGGTAGAAGCTCAGCTTTATTCAGTTGAGGACAACACCAGGCAGGGGCAGACACCGTTAGTAGGCCGGAACCACCAATTTTTTAAAAAACAGCAGTTAATCAGAGCCAGAAGGTAGAAGCTCAGCTTTATTCAGTTGAGGACAACACCAGGCAGGGGCAGACACCGTTAGTAGGCCGGAACCACCAATTTTTTAAAAAACAGCAGTTAATCAGAGCCAGAAGGTAGAAGCTCAGCTTTATTCAGTTGAGGACAACACCAGGCAGGGGCAGACACTGTTAGTAGGCCCATAACCAACAATCTTTTAAAAAACAGCACTTAATGAGAGCCAGAAGGTAGAAGCTCAGCTTTATTCAGTTGAGGACAAACACCAGGGAGCAGCAAACAGAGATATTAGGCCCCATCCAGCAATTAAAAAAAAAAAAAAATTAATCAGAGCCAGAAGGTAGAAGCTCAGCTTTATTCAGTTGAGGACAACACCAGGCAGGGGCAGACACCGTTAGTAGGCCGGAACCACCAATTTTTTAAAAAACAGCAGTTAATCAGAGCCAGAAGGTAGAAGCTCAGCTTTATTCAGTTGAGGACAACACCAGGCAGGGGCAGACACCGTTAGTAGGCCGGAACCACCAATTTTTTAAAAAACAGCAGTTAATCAGAGCCAGAAGGTAGAAGCTCAGCTTTATTCAGTTGAGGACAACACCAGGCAGGGGCAGACACCGTTAGTAGGCCGGAACCACCAATTTTTTTAAAAAAGCAGTTAATCAGAGCCAGAAGGTAGAAGCTCAGCTTTATTCAGTTGAGGACAACACCAGGCAGGGGCAGACACCGTTAGTAGGCCCATAACCAACAATCTTTTAAAAAACAGCACTTAATGAGAGCCAGAAGGTAGAAGCTCAGCTTTATTCAGTTGAGGACAAACACCAGGGAGCAGCAAACAGAGGTATTAGGCCCCATCCAGCAATTAAAAAAAAAAAAAAATTAATCAGAGCCAGAAGGTAGAAGCTTAGCTTTATTCAGTTGAGGACAACACCAGGCAGGGGCAGACACCGTTAGTAGGCCGGAACCACCAATTTTTTTAGAAAACAGCAGTTAATCAGAGCCAGAAGGTAGAAGCTCAGCTTTATTCAGTTGAGGACAACACCAGGCAGGGGCAGACACCGTTAGTAGGCCGGAACCACCAATTTTTTAAAAAACAGCAGTTAATCAGAGCCAGAAGGTAGAAGCTCAGCTTTATTCAGTTGAGGACAACTTGAATTAGGGACTGCAGACAGACTTACCAGGCTGTCCCCTGTGTGGACCATGCATCCAATACATTAACCCATTGCGCCACAAAGGACACGTAACCTTCCGTGGCCATGCCTACCGCTCCATGTGTCTGTTGTCAGGTGTACCTTTGGACTCACAGATTGACAGAATGAAAGGACAATGTGGTCTTTAACATGCTGGTGGAGGGGTGGGATGGCTTTTCTCGCAAAAGAATTGTCAACTGGGTAGCTCATAGCGTGGTACAGCGTAGTCCATCATGGCTTTATTAATATTAAATAAAATTAAAAAAATAGGCTCTATGCACTGTAAAATAGGTTCCAGGGGTACACGGGCAGCAGTGGTCTGGTCAGTGGAGGCCTAGTGGAAGGAGGGACCGCAGACAGGCTTCGAAGGCCTAACATCATAAAATGGGCTGGCTGTAGGCACTGTAACATAGGTTCCAGGGGTACACGGGCAGCAGTGGTCAGGTGAGTGGAGGCCTAGTGGAAGGAGGGACCGCAGACAGGCTTCGAAGGCCTAACATAATAAAATGGGCTGGCTGTAGGCACTGTAACATAGGTTCCAGGGGTACACGGGCAGCAGTGGTCAGGTGAGTGGAGGCCTAGTGGAAGGAGGGACCGCAGACAGGCTTCGAAGGCCTAACATCATAAAATGGGCTGGCTGTAGGCACTGTAACATAGGTTCCAGGGGTACACGGGCAGCAGTGGTCTGGTCAGTGGAGGCCTAGTGGAAGGAGGGACCGCAGACAGGCTTCGAAGGCCTAACATAATAAAATGGGCTGGCTGTAGGCACTGTAACATAGGTTCCAGGGGTACACGGGCAGCAGTGGTCAGGTGAGTGTAGGCCTAGTGGAAGGAGGGACCGCAGACAGGCTTCGAAGGCCTAACATAATAAAATGGGCTGGCTATAGGCACTGTAACATAGGTTCCAGGGGTACACGGGCAGCAGTGGTCAGGTGAGTGGAGGCCTAGTGGAAGGAGGGACCGCAGACAGGCTTCGAAGGCCTAACATCATAAAATGGGCTGGCTGTAGGCACTGTAACATAGGTTCCAGGGGTACACGGGCAGCAGTGGTCTGGTCAGTGGAGGCCTAGTGGAAGGAGGGACCGCAGACAGGCTTCGAAGGCCTAACATAATAAAATGGGCTGGCTGTAGGCACTGTAACATAGGTTCCAGGGGTACACGGGCAGCAGTGGTCAGGTGAGTGGAGGCCTAGTGGAAGGAGGGACCGCAGACAGGCTTCGAAGGCCTAACATAATAAAATGGGCTGGCTGTAGGCACTGTAACATAGGTTCCAGGGGTACACGGGCAGCAGTGGTCAGGTGAGTGGAGGCCTAGTGGAAGGAGGGACCGCAGACAGGCTTCGAAGGCCTAACATAATAAAATGGGCTGGCTGTAGGCACTGTAAAATAGGTTCCAGGGGTACACGGGCAGCAGTGGTCTGGTCAGTGGAGGCCTAGTGGAAGGAGGGACCGCAGACAGGCTTCGAAGGCATAACATAATAAAATGGGCTGGCTGTAGGCACTGTAAAATAGGTTCCAGGGGTACACGGGCAGCAGTGGTCTGGTCAGTGGAGGCCTAGTGGAAGGAGGGACCGCAGACAGGCTTCGAAGGCCTAACATAATAAAATGGGCTGGCTGTAGGCACTGTAACATAGGTTCCAGGGGTACACGGGCAGCAGTGGTCAGGTGAGTGGAGGCCTAGTGGAAGGAGGGACCGCAGACAGGCTTCGAAGGCCTAACATAATAAAATGGGCTGGCTGTAGGCACTGTAACATAGGTTCCAGGGGTACACGGGCAGCAGTGGTCAGGTGAGTGGAGGCCTAGTGGAAGGAGGGACCGCAGACAGGCTTCGAAGGCCTAACATAATAAAATGGGCTGGCTGTAGGCACTGTAAAATAGGTTCCAGGGGTACACGGGCAGCAGTGGTCAGGTGAGTGGAGGCCTAGTGGAAGGAGGGACCGCAGACAGGCTTCGAAGGCCTAACATCATAAAATGGGCTGGCTGTAGGCACTGTAACATAGGTTCCAGGGGTACACGGGCAGCAGTGGTCTGGTCAGTGGAGGCCTAGTGGAAGGAGGGACCGCAGACAGGCTTCGAAGGCCTAACATAATAAAATGGGCTGGCTGTAGGCACTGTAACATAGGTTCCAGGGGTACACGGGCAGCAGTGGTCAGGTGAGTGTAGGCCTAGTGGAAGGAGGGACCGCAGACAGGCTTCGAAGGCCTAACATAATAAAATGGGCTGGCTGTAGGCACTGTAACATAGGTTCCAGGGGTACACGGGCAGCAGTGGTCTGGTCAACGGAGGCCGATTGTAATGAGTGTCTGCCAGTTAGTAGTCCAAAACAACAAATAAATGTGAATGTCTCGCATTAAAACAAAACAAAAACACTAAAGGGTGCAATCATTAGGTTCAGGGGTGGGATCCTCTGCGTTGTTTCAGACCTACTAATTTAGCGCAAAGTATTTACTGTGGTAAATTGAGGTCACTGCCCCTGACTATGTTAAGTACCATCATACATGTCAACACAATGGTATTGTTAGTGGCAGGTATGGAAGGATGTCAGCGCATAGACTAAACATTGGTGGAAGTGTGAGAGATAACTGTGGAAGTGGTAGAGCAATGTTTGACCTGGGGGTGGGTGAACTCTCTTGTGGCCGGCGGTACAGGCCCAGGGCCCCTCATGTTACAACAGTGTGTCTGACGTTGGGTGCGCACCACCACCGCCAGAGACACTTTATTGTACTATGAGGGACCCAGTAGCAATGCTGTCGACCAAAAGCGAGCACACCCACCTCTTCAGACAAACAGCAGTCTCACGGGTGCTTGCGCCAAGTCGCGATACCACGGCCCCGTGTGGGGAGTTTGGCCATTTAGGGAGGTGTAAACATGTCGTATGCTGGACAATCAGCTGCAGCAAATTAGACATCAGAAAAGTAATTCACAGTAGTCCACAGGCAAGAGCTTTTCATAGGAAAGCTAGGTGTCGGCCGGGCAAGGTGGGGCAAAAGATTTCGAAATCCAGTTGTGGTTCATTTTAATGAATGTTAGATCATCAACATTTTAGGTAGCCAGACGAGTCCTTTTTTCGGTTAATATTGAACCTGCAGCACTGAATACTCTTTCTGATAGGACACTTGCTGCCGGGCAAGCAAGCTCCTGCAATGCATATTCTGCCAATTCTGGCCAGGTGTCTAATTTTGATGCCCAGTAATCAAATGGGAATGACGGTTGAGGGAGAACATCGATAAGGGATGAAAAATAGTTAGTAACCATACTGGACAAATGTTGTCTCCTGTCACTTTCAATTGATGCAGCATTACCTGTCCTGTCTGCGGTCATAGCAAAATCACTCCACAACCTGGTCAGAAAACCCCTCTGTCCAACGCCACTTCTGATGTGTGCACCCCTAACACTCCTAGTCTGCTGCCCCCTGGAGCTCGTGTGAGAACGATCACGTGCGCTGTGTGCTGGGAATGCCTGAAGCAAACGGTCAACAAGAGTTGATTGTTTGGTTGCTAATATTAGTTCCAAGTTCTCATGTGGCATAATATTTTGCAATTTGCCTTTATAGCGTGGATCAAGGAGGCAGGCCAACCAGTAATCGTCATCGTTCATCATTTTCGTAATGCGTGTGTCCCTTTTTAGGATACGTAAGGCATAATCCGCCATGTGGGCCAAAGTTCCAGTTGTCAAATCTCCGGTTGTGATTGGTTGAGGGGCAGTTTCAGGCAAATCTACGTCACTTGTGTCCCTCAAAAAACTAGAACCCGGCCTTGCCACGCAACCAATTTGCAGTGCCCCCGGGAAAGCTTCCGCATTAAAAATATACTCATCCCCATCATCCTCCTCATCCTCCACCTCCTCTTCGCCCGCTACCTCGTCCTGTACACTGCCCTGACCAGACAATGGCTGACTGTCATCAAGGCTTTCCTCTTCCTCTGGTGCAGACGCCTGATCCTTTATGTGCGTCAAACTTTGCATCAGCAGACACATTAGGGGGATGCTCATGCTTATTATGGCGTTGTCTGCACTAACCAGCCGTGTGCATTCCTCAAAACACTGAAGGACTTGACACATGTCTTGTATCTTCGACCACTGCACACCTGACAACTCCATGTCTGCCATCCTACTGCCTGCCCATGTATGTGTATCCTCCCACAAAAACATAACAGCCCGCCTCTGTTGGCACAGTCTCTGAAGCATGTGCAGTGTTGAGTTCCACCTTGTTGCAACGTCTATGATTAGGCGATGCTGGGGAAGGTTCAAAGACCGCTGATAGGTCTGCATACGGCTGGAGTGTACAGGCGAACGTCGGATATGTGAGCAAAGTCCACGCACTTTGAGGAGCAGGTCGGAGAACCCAGGATAAGTTTTCAATAAGCACTGCACCACCAGGTTTAAGGTGTGAGCCAGGCAAGGAATGTGTTTCAGTTGGGAAAGGGAGATGGCAGCCATGAAATTCCTTCCGTTATCACTCACTACCTTGCCTGCCTCAAGATCTACTGTGCCCAGCCATGACTGCGTTTCTTGTTGCAAGAACTCAGACAGAACTTCCGCGGTGTGTCTGTTGTCGCGCAAACACTTCATAGCCAATACAGCCTGCTGACGCTTGCCAGTAGCTGGCCCATAATGGGACAACTGGTGTGCAACAGTGTCATCTGCCAATGGAGTGGTTGGCCGACTGTGGTCTGTGGAAGAGCTGTAGCTTCTGCAGGAGGATGAGGAGGAGGAGGAGAAGGGGGTGCGAATGCCTACAGCCAACTGTTTCCTAGACCGTGGGCTAGGCACAACTGTCCCGAAATTGATGTCCCCTGTGGACCCTGCATGCACCACATTCACCCAGTGTGCCGTGATGGACACATAACGTCCCTGGCCATGCCTACTGGTCCATGCATCTGTAGTCAGGTGCACCTTTGTTTTTAACAGATTGCCTGAGTGCATGGACGATGCACTGTTTAACATGCTGGTGCAGGGCTGGGATGGCTTTTCTGGAAAAAAAGTGTCGACTGGGTAGCTCGTGTCGTGGTTCAGCGTACTCCATCAGGGCTTTGAAAGCTTCGCTTTCAACTAACCGGTAGGGCATCATCTCTAACGAGATTAGTCTAGCTATGTGGGCGTTAAAACCCTGTGTACGCGGATGCGAGGATAAGTACTTCCTTTTTCTAACCAGAGTCTCATGTAGTGTGAGCTGGACTGGAGAGCTGGAGATCGTGTAACTTTCGGGTGTGCCGGTGGACATGGCAGACTGAGAGACGGTTGGAGACAGTATTGTTTCCGCCGGTGCCCTAGATGCAATATTTCCTCCTACAAAACTGGTGATTCCCTGACCCTGACTGCTTTTGGCTGGCAAAGAAACCTGCACAGATACTGCCGGTAGTGCGGAAAATGGTGGCCTTACAGTGCCGGAAGGGATGTTGCGTTGCTGACTAGCTTCATTGGCCGAGGGTGCTACAACCTTAAGGGACGTTTGGTAGTTAGTCCAGGCTTGAAAATGCATGGTGGTTAAGTGTCTATGCATGCAACTAGTATTGAGACTTTTCAGATTCTGACCTCTGCTTAAGCTAGTTGAACATTTTTGACAGATGACTTTGCGCTGATCAATTGGATGTTGTTTAAAAAAATGCCAGACTGCACTCTTCCTAGCATCGGATCCCTTTTCAGGGATTGCAGACTGAGCTTTAACCGGATGGCCACGCTGTCCTCCAACAGGTTTTGGCTTTGACACGCGTTTTGGGCCAGATAGATCATAGATTGTAAGCTTGCGAGCAGCAGGGCCCTCATTCCTCCTGGTATCTGTTTTGAACTGTGATTTCTGTTATGCTGTAATGTCTGTTGTCTGTATAAGTCCCCTCTATAAGTTGTAAAGCGCTGCGGAATATGTTGGCGCTATATAAATAAAATTATTATTATTATTATTATTATTAGATACGGGCCCGGCAGATGGAACCTGTTGCGATGTTGATGCCTGCTGCGGCCCCTCCTCCACCTCCGCTTCTGAACTACTGCCGCCTGCACCCTGTTCCCCCAATGGATGCCAATCGGGGTCAACAATTGGGTCATCTATTACCTCCTCTTCGAGCTCGTGTGCAACTTCGTCTGTGTCACTGTGTCGGTCGGTGGTATAGCGTTCGTGGCGGGGCAACATAGTCTCATCAGGGTCTGATTGTGGATCAGTACCCTGAGAGGGCAATGTTGTGGTCTGAGTCAAAGGAGCAGCATAGTACTCTGGCTGTGGCTGTGCATCAGTGCACTCCATGTCAGAATCTACTTGTAATGGGCATGGCCTGTTAAGTGTTTCACTTTCTAAGCCAGGGACGGTATGTGTAAAGAGCTCCATGGAGTAACCCGTTGTGTCGCCTGCTGCATCCTTCTCTCTTGTTGTAGTTTTTGCTGAAGAGGACAAGGAAGCAACTTGTCCCTGACCGTGAACATCCACAAGCGACGCGCTGCTTTTACATTTACCAGTTTCAGAAGAGGAGGCAAAAGAGCTAGAGGCTGAGTCTGCAATGTAAGCCAAAACTTGCTGTTGCTGCTCCGGCTTTAAAAGCGGTTTTCCTACTCCCAGAAAAGAGAGCGTTCGAGGCCTTGTGTAGCCAGATGACGAAACTGGCTCCACAGCTCCAGACTAAGGCCGGAGACACACTGGTGCGAGATACGGCCGAGTCTCGCTGGTTAAAAGCAAGCTGTGGCACCGGCACTCCGGAGCGGAGCGTGCGGCTCCATGTATTGCTATGCAGCTGCACACTCCGCTCCGGAATGCCGGTGCCACAGCTTGCTTTTAACCAGCGAGACTCGGCCGTATCTCGCACCAGTGTGTCTCCGGCCTTAGGTGGAATATTTTTATCCCCACGACCACCTGATGCTCCACTACCACTACCACCATTACCAGCTGACAATGAACGCCCACGGCCACGACCTCTTGCACCAGACTTCCTCATTGTTTTAAAAACTTAACCAAAGTAACTTTATTTGTTGCTGTCAAACAACTTACACGGTGAGCTATAACTTCAGTATGATTTCAATATCCCTTAACAGGTTGGTGAGACCACAAGGAAAATCAGGCACAATGTTACACACTCTGTTTTCTGTGGCACCAAATCACAGAGATGCCACACACGCAGGACTGTCACTCAAGCACAAATGTCAATATTAATCTCCCACCTATTTTTTTTATTTTTTTTTTCTCAGGGAGACTTTAGAAACCAAATAAGATAAAATGATTTTTTCAGGGACAATTTAGAAACCAAATAATAAAAAAAAGAGGCTTTCTATGGCCCACTGAGTGAGAGATGGCACACACAGGAGTCAGGAGTGGCACACAAGCCCTGACTGAGGCCAATATTTTTCTCCCACTGATTGATGTAGTGATTTTTTTAAAGGTAGATTTTAGAACCCAAATCAAGCAAAAAAATAAATAGGCTTTCTATGGCCCACTGAGTGAGAGATGGCACACACAGGAGTCAGGAGTGGCACACAAGCCCTGACTGAGGCCAATATTTTTCTCCCACTGATTGATGTAGTGATTTTTTTAAAGGTAGATTTTAGAACCCAAATCAAGCAAAAAAATAAATAGGCTTTCTATGGCCCACTGAGTGAGAGATGGCACACACAGGAGTCAGGAGTGGCACACAAGCCCTGACTGAGGCCAATATTTTTCTCCCACTGATTGATGTAGTGATTTTTTTAAAGGTAGATTTTAGAACCCAAATCAAGCAAAAAAATAAATAGGCTTTCTATGGCCCACTGAGTGAGAGATGGCACACACAGGAGTCAGGAGTGGCACACAAGCCCTGACTGAGGCCAATATTTTTCTCCCACTGATTGATGTAGTGATTTTTTTAAAGGTAGATTTTAGAACCCAAATCAAGCAAAAAAATAAATAGGCTTTCTATGGCCCACTGAGTGAGAGATGGCACACACAGGAGTCAGGAGTGGCACACAAGCCCTGACTGAGGCCAATATTTTTCTCCCACTGATTGATGTAGTGATTTTTTTAAAGGTAGATTTTAGAACCCAAATCAAGCAAAAAAATAAATAGGCTTTCTATGGCCCACTGAGTGAGAGATGGCACACACAGGAGTCAGGAGTGGCACACAAGCCCTGACTGAGGCCAATATTTTTCTCCCACTGATTGATGTAGTGATTTTTTTAAAGGTAGATTTTAGAACCCAAATCAAGCAAAAAAATAAATAGGCTTTCTATGGCCCACTGAGTGAGAGATGGCACACACCGGAGTCAGGAGTGGCACACAAGCCCTGACTGAGGCCAATATTTTTCTCCCACTGATTGATGTAGTGATTTTTTTAAAGGTAGATTTTAGAACCCAAATCAAGCAAAAAAATAAATAGGCTTTCTATGGCCCACTGAGTGAGAGATGGCACACACAGGAGTCAGGAGTGGCACACAAGCCCTGACTGAGGCCAATATTTTTCTCCCACTGATTGATGTAGTGATTTTTTTAAAGGTAGATTTTAGAACCCAAATCAAGCAAAAAAATAAATAGGCTTTCTATGGCCCACTGAGTGAGAGATGGCACACACCGGAGTCAGGAGTGGCACACAAGCCCTGACTGAGGCCAATATTTTTCTCCCACTGATTGATGTAGTGATTTTTTTAAAGGTAGATTTTAGAACCCAAATCAAGCAAAAAAATAAATAGGCTTTCTATGGCCCACTGAGTGAGAGATGGCACACACAGGAGTCAGGAGTGGCACACAAGCCCTGACTGAGGCCAATATTTTTCTCCCACTGATTGATGTAGTGATTTTTTTAAAGGTAGATTTTAGAACCCAAATCAAGCAAAAAAATAAATAGGCTTTCTATGGCCCACTGAGTGAGAGATGGCACACACAGGAGTCAGGAGTGCCACACAAGCCCTGACTGAGGCCAATATTTTTCTCCCACTGATTGATGTAGTGATTTTTTTAAAGGTAGATTTTAGAACCCAAATCAAGCAAAAAAATAAATAGGCTTTCTATGGCCCACTGAGTGAGAGATGGCACACACAGGAGTCAGGAGTGGCACACAAGCCCTGACTGAGGCCAATATTTTTCTCCCACTGATGGATGTAGTGATTTTTTTAAAGGTAGATTTTAGAACCCAAATCAAGCAAAAAAATAAATAGGCTTTCTATGGCCCACTGAGTGAGAGATGGCACACACAGGAGTCAGGAGTGGCACACAAGCCCTGACTGAGGCCAATATTTTTCTCCCACTGATTGATGTAGTGATTTTTTTAAAGGTAGATTTTAGAACCCAAATCAAGCAAAAAAATAAATAGGCTTTCTATGGCCCACTGAGTGAGAGATGGCACACACAGGAGTCAGGAGTGGCACACAAGCCCTGACTGAGGCCAATATTTTTCTCCCACTGATTGATGTAGTGATTTTTTTAAAGGTAGATTTTAGAACCCAAATCAAGCAAAAAAATAAATAAGCTTTCTATGGCCGACTGAGTGAGAGATGGCACACACAGGAGTCAGGAGTGGCACACAAGCCCTGACTGAGGCCAATATTTTTCTCCCACTGATTGATGTAGTGATTTTTTTAAAGGTAGATTTTAGAACCCAAATCAAGCAAAAAAATAAATAGGCTTTCTATGGCCCACTGAGTGAGAGATGGCACACACAGGAGTCAGGAGTGGCACACAAGCCCTGACTGAGACCAATATTTTTCTCCCACTGATTGATGTAGTGATTTTTTTAAAGGTAGATTTTAGAACCCAAATCAAGCAAAAAAATAAATAGGCTTTCTATGGCCCACTGAGTGAGAGATGGCACACACAGGAGTCAGGAGTGGCACACAAGCCCTGACTGAGGCCAATATTTTTCTCCCACTGATTGATGTAGTGATTTTTTTAAAGGTAGATTTTAGAACCCAAATCAAGCAAAAAAATAAATAGGCTTTCTATGGCCCACTGAGTGAGAGATGGCACACACAGGAGTCAGGAGTGGCACACAAGCCCTGACTGAGGCCAATATTTTTCTCCCACTGATTGATGTAGTGATTTTTTTAAAGGTAGATTTTAGAACCCAAATCAAGCAAAAAAATAAATAGGCTTTCTATGGCCCACTGAGTGAGAGATGGCACACACAGGAGTCAGGAGTGGCACACAAGCCCTGACTGAGGCCAATATTTTTCTCCCACTGATTGATGTAGTGATTTTTTTTAAAGGTAGATTTTAGAACCCAAATCAAGCAAAAAAATAAATAGGCTTTCTATGGCCCACAATTTGAGAGAGAGAGATGGCACACCCAGGAGTCAAGACTGGCACACAAGCAGAAAGGGCAATATTAATCTCCCACTGTTTTTTTATTTTTTTATTTTTTTTCAGGGAGACTTTAGAAACCATATAAGATAAAATGATTTTTTATGGGACAATTTAGAAACCAAATAATAATAATAATAATAATAATAATAATAATAAAAAGGCTTTCTATGGCCCACTGAGTGAGAGATGGCACACACAGGAGTCAGGAGTGGCACACAAGCCCTGACTGAGGCCAATATTTTTCTCCCACTGATTGATGTAGTGATTTTTTTAAAGGTAGATTTTAGAACCCAAATCAAGCAAAAAAATAAATAGGCTTTCTATGGCCCACTGAGTGAGAGATGGCACACACAGGGATGGCACTCTAGCAGAAATGCCAATCTTAATCTCCCACAAAAAAAAAAAAAAAAAAAAAACAGGGACTGTCCTACAATTACTATCTCCCTGCAGTAATCTCAGCCAGGTATGGCAGGCAGCAATAAGGAGTGGACTGATGCACAAATTAAATAAAAAGTGTGGACAAACAAAAAAGATAGCTGTGCAGAAAGGAAGGAACAAGAGGATTTGTGCTTTGAAAAAAGCAGTTGGTTTGCACAGTGGCATACACACAGCAATACAGCTATCAGGGAGCCTTCTAGGGCAGCCCAATGAGCTACAGCGCTGAGAGAAAAAAAAAAAAAAATGTAGCTTCCACTGTCCCTGCACACCGAAGGTGGTGTTGGACAGTGGAAATCGCTACAGCACAAGCGGTTTGGTGGTTAATGGACCCTGCCTAACGCTCTCCCTGCTTCTGACGAAGCGGCAGCAACCTCTTCCTATGCTCAGATCAGCAGCAGTGAGATGGCGGTCGGCGGGAACGCCCCTTTATAGCCCCTGTGACGCCGCAGACAGCAAGCCAATCACTGCAATGCCCTTCTCTAAGATGGTGGGGACCAGGACCTATGTCATCACGCTGCCCACACTCTGCGTTCACCTTCATTGGCTGAGAAATGGCTCTTTTCGCGTCATTGAAACGCGACTTTGGCGCGAAAGTCGCGTACCGCATGGCCGACCCCGCACAGGGGTCGGATCGGGTTTCATGAAACCCGACTTTGCCAAAAGTCGGCGACTTTTGAAAATGAACGACCCGTTTCGTTCAACCCTAGTGGTTGGTAACAACTGCTTTCGTTGTTTGGACCAACCATAGTGTAAGAATCGGGTGTTCATGTACTGCTGCATGACCTGGTTATCAGCCTAAGTATGTAACAGTACAGACACAGAAGGGCTATTAAATGCATAAAGAGAACATGATGCGAGGAACCTGATTATGGTTTAAGTTTTTTGAATGGGCAACACAGGGATAGTTAGATTAATGCGTTGAGGCAGTAGGCCAGTCTGAACAAATGCATTTTTAGGGCACGCTTAAAACTGTGGGAATTGGGGATTAATTGTATTAACCTGGGTAGTGCATTCCAAAGAATTGGCGCAGCACGTGAAAAGTCTTGGAGACGGGAGTGGGAGGTTCTAATTATTGAGGATGTTAACCTGAGGTCATTAGCAGAACGGAGGGCATGGATAGGGTGGTAGGCTGAGACCAGGGAGGAGATGTAGGGTAGAGCTGAGCCATGGAGTGCTTTGAGGGTGAGGGTAATAAGTTTGTACTGGATTCTGGAGTTGATGGGTAACCAGTGTAATGACTGGTACAAGGCAGAGGCATCGGAATAACGGTTGGTGAGGAATATGATCTTGGCTGCAGCATTCATGACAGATTGTAGAGGGGAGAGTTTGGTAAGAGGGAGGCTGATTAGTAGAGAGTTACAATAGTCCAGACGAGAATGAATAAGAGAAACAGTAAAGGCCGAGTCACACATAACGATATCGTTAACGATATCGTTGCAATGTCACGCTTTTGGTGACGTAGCAACGATCCCGCTAACGATCTCGTTATGTGTGACAGCGACCAACAATCAGGCCCCTGCTGGGAGATCGTTGGTCGATGAGAATGATCAGGACCATTTTTTGGTCGCTGATACCCGCTGTCATGTGTTCACTTGTAACCAGGGTAAATATCGGGTTACTAAGCGCAGGGCCGCTTACCCTGGTTACCATTGTAAAAGTTAAAAAATAAACAGTACATACTCACATTCTGATGTCTGTCACGTCCCCCGGCGTCCACAGGGTTAAAACTGCTTTCGGCAAGAGCGCTGCTAATATGCACGCGCTGCTGCCGAGAGCTTCCCTGCACTGAATGTGTCAGCGCCGGCAGTAAAGCAGAGCACAGCGGTGACGTCACCTCTGTTACTACACAGGGAAGCTCTCGGCCGGAGCGCGTGCATATTAGCAGCGCTTTTGCCGAAAGCAGTTTTAACCCTGTGGACGCCGGGGGACGTGACAGACATCAGAATGTGAGTATGTACTGTTTTTTTTTTTTACTTTTACAATGGTAACCAGGGTAAATATTGGGCTACTAAGCGCGGCCCTGCACTTAGTAACCCGATGTTTACCCTGGTTACCCGGGTGCTGCAGGGGGACTTCGGCATCGTTGAAGACAGTTTCAACGATGCCGAAGTCGTTCCCCTGATCATTGTTCACTGGAGAGAGCTGTCTGTGTGACAGCTCCCCAGCGACCACACAACGACTTACCAACGATCACGGCCAGGTCGTATCGCTGGTCGTGATCAATGGTAAGTCGTTTAGTGTAACGGTACCTTAAGAGTTTTTGCAGAGTCAAAAGTAAGATAAGGTCGAATTCTAGAAATGCTTTTGAGGTGCAGATAACAAGAGCGAGCCAGTGATTGGATGTGGGGGTGAATGAAAGCTCAGAATCAAGTATGACCCCAAGGCAGCGGGCATGTTGCTTGGGAGTAATGGTGGAACCACACATGGAAATGGCAATGTCGGGCAAAGGTAGGTTAGTAGATTGAGTAAACATGAGGAGTTCAGTTTTTGACAGGTTCAGTTTCAGATAGAGGGAGGACATGATGTTAGAGACAGCCGTAAGACAATCACTGGTGTTTTCTAAAAAGACAGGTGAGATATCAGGAGCAGAACTGTATAGGTGGGTGTCATCAGCATAGAGATGGTACTGGAACCCAAATCCACTGATTGTTTGTCCAATAGGGGCAGTATACAAAAAGAAAAGGAGGGGGCCTAGGACTGATCCTTGAGGAACCCCAACAGTAAGGGGAATATGAGAGGAGGAGGAACCAGCAAAAGATACAGTGAAAGAACGGTCAAAGAGATAGGAAGAGAACCAGGAGAGAACGGTGTCCTTAAGGCCAATGGAGCGTTGCATAGTGAGGAGGAGCTGATGATCCACAGTGTCGAATGCTGCAGAGAGATCTAAGAGAATTAGCATGGAGCAGTGACCATTAGATTTAGCTGTCAGTATATCATTAGAAACTTTAGTGAGGGCAGTTTCAGTAGAGTGTAAAGAGCGGAAACCAGATGGGTCGAGAAGAGAGTTATCTGAGAGATAGAGGATAAGACGGGAGTGGACCAGGCATTTGAGGAGTTTAGAGATGAAAGGACGATTAGAGACATGTCTATATAGACAGGACTATAGTTAGCAGCACAGTTTTGGTCAAGAGATGGTTTTTTAACTAATGGACGTATGATGGCATGCTTAAATAAGGAGGGAAAGATACCGGAAGAGAGAGAGAGGTTAAATATTTTTGTTAGGTGAAAGGTGACATCAGGGGAAAGGGACTGGAGGAGATGTGACAGAATGGGGTCACTGGTGCAAGTGGTCGGGCGAAAAGATGCAAGGAGCTTGATTACTTCTTCTGTGACTGGTTCAAAGTCAGAGAGTGAGCTAGATGCAGTGGGGGAGTGAGTACAGTGCATGATTTGAGGGGATTGGGAGATAATTTCCTGTCGGATATGGTCAATTTTTCTTTGAAATAATTGGCCAGATCGTCAGCATGGAGATCCGTGGTTGGGGCCTGCACTCTTGGGTTGAGTAGGGAATGAAAAGTGTCAAAGAGACATTTCGGGTTATTGGACAGTGAGGTGATGAGGGTGTTGAAATAGGTTTGTTTGGAGAGGTGAAGGGCAGTGTTGTATGTTTTAAGCATAAACTTATAATGGATAAAATCTTCGGGTAGATGAAATTTTCTCCACAGGCGTTCGACGCACCTGGATCACCGCTGCAGGGAACGTGTTTGCAGCGTGTGCCGTGGTTGTCGCCATCTGTGCCGAGTTGTTCCATATATAGGAGGTGCAATTTCATCCAGGGCACTTTGCAGGGTTTCATTGTAATGCTTCAGTGCAGAATCAGGACATGAGAGGGAGGAGATAGGGGCAAATGAAGACTTCAAGTTCTTCATAAGTTTCTGGGTGTTAATGGCCTGTATGTTTCTATAAGTGTGGAAAGTTGGGATGACCTGAGATAGTTCTTGATAGAGAATGAAAGAAAGTTGTGGTCAGAGAGTGGGAGAGGGGAGTTTGTAAAATCATCCACTGAGCAAAGCTGTGAGAAGACCAAGTCAAGGGAGTTTCCATCTTCATAAGTTGGAGAGTTAGTATGCTGGGAGAGGCCGAAAGAGGAGGTTAGAGATAAAAGGTGAGAAGCAGATGGGGAGAGGGGAAAAGCAATGGGGATGTTGAAATCACCCATGATGAGGGTGGGGATGTCACAGGAAAGAAAGTGTGGAAGCCAGGTGGTAAAGTGATCCAGGAATTGATGGGAGGAGCCCGGAAGGTGATACACCACCACCACTCGCATTGAGAAGGGGATGAAGAGTCTGACTGCATGGACCTCAAAAGAAGGGAAGACAAGTGAGGGTACTTGGGGGATAACCTGAAAAGGTACATTTGAGTGAAAGGAGTAGACCGACGCCTCCACCTGCTCTGTTGTCTGATCTTGGGGTATGAGAAAAGTGTAGTCCACCATATGAAAGAGCAGCAGCAGCCTTGGTGTCTGACTGTTGGATCCAGGTTTCAGTAAGAGCTAAAAGGTTAAGAGAATTAGAAAGGAATAAGTGATGCATGCAAGGGAGTTTATTACACACTGAGCGAGAATTCCAAAGGGCACAATTGAAAGAGACAGAAGGTTGTGGCATTACAGTGATTGGCTGGCCGTACAGCGTCATCAGGTCTATATCTGACCTGGAACTGCCCTTCTCGTTACACTCAGCTCTGGAATCACCAGTGTAGACAGAGGTGCTGCTGAGCTTGGGACAGAATAGGTGGGGTATCAGTTAATGTGGGTATACCATTGTAGAATCCACAAATCCAACTAAACCAACAGTCCTTCAAAGGAATAATTACAGGATATATAGATATCAGTGATAGGTAGGCAGGCAATGTATGTTGCATACTTTATTGCATACAGCATTACTGTGTGCTGCTGCTGCTGCCGCCTATTACATATATTGACCGCATATACATAGCCCCAGCTATCAATGGCCAGTAGGGTTGAGCGAAACGGATCGGACAAATTCAAAAATAGCCGACTTTCGGCAAAGTCGGGTTTCATGAAACCCGATCCGATCCCACTGTGGGATTGGCCATGAGGTCAGCGATCTTCGTGCCAAAGTCGTGTTTCGTATGACGCCTTCAGTGCCATTTTTTAGCCAATGAAGGAGGACGTAGAGTGTGGGCAGCGTGATGACATAAGTCTCGGTCCCCACCATCTTAGAGAAGGGCATGACAGTGATTGGCTTGCTTTTTGCGGCGTCACAGGGGCTATAAAGGGGCGTGCACGCCGACCGCCATCTTACTTCTCAGCATAGGGAGAGGTTGCTGCAGCTTCATCAGAAGCAGGGATATCGTTAGGGAGGGAAGATTAACCCCCAAACCGCTTGTGCTGTAGCGATTTCCACTGTCTAACACCACCTTTTCTTTGCAGGGAAAGTGGAGGCTAGATTTTTGTGCATCAGCTCTGTAGCTTATTAGGCTTCCTTATAACGCTCCCTGATAGCTGCATTGCTGTTTGTACGCTGCTGTGCAAACCAACTGCTTTTTTAAAAACAAAAAATCCTGTTGCTCCTTTCTGCACAGTTATCTTGTTTATTTGTCCACACTTTTGTGTGCAGCAGTCCTTTTTATTGCTGGCTGCCATACTTATCCTGAGATCATTGCAGGGAGATTGAAATTGTAGTACAGTCCTTGTATTTTTTGATATATCTTCCAGCCACGTTCTGCCACTTACATTGTATAGTCTAATACACAGGGCCTGTTTTTTGCTGCAGTCTCCCCCCTCCAAAAAAGGGAGATTTAAATTGCCAACAAGTTTATATACATCAGTTCTGTTTGTCGTATATCTGCCAGCCACGTTCTGCCTTTTAGATTGTGTAGTGTAATATAGGGCCTGTTTTTTGCTGCAGTCTCCCCCCCAAAAAAGGGAGATTTAAATTGCCACTAAGTGGATCTATGTCAGCTCTGTTTGTCGTATAACTGCCAGCCACGTTCTGCCACTTACATTGTATATTCTAATACACAGGGCCTGTTTTTTGCTGCAGTCTCCCCCCCAAAAAAAGGGCGATTTAAATTGCCACTAAGTGGATCTACGTCAGTTCTGTTTGTCGTATATCTAACAGCCACGTTCTGGCACTTACATTGTGTAGTGTAATACACTGGGCCTAAGTTTTGCTGCAGTCTCCCCCCTCAAAAAAGGGAGATTTAAATTCTCAACAAGTTTATATACACCTTCTACCTTGTTTTACAGTACCATATAACGGTTGTTAGTTTGGTTAAATTTTCGCAAAAATGAGGAAGTCTGGTGGAAGAGGCCGTGGGTGGTCATTGCCAGCTGGTAATGATGGTGGTGGTGGTGGTGGTGGAGCATCTGGTGGTAGTGGGAAAAGCAAAATAGCACCTAAGGCTCGAGTTGTTGAGCCAGCGTCATCGTCTGGCTACACAAGGCCTTGAAGGCTCCCTTATTTGGGAGTAGGAAAACAGCTTTTAAAGCCGGAGCAGCAGGAAAAAGTTTTGGCTTTCCTTGTTGACTCAGCCTCTAGCTCTTTCGCCTCCTCTTCAGAAAGTTCGAAATATAGAAGCAGCGAGTCGTCAGTGGATGCTCCCGGTCAGGAACAAGTTGCTTCCTTGTGTCCTTCACCCAAAGCAAAAGTGAAGGATGCAGCAGGCGACAATAAAGTTTACTCCATGGAGCTCTTTACACATACCGTGCCAGGGTTAGAAAGGAAAATAGTTAACAGCCCATTACAAGATGAATCGGACATGGAGTGCACAGATGCACAGCCACAGCTAGATTATTATGTTGTTCCATTGACTCAGATCAATACATTGCCCTCGCAGTGTACTGAGCCAGAATCTGACCCTGATGAGACTATGGTGCCCCGTCCCGAACGCTGTAGCACCTTACACGGTGACACAGAGGAAGGTGCACATGACATTGAAGAGGAGGTGATAGAAGACCCAGTTGTTGACCCAGATTGGCAGCGATTGGGGGAACAGGATGCTGCTGGCAGTAGCTCTGAAGCGGAGGAGGATGATCCGCAGCAGGCATCTACATCGCAACTAGGGTTGAGCGAAACGGGTCGGCAATTTTCAGAAGTCGCCGACTTTTGGCAAAGTCGGGTTTCATGAAACCCGTCCCCTGTGTGGGGTCGGCCATGAAGTCGGCGATCTTCTGAATCTGGAATCGGAATTCCGATACCGATTCCCGATATGTTTAAGATATCGGGAATTGGTATCGGAATTCAGATTTAAGTGTAAAATAAAGAATTAAAATAAAAAATATCGCTATACTTACCCTCTGATGCGCCCTGGTACTAAGCGGGAACCTTCCTTCCTTAGAATCAGCCTTCCAGGACCTTGCGGTGACGTCACCGAAGGTCCTGGAAGGGCTGATTCTTAGGAAGGAAGGCTGCCGGAAAGAAGCCGAGGGTGAGTATATTCCTATTAGGTATATACTCACCCTCGCACGCGCCCTGCTTCTTTCCGGCAGCCTTCCTTCCTAAGAATCAGCCCTTCCAGGACCTTCGGTGACGTCACGGTGACGTCGCGGCTTGTGATTGGTCGCGCGAGCGGTCACATGGGCGGCCGCGCGACCAATCACAAGCCGTGACGTCACCGCGATGTCACCGCAAGGTCCTGGAAGGCTGATTCTAAGGAAGGAAGGTTCCCGCTTAGTACCAGGGCGCATCAGAGGGTAAGTATGGCGATATTTTTTATTTTAATTCTTTATTTTACACTTAAATATGGATCCCAGGGCCTGAAGGAGAGTTTCCGCTCCTTCAGACCCTGGGAACCATTGGAAACCCAATGCACTGCATTGGGTTTCGAGTTTCGGCCGACCCCGACCCCGACTTTTTTATAGGATCGGCCGATTTCACTCGACCCGACTTTTGAAAAAGTCGCGTTTCGTGAAACCCGACCCGATCCTCTAAATGTAAAGGTCGCTCAACCCTAATCGCAACAGCTTTCATCTGGCAGGCCCGTATCTGGCCAAAAACGTTTGACAAAACCAAAAACACTTTTAGGACTGCGTGGCCATCCGGTGAATGTAGCACAACGTGCAATGCCTGAAAAGGTATTCGATAGTAGGAAGAGTGCAGTGTGGGAATTTTTTAACCAAGATCCGAATGATCAGTGCAAAGTTATCTGTAAGAAATGCTCAAAGACCTTTAGCAGAGGGAAGAATGTCCAAAATTTAAATACAACGTGCATGCTTAGACATTTAAACAGCATGCACTTGCAAGCCTGGACTAACTACCAAACGTCCCGTACAGTTGGTGCACCCGCTCAGAATGAAGGTAGTCAGTGACACTACCTTGCTTCCCTCACTGTAAGCCCACCGCTTAGGACACCCCCAGCAGCAAATGTGGAGGTATCATCGCAAGGCCAAAGCAGTCAGGGAATCACAAGGTTCTTGTAGGAAACACTGTATGTAGGCCAACATCAAGAATACCATGACCAACCCTCTCTCAATCTGCCATGTCCACCACCACCCCCGCTAGTTCCACCATATGCAGCTCTCCAGTCCAGCTCACCCTACAAGAGACTCTCGTTAGGAAAATGAAGTACTCATCCTCTCATCCGCGTACACATGGTTTGAACGCCCACATTGCTATACTAATCTCGTTAGAGATGATGACCTACTGGTTGGTTGAAAGCGAAGCTTTCAAAGCCCTGATGGCCTACGCAGTACCACGCTATGACCTACCCAGTCGACTCTTCTTTGCGAGAAAAGCCATCCCAGCCCTCCGCCAGCATGTCAAAGACCGCATTGTCGATGCACTGAGGCAATCAGTCAGTAGAAAGGTGCACCTCACAACAGATGCATGGACCATAATTAGCACACTTTCCAGGATCATTATTGCGACCACCGTTTGTCACAGAATACCATTATTATCTCCCTTAAACTATATCATATCAACTCAAGAGGACCAAAGGAAGCTTTGTTTCGTTATAAAATTAGTAAATTTTTATTTATTACAAAAACACTCTATAAAAACATTAATATTAAAAATACAAGCACATGATACGTTAATAACAGTGCATATGACACAAAAGTGTAAGAAAAGACACCAGGACTAATGAAATGTCCCGCATAAGTCATTAATTATATGTATCTGTAGCGCCCCCACTGCCGCAGGGCCGAGGGGTACCCGGTACCGGGCCTCTGAGTCTCTGTTCTGGGGTTGTCACGGTGGCTAGGCCCGGTCCATGACCCTGCTGAGGGGCGTACAATGATAGGTGTGAGGGAATGGTGATGATGTTGTGGTGGTGCGGTGCAGGTTGCAGTAAATAACGAGGACACCAGGTTGCAGTCTCTTTACCTCTTTACTGAAGGCTTCAGGGTCCTCAGTCCGGAATACGGTTAACCAGGCTGCGCAAGTCCGGCCGGTCCGATGGCACCTCCAGAGTTCCCTTTGCAGGTGGAAATCTGTGCCTACCTTCTAGTGCTTGTGTGTTGTAGTCCTTCCCTGCTAAGCACCACGGGATAGTCCTCACAACTGTTGTGTCTGTTTCTCGTGTTCCCTCACAACTCGATTCTGATGTTCTTCCACGTCCCCCAGATCTTATGGTTAGGACGCACCCGTATGACGGGGAGGCTTGGAGCTCTTCCGGGACTCTAGCGTCGCCCCACTCCTGTTGTTACCCCCCTGTGTCTTCCTAGGTCAATTGGGTGAGACAGCCCGCCTATAACTGACTGTCCTGCCGTAGGTTTGAAGTTTGGCCTGGAGCTCTATACTTCCTCGGAGTTCCGGCCACCGGTTACACGCCTCAATAGGATGTTGCCTCGTCTTACAGCACGACTCCTACTGGTATTCTCCTTGTTGCGTTGATCTCGTTTCTCACTCAGCACAATGAACCTCGCTTCTTAGTTTTACCAGATTGTGAGGAGTGGCCTAGTTTCTTCCAGTTTTACCAGATTGTGAGGAGTGGCCTAATACATAGAACCCTTAGCTCCCCCTGGAGGCCAGACTGTGAAGTGTATTGGTGTCTGTGATACCTGGTCAGAAGAACTCCTTCAGTGCCATCAGACGTACCATAGCCCCCCTTAGCGGTGGAGCTCCAGTACTGCAACGACCAGGACTCTGGGGCGCTGCACTCCCCCCCGGTTAAATCCAGTACTCCTGGACTGGGAAGAAAACAACAATACATGTCAGCAAAAAGACATACAATTTTGAAAATGCAAGTGCAAGTAAACTTTTTAACAGAGCTTCCCTTTATGGGAGGTGAGGACACTTGAACGTTACAAACATGGTTAAATACTTTAAATAACATACTATAAATAACTTTTCTTACCCAACCGGGTATTCTACTAAGTGCAAAATTTTTGAACAATAATTTAACTTTGCCTTTAAGGACGTACTCGCTAAATCCACTAAAGACCCTCTTATAAAACATTATAAGGCTAATCAACTTTTCTGCATTCTCCTTCTTTACATATGCAGGACCGCCTGTCCTATCCGCTCCAGGCCTACTGCCTCTCCTTTCTGTTACAGGACCGCCCCTTTCTGCCCGGGCCTACTGCCTTTCCACTACTATACACGGTATAGAACTTATCATCCATCTTTCGGTTCAGGATTACTGAGCCATCTCTGTATGGCTCCTAGGAGGTCTCACTGACTAACCCCGTACGGGTTCACTTTCTGTCCTCATTCTTCTATCAACATCATTAAACATTTCTCACAATCAACTAGTTAGCTACGTTTAACTTCTTCTTTCAAGACATTATTGCCAGTTAACCATCTTAAGGCAACACTGTTCATAAGTGCAATATGTGAACATTCCCTTTAAGAGGGGACCACGTCTCTATGAGGTAGTGCAACTTCTCAAGCTGCAAGTCTGTTCGCAGCAAGGACTCCGGTGCTGGTTCCAAGACCAGTGTATTCGCAAAGAGTCCTTTCCTTTGTAAAACCAGTCGAGGGCACATTTAAGAAAGGTGCAAACTATTTACAAAACAGTTTGTGAATCATTCACCGTCCATGATTCGGTAGTCTTTATAACATGGGTGAATAGGGAGCAAAAAGGAAAATAAAAGCAAAAATAAAAGCAATAGGGATCCCGGGTAAATGAAGGGATCCCTTTAAGAATAGCCCTAGTCGGGTTTAAAGCAGCAAAAAGCAGGGAAACAAGCAGTTAACTATTTACATAATGAAGCATTCTTGCTTACTCTGTTTCTGGCTGCGCAGGGGGCGGTCTCCTCCCGGGCCTAACCCGGCCAACGGACCGCGTCGACGTGACAAGGACCGGTCCCGGCTCCAGCAACGACAGGATCCCTCATCGGGATGCCCTCCTGGCTTGTGGGCGAGCACGACCCAGAGGCACGCGGTGGGCCCAGACCTCCTGAGGTTCTGCGGCAACGGGCTCCGGCACCTTCTCTGCAGGAGGCTCGTCCTCTGACGTTCCGGCAGCAGCCTGGAGTGTGATGCACCGTTGGACGCCTCGAGCTATCCAGCCAGTTTCGCCAGTTTCCCTCCTCCACCGGGTATAGGTCACTGCGTCACCAGGCTCCAGGTCGCAATCGTACCTTCCCCCGCAGGGTTCCACTACTCCTCGATCAACACGGACCTGTAGGGGCTCCCCGATCTCCTGGATAACTCCCCTTCCTTTCCGGGAGTTGAAGGACACCACAACTCCCCAGTGTGACGGCGGGGTCTCTTCGATGCTTGTCAGATCGACCTGGGCTACAGGCTGGGGTCTGTTCCGCCACGCTGTCATCAGGCACCGTTGGTGTTCTGCCTCCGGCAGGATCCTCAGGCCCTGTGCCTGCAGCTCACACTCTGCCGCGGCTGGGTTGGAGGAAGCAGGGGACACCGGAGTTAGGCGGACCTCCGTAGGTTGACCTAGTCGGGCGATCACGCGAGCGTCGGCCTCAAGGCGACGTGCTATCTGCCGGGCCTCGGCTACGGCTACACACTCCTCCGACGGCGGCCAGTTGGGTCTGCCCATTGATAGCTCCGTAAGGGCCAGTCCCTGCAACGATGGCGCATCTGGAGCTGTGTCGAGCGGTGCAGCCTCATGCTGGGTCGGGTCGTCCCCACGCGGTGCTCCCGGCGTCGCCATCTTGGCTTCTTCTCCAGTGTCTTCTTCCCGCGGTCTCTTTCGTGGGCGGCCCCGTCTCCATGGTCTCCACCCTCCAAAGAGGATGAGAAGGCGGACCTCGGCCGTTGACGGACACGTCCTCAGGATGCAAAAATGTTTAGACTGGGCGGCCATTGTCCCTTCGCGCTCTCCAGCCGATCCACGCCTACTCCACGCCCCTCTTCTTCTCCTGCGCTCTCCTCAGCGCTGTAATGGCGGCGGATTTTGGCGGCAAATGGCAGTGCACAGTCTTTCAATAAGTCACAGTCCAAGTACAATAAATCACAGTTCCAAGGCACACATGACCTGATTCTTCAGGCTTAAGTGGATCCTGTTCGTGACGCCAAGTTGTAGGGCCCCCACTGCCGCGGGGCCGAGGGGTACCCGGTACCGGGCCTCTGAGTCTCTGTTCTGGGGTTGTCACGGTGGCTAGGCCCGGTCCGTGACCCTGCTGAGGGGCGTACAATGATAGGTGTGAGGGAATGGTGATGATGTTGTGGTGGTGCGGTGCAGGTTGCAGTAAATAACGAGGACACCAGGTTGCAGTCTCTTTACCTCTTTACTGAAGGCTTCAGGGTCCTCAGTCCGGAATACGGTTAACCAGGCTGCGCAAGTCCGGCCGGTCCGATGGCACCTCCAGAGTTCCCTTTGCAGGTGGAAATCTGTGCCTACCTTCTAGCGCTTGTGTGTTGTAGTCCTTCCCTGCTAAGCACCATGGGATAGTCCTCACAACTGTTGTGTCTGTTTCTCGTGTTCCCTCACAACTCGATTCTGATGTTCTTCCACGTCCCCCAGATCTTATGGTTAGGACGCACCCGTATGACGGGGAGGCTTGGAGCTCTTCCGGGACTCTAGCGTCGCCTCACTCCTGTTGTTACCCCCCTGTGTCTTCCTAGGTCAATTGGGTGAAACAGCCCGCCTATAACTGACTGTCCTGCCGTAGGTTTGAAGTTTGGCCTGGAGCTCTATACTTCCTCGGCGTTCCGGCCACCAGTTACGCGCCTCAATAGGATGTTGCCTCATCTTACAGCACGACTCCTACTGGTATTCTCCTTGTTGCGTTGATCTCGTTTCTCACTCAGCACAATGAACCTCGCTTCTTATCCTTTCTTGGGGTACCGCCGCTATATCGTGCAGGCGCGGTCCCGTAATGTTCTTCTCTGTTTGCTAGGCCTCTGTCAGGATACCACCCCTGACAGGGACCCCTCTGAATCTTCCCCTACAACACCCTCTGCCACAAGGTGTTGCCTGGTTCCAACCCAGTCAGCTTTCTGATCTAACTTTCTGCCTAACCCCCAGTTTTACCAGATTGTGAGGAGTGGCCTAATACATAGAACCCTTAGCCCCCCCTGGAGGCCAGACTGTGAAGTGTATTGGTGTCTGTGATACCTGGTCAGAAGAACTCCTTCAGTGCCATCAGACGTACCATAGCCCCCCTTAGCGGCGGCGCTCCAGTTCTGCAACGACCAGGACTCTGGGGCGCTGCATATCCATACGTGCAAAGTCAATAAGGTGCAGGCTAGCTTTTAACCCCATATATTGCTTCCAACAAGTGGGGATTTTCCTATATCTCAATCGCCCTATGTATGGTTTTATGTATATAGGCATGTATCACAGGAAAAACCCTCAGCGTTCAACATTAAATGTGGTCATTAATAACAGTGATCCTTCAGACCATAAAGGCACTAAGTACAAGGGTCCTGTGAAATGAGCATTGGGAAAGCCTGTCTCACCTGATGCAGGGACACTCCAACACGTGTTGGGTGCGTGTTGGAGTGTCCCTGCATCAGGTGAGACAGGCTTTCCCCATGCTCATTTCACAGGACCCTTGTACTTAGTGCCTTTATGGTCTGAAGGATCACTGTTATTAATGACCACATTTAATGTTGAACGCTGAGGGTTTTTCCTGTGATACATGCCCATATACATAAAACCATACATAGGGCGATTGAGATATAGGAAAATCCCCACTTGTTGGAAGCAATATATGGGGTTAAAAGCTAGCCTGCACCTTATTGACTTTGCACGTATGGATACATATAATTAATGACTTATGCGGGACATTTCATTAGTCCTGGTGTCTTTTCTTACACTTTTGTGTCATATGCACTGTTATTAACGTATCATGTGCTTGTATTTTTAATGTTTTTATAGAGTGTTTTTGTAATAAATAAAAATTTACTAATTTTATAACGAAACAAAGCTTCCTTTGGTCCTCTTGAGTTGATAAGATGCATGGACCAGTAGGCATGGCCAGGGACGTTACGTGTCCATTACGGCGCACTGGGTTAATGTGGTGGATGCAGGGTCCACAGGGGACAGCCATAGTGGGACAGTTCTGCCTAGCCCACGGTCTAGGAAACAGTTGGCTGTAGGCGTTCGCCACCCCTCCTCCTCCTCCAGAAGCGAAAGCTCGTCCACAGAGCGCAGTCGCACGACCCCTCCATCCGCAGCTGCCAGTGTTGCACACGAGGTGTCCCATTATGGAACAGCTAGTGGTAAGCGTCAGCAGGCTGTGTTGGAAATGAAGTGTTTGGGCGACAACAGACACACCGCGGAAGTACAGGCCGAGTACTTGCAGCAAGAAACTCAGTCATGGCTGGGCAGTGTACATCTTGAGGCAGGCAAGGTAGTCAGTGATAACTAGTGTTGAGCATTCCGATACCGCAAGTATCGGGTATCGGCCGATATTTGCGGTATCGGAATTCCGATACCAAGTTCCGATATTTTTGCGATATCGGGAATTGGGATCGGGATGCATATTCATGTGTAAAATAAAGAATAAAAATAAAAAATAGGGATATACTTAACCTCGGACGCGCCCTGGTTGTAACTGCTGCAACCGACAGCCTCCGTTCCTAAGAATGAGCGAGTCAAGGACCTGCGATGACGTCGCGGTCTTGTGATTGGTCGCGTAACCGCTCACGTGACCGCTCACATGACCGCGACGTCATCGAAGGTCCTTCACTCGCTCATTCTTAGGAACGGAGGCTGCCGGTTGCAGCGGTTACAACCAGGGCGCGTCCGAGGGTGAGTATATCCCTATTTTTTATTTTTATTCTTTATTTTACACATGAATATGGATCCCAGGGCCTGAAGGAGAGTTTCCTCTCCTTCAGACCCTGGGAACCATCCAGGATCACTTCCGATATTTGTGTCCCATTGACTTGTATTGGTATCGGATATCGGTATCGGCGAAATCTAATATTTTTCGGATATCGGTCGATACAATTCAATACCGATACTTTCAAATATCGGAAGGTATCGCTCAACACTAGTGATAACGGAAGGAATGTTATGACTGCCATATCCCTTTCAGAACTGAAACACATACCTTGCCTGGTTCACACCTTGAACCTGGTGGTGCAGTGCTTCCTGAAAAATTATCTGGGGTTACCAGCCCTGCTCCTGAAGGTGCGAAGACTTTGCTCGCACATCCGCCGGTCGCCCGTACACTCCAGCCGTATGCTGAACTATCAGCGATCGCTGAAGCTTCCCCAGCACCGCCTAATAATCGACGTTGCAAAAAGGTGGAACTCCACACTGCACATGCTTCAGAGGCTGTGCGAACAGAGGCGTGCTGTAATGTATTTGTGGGAGGATACACATACACGGGCAGGCAGTTGGATGGCAGACATGGAGTTGTCTGGTGTGCAGTGGTCGAAGCTACAAGACCTCTGTCAAGTCCTTCAGTGTTTTGAGGAATGCACACGGCTGGTAAGTGCAGACGACGCCATCATAAGCATGAGCATCCCACTAATGCGTCTGCTGATGCAAAGTTTGACGCACATTAAGGAGCAGGCATCTGCGGCCAAGGAGGAGGGAAGCCTTGATGACAGTCAGCCATTGTCTGCTCAGGGAACTCTCATGGATGAGGTGGCGGACGAAGAGGAGGAGGAGGATGATGGGGATGAATATTTATGGGAGGAGGATGCTTCTCAGGGGGCAATAGAAACTAGTGGCGTTGCAAGGTCAGGTACAGGGTTTTTGCGGGAGACAAGTGATGTTGATTTGCAAGAAAGTGCTCCTCAACCCAGCACAAGCAGTGAATTGACACTTGAAACATTGGCCCACATGGCTGATTATGCCTTGAGTATCCTAAAAAGGGACCCCCGCATTATAAAAATGATGACCGATGACGATTACTGGTTGGCCTGCCTCCTGGATCCACGATATAAATCGAAATTACAAAATATTATGCCACATGAGAACCTTGAGCAAATATTGGCTACTAGGGTTGAGCGAAACGGGTCGGCCATTTTCAGAAGTCGCCGACTTTTGGCAAAGTCGGGTTTCATGAAACCCGACCCCTGTGTGGGGTCGGCCATGAGGTCGGCGATCTTCTGAATCTGGTATCGGAATTCCGATACCGAGTTCCGATATGTTTGCGATATCGGAACTCGGTATCGGAATCCACATTTAAGTGTAAAATAAAGAATTAAAATAAAAAATATTGATATGCTCACCTCTCCGACGCAGCCTGGACATCGCCGCTGGTAACCGGCATCTTCCGTTCCTAAGAATGGCGCTTGAAAGACCTTTCGATGACGTCACGGCTTGTGATTAGTCGCGGCGGCCCACGTGACCGCTGATCGACCAATCACAACAAGCCGTGACGTAATTCTCAGGTCCTAAATTCCTCATTCTAGGAATTTAGGTCATGAGAATTACGTCACGGCTTGTGATTGGTCGCTGAGCGGTCACATGGGCCGCCGCGACCAATCACAAGCCGTGACGTCATCAAAAGGTCCTTCACGCGCTGATTCTTAAGAAGGAAGGCTGCCGGAAAGAAGCAGGGTGCGTCCGAGGGTGAGTATATACCTAATAGGAATATACTCACCCTCGGCTTCTTTCCGGCAGCCTTCCTTCTTAAGAATGAGCGCGTGAAGGACCTTTCGATGACGTCACGGCTTGTGATTGGTCGCGGCTGCCCACGTGACCGCTCAGCGACCAATCACAAGCCGTGACGTAATTCTCATGGCCTAAATTCCTAGAATGAGGAATTTAGGACCTGAGAATTACGTCACGGCTTGTTGTGATTGGTCGCTCAGTGGTCACGTGGGCCGCCGTGACCAATCACAAGCCGTGACGTCATCGAAAGGTCTTTCAAGCGCCATTCTTAGGAACGGAAGATGCCAATTACTACCAGGGCGCGTCGGAGAGGTGAGTATATCAATATTTTTTATTTTAATTCTTTATTTTACACTTAAATATGGATCTCAGGGCCTGAAGGAGAGTTTCCTCTCCTTCAGACCCTGGGAACCATAGTATCCCATTGCACTGCATTGGGTTTCGTGTTTCGGCCGACCCCGACCCCGAAGTTTTTATAGGATCGGCCGATTTCACTCGACCCGACTTTTGAGAAAGTCGGGTTTCGTGAAACCCAACCCGATCCTATAAAAATAAAAGTCGCTCAACCCTATTGGCTACCAAACAAGCAACTGTTGTAGACCGTTTGGTTCAGGCATTCCCAGCACACAGCGGCGGTGATGGTTCTCACACGAGCTGTAGGGGGCAACATGGCAGAGGTGTTAGAGGTGCACAAATCAGAAGTGGCATTGGACAGAGGGGTTTTATGACCAGGTTGTGGAGTGATTTCGCAATGACTGCAGACACGACAGGTACTGCTGCATCGATTCAAAGTGACAGGAGACAGCATTTGTCCAGTATGGTTACGAACTATTTTTCCTCCCTTATCGATGTTCTCCCTCACACGTCATTCCCCTTTGATTACTAGGCATCTAAAATAGACACCTGGCCTGAATTGGCAGAATATGCATTACAGGAGCTCGCATGCCCAGCTGCTAGTGTGCTATCAGAAAGAGTCTTCAGTGCTGCTGGTTCAATACTGACTGAAAAAAGGACTCATCTGGCTACCCGAAATGTTGATGATCTAACCTTCATTAAAATGAACCAATCATGGATTTCAAATTATTTTGCCCCACCTTCCCCTGCTGACACGTAGCTTGCCTGAAAAATGTCTTGATTTTGGCCTCCTCTTACTGACTTCTCCAATTCCTCCATTTGCAGCTGCTGAATGTCCACCATAGGCCATTTTTATTCCTCCCTAAATGGTCTGACTTCCCCCACAGGGCCGTGGTCACCCCAGCTCAAACAGTGCTCTACCACTTGCAAAACCTACCTCTCACTGCTCCACCACTGTTTAGTCTGTGCTGTTAAATCCTTCAATGGCACTGCCAATACAAATTTGTTGAAATGATAGATGATAGTAAAAATATACAGGGGCCCTGCCCTCCATTTAGACCAGTTAATACTGTGCGCGAACTACCACTGTCTGCTACTCAGCAGAGAAGCCCACCCATGTACCTAGCTATGCCACCTGTTTATTTAGGAACATTGTTTTGGCAGACATTTAGCCCACATTACTATTTTGGCCTACTAACTGTGTCAGCCACTCCTTCCAGTTGTCCACCACTGAACAAAGCAATGCCGCCTGTGTACTCCAGTTACCAATTTTGAACTGCATTTAGCCTACTTTATCATTTGGGCCTACTACCTGTGTCTGTCTGTGCCACTCCTTACAGTTGTCCTCCACTGCACAAAGCTATGCCGCCTGTGTACTCCTGTTACAAATTTAGAGCTGCATGTAGCCTACTTTTTTAATGTGGGCCTACAAACTGTGTCTGCGCCACTCATTACAGTTGACCTCCATTGAACAAAGCGATGCCGCCAGTTTAATCCTGTTACCAGTTTTGAACTGAATTTAGCCTACTTACTTTTTTGGGCCTACTAACTGTGTCAGTAGGTCCTTACAATTGTCCTCCGCTGAACAAAGCAATGCCGCCTGTTGAGTCCTGTTACCAATTTTAAACTGCATTTAGCCTACTTTTTTATTTTAGGCCTACTAAGTCTGTCTGCGCCACTCATTACAGCTGTCCTCCATTGAACAAAGCTATGCCACCTGTGTACTCCAGTTACCAATTTTGAACTGCATTTAGCCTACTTTTTTATTTTAGACCTACTAAGTCTATCTGCACCACTCATTACAGCTGTCCTACATTGAACAAAGCTATGCCGCCTGTGAACTCCAGTTACCAATTTTGAACTGCATTTAGCCTACTTTTTTATTTTAGGCCTACTACATGTGTCTGTCTGCGCCACTCATTACAGCTGTCCTCCATTGAACAAAGCTATGCCACCTGTGGAGTCCAGTTACCAATTTTGAACTGCATTTAGCCTACTTTTTTATTTTAGGCCTACTACCTGTGTCTGTCTGCGCCACTCCTTACCGTTGTCCTCCACTGCACAAAGCTATGCCGCCTGTGTACTCCTGTTACAAATTTAGAACTGCATTTAGCCTACTTTTTTAATGTGGGCCTACAAACTGTGTCTGCGCCACTCATTACAGTTGTCCTCCATTGAACAAAGCGATGCCTCCAGTTTACTCCTGTTACCAGTTTTGAACTGGATTTAGCCTACTTACTTTTTTGGGTCTACTAACTGTGTCAGCACCTTCTTACAATTGTCCTCTGCTGAACAAAGCAATGCCGCCTGTTGAGTCCTGTTACCAATTTTAAACTGCATTTAGCCTACTTTTTTATTTTAGGCTCACTAAGTATGTCGGCGCCACTCATTACAGCTTTCCTCCATTGAACAAAGCTATGCCACCTGTGTACTCGAGTTACCAATTTTGAACTGCATTTAGCCTACTTTTTTATTTTAGGCCTACTAAGTCTGTCTGCGCCACTCATTACAGCTGTCCTCCATTGAACAATGCTATGCCGCCTGTGAACTCCAGTTACCAATTTTGAACTGCATTTAGCCTACTTTTTTATTTTAGGCCTACTACCTGTGTCTGTCTGCGCCACTCATTATACCTGTCCTCCATTGAACAAAGCTATGCCGCCTGTGTACTCCAGTTACCAATTTTTAACTGCATTTAGCCTACTTACTTATTTAGGCCTACTAACTGTGTCTGCCTCCCATTACAGTTGTCCTCCACTAAACAAAGCTGAGCCTCAATTTTCATCCTGTTTCAAATATTAAACTGCATTTGGCCAACTTGTTTGGTTGGGCCTACTAACGGTGTCTGCCGCTGCTTGTTGTTCTCCTCCACTGAACAAAGCTGAGCCTCAATTTTCATCCTGTTTTGAATATTAAACTGCATTTGGCCTACTTGTTTGGTTGGGCCTACTAACGGTGTCTGCCGCTGCTTGTTGTTCTCCACTGAACAATGCTGAGCCTCAATTTTCATCCTGTTTCGGATATTAAACTGCATTTGGCCTACTTGTTTGGTTGGGCCTACTAACGGTGTCTGCCGCTCCTTGCTTTTCTCCTCCACTGAACAAAGCTGAGCCTCAATTTTCATCCTGTTTCGAATATTAAACTGCATTTGGCCTACTTGTTTGGTTGCGCCTACTAATGGTGTCTGCCGCTCCTTGCTTTTCTCCTCCACTGAACAAACCTGAGCCTCAATTTTCATCCTGTTTCGGATATTAAACTGCATTTGGCCTACTTGATTGGTTGGGCCTACTAACAGTGTCTGCCGCTGCTTGTTGTTCTCCACTGAACAAAGCTGAGCCTCAATTTTCATCCTGTTTCGGATATTAAACTGCATTTGGCCTACTTGTTTGGTTGGGCCTACTAACGGTGTCTGCCGCTCCTTGCTTTTCTCCTCCACTGAACAAAGCTGAGCCTCAATTTTCATCCTGTTTCGAATATTAAACTGCATTTGGCCTACTTGTTTGATTGCGCCTACTAATGGTGTCTGCCGCTCCTTGCTTTTCTCCTCCACTGAACAAACCTGAGCCTCAATTTTCATCCTGTTTCGGATATTAAACTGCATTTGGCCTACTTGATTGGTTGGGCCTACTAACGGTGTCTGCCGCTGCTTGTTGTTCTCCACTGAACAAAGCTGAGCCTCAATTTTCATCCTGTTTCGGATATTACACTGCATTTGGCCTACTTGTTTGGTTGGGCCTATCAACGGTGTCTGCCGCTCCTTGCTTTTCTCCTCCACTGAACAAAGCTGAGCCTCAATTTTCATCCTGTTTCGAATATTAAACTGCATTTGGCCTACTTGTTTGGTTGCGCCTACTAATGGTGTCTGCCGCTGCTTATGGTTCTCCTCCACTGAACAAAGCTGAGCCTAAATTTTCATCCTGTTTCTTATATTAAACTGCATTTGGCGTACTTGTTTGGTTGGGCCTACTAATGGTGTCTGCCACTGCTTGTTGTTCTCCCCCACTGAACAAAGCAGTGCCGCCTGTTTACTCCTGTTACCAATTTTGAACTGCATTTGGCCTATTTAATTATTTGGGCCTACTAACTGTGTTTTCTTCTCATCCTGCCCATTGCCCAGCCACTGCTAGATGAGTCTGCTGGTACATTGACCCAGACCACTACATTCCCCTTGCACTCTACACAGCCAGAATCTGACCCTGCTGAAAGTCAGGTTCCCCTTCCCGCATACTATACCACCTTACACGGGGACAAAGAGGAAGGTGCAGATGAAAGTGCAGGTTCCTTCATCAGGTGGGGGGGCATACTCGCTGGCCACATCACTGGCACAGGGCTCCTCATAGTACGCAAAAGTGTCTCTTCCGGTGGGAGGCGCCCCTGCCGTCAAACACACCACCGCACTTTGAGGGGTCCTGTGCCAGTGCCAATGCGAACGCTTGGGCCCCCCTGCTTGCTCAGGATCACAGCACTTGCAAAGTTTAAATACTTACCTCTCCCTGCTCCACCGCCGTGACGTAGTCCGCGTTTCCTGGGCCCACAAAAAACTTGAACCAGCCCTACCCCCCCCACAACTTTAGCCAAATGACCCACAATTTTCAATGACTAACTATTATTATAAGGTAAATTAAGATTGACAAGCTTAAGTAACAAGAATTTATGTTTTTGGCATTAAAATGGGCACTGTAGGTGTTTTCCTGTCCTCTACTCACTGCCAACTTTGATTCCCCATTGACTTGCATTGGATTTCGTGTTTCGGTCGGCCCCCGACGTTTCGTAATAATCGGCCGATTTCACCCGACCCGACTTTTCAGAAAGTCGGGTTTCGCGAAACCCGACTCGATCCTAAAAAAGTAAAAGTTGCTCAACTCTAGTGGCCAGGAATAATTTTTTTGCCTTTTAATCCTGATTATTTTATTTAAAAGCAATCCAGAGCACAAGGTTTTTTTCTCCATTTGATTGTTGGCTCTGCAGAATATAGCCAGATCCTTCCTATAGTACAGCGTTAAAATACATCTATTTTAAATGGGTTTGGCCTTCACAGCGATCACATCTGAGTGTGCAGCTACCAGGTACCACCCCAGGGTGGTGTCTGGCTGTGGCTGCTGATCCCACCGGGGAACGGAAGATAGACAGGCAAGCGGGCACAGCTGGCACTCTGGCAGACAGGCAGGCATGGCTGGGACCCAGGCAGGCAGATGGGTACAACAGAGACACTGGCAGGCAGGCGGGCACGGCTGGCTCTCTGGTAGGCAGTCAGGTATGGCTGGCTCTCTGGCAGGACAGGCGGACAAGACTGGTACACTGGAGGAACTGGTAGGGACCGGTCTGCAGGCAGGTATGTAAAACAGGTAAGAACCTGTTCAGACAGGAGGACTTAAGAATAGGTAGAAAAAGACCGCAAGAGCAGATGCAGAGCGAAAGCACAAGAGCTAGAGCCAAGAACAGAAACGCATGAGGCGGAGCCAAGCACAGAAACGCAGGAGGCGGAGCCAAGTGCAGAAACGCAGGAGGCGGAGCCAAGAGCTGGAGGCGGAGCCAAGTGCAGAAACGCAGGAGGCAGGGCCAAGAGCTGGAGGCAAAGCCAAGTGCAGAAACGCAAGAGGCAGAGCCAAGATCTGGAGGCGGAGCCAAGTGCAGAAACGCAGGAGGCAGAGCCAAGAGCGGGAGAAGTAGAACCGCAAGGAGTGGAGCCAGGTAGAACCGCAAGGAGCGGAGCAAAGTAGAACCACAAGAAGCGGAGCCGCAGAGCAAGAGCTGAGCGGAGCCGCAGAGCAGGGCCACAGAGTGCAGAGCAAAGTCAGAGTGCAGAGCAAAGCAACAGAGAGCAGAGCTGAAAGCAAAGCCACAGAGTGCAGAGCTGAGAGCAGAGCAAAGTCAGAGTGCAGAGCAAGACACAGAGTGCAGAGCCGAGAGCAAAACCACAGAGTGCAGAGCTAGGTCACAGAAAGCAGAGCAAGGAGCAAAGCAAGGTCGCAGAGAGCGGAGCCGAAAGCAGAGCAAAGCAAGACACAGAGGGCAGAGCAGAGCAAAGCTAGATACAGAGTGCAAAGCTGAGCAAAGCAAGACACAGAGTACGCACAGCAGAAAAAGCAAACCAAGACAGGGATATAAACGGACACAGGAACTGGACTAGACTAACACAGAGTCAGGAACAAGACAAGGCACAGAGACATGGACACAAGCCAGGGTACGACGCCCCTCTGGGTGGTGGACATAGGCCAGGGTACGAAGCCCCGCTGGGTGGCTACACAGGAAACAGACCAGGGTACAATGCCCCCCTGGGTGGCGGAACACAAGAGTCACAGAGACATGGCCTGGCACATCAGCAGCTAAGAACTGACTGAGGGAGTACGTTGCACAGGCCCCCACCAATGGGTGGGGATGTCTTAAATACAGGAAGCCTCATGGCGATTGGCCAGGGACACCTTAGCAAGGTATACACAGTCTCTATAAGAAACAGGAGTTGCAGGCGCCGCCCCCTTATGCACACAGACAGAGCATGCACAGAGCAAACAGCAGACATGAGGCACACAGCATGAAGCTGGCAGCAGAGGGAAGTCACAACAAGGCCCAGAGAAATAAGTGAGTTTGAGTGTAATGCAGGTGGGGGATGGGAGGCCATGCAGTGATGCCAGTAGAGTTGTTACAAACATTTTTTTGGAGTGTCTTATACAGGATCTTGACACCAGTTTGCTTAAAAAAAATTACCTACAGGGCAGATATTTTACAGTGTGTTTTGTCCGCCACACGGATCGCCAATCATTGTTCTCAAAATTGTGCCATTTCAGGGCTCCATAGCATTTTTTTTGTTGTGTGTTAGTATAGTTATTGACAACATTTTGCTGCCAAAAAAAGCCAACAAGACAGATAATTTAAAGTGGGGTATTTCCGTCACACGCCTCACCTATCTGTGGGCTACAAATTGTGGCATTTGAGGCCTTCATTAAACTGTTTTTGCTGTGTCTTACCCTAGTTATTGACACAATCTTGGTGTAAAAAATAAAAATACAGGCCACATATTTTACAGTGTGGTATCTCCGTCACACATCTTATCTATCTGTTGGCTACACAATGTGGCATTAGAGGCCTACATTTAACTTTTTTTTAGTGTCTTAAGGTACCGTCACACTAAGCGACGCTGCAGCGATACAGACAACGATGCCGATCGCTGCAGCGTCGCTGTTTGGTCGCTGGAGAGCTGTCACACAGACCGCTCTCCAGCGACCAAAGATGCCGAGGTCCCTGGGTAACCAGGGTAAACATCGGGTTGCTAAGCGCAGGGCCGCGCTTAGTAACCCGATGTTTACCCTGGTTACCAGTGTAAAATGTAAAAAAACAAACAGTACATACTCACCTTCGCGTCCCCCGGCGTCCGCTTCCTGCACTGACTGAGTGCCGGCCCTAACAGCAGAACGGTGACGTCACTGCTGTGCTGTACTTTCACTTTACGGCCAGCGCTCAGTCAGTGCAGGAAGCGGACGGCGAGGGACGTGTGACAGACATCAGAGGGTGAGTATGTACTGTTTGTTTTTTTACATTTTACACTGGTAACCAGGGTAAACATCAGGTTACTAAGCGCGGCCCTGTGCTTAGTGACCCGATATTTACCCTGGTTACCATTGTAAAACATCGCTGGTATCGTTGCTTTTGCTGTCAAACACAACGATACACGGCGATCTGACGACCAAATAAAGTTCTGAACTTTAATCAATGACCAGCGATATCACAGCAGGATCCTGATTGCTGCTGCGTGTCAAACACAACGATATCGCTATCCAGGACGCTGCAACGTCATGGATCGCTAGCGATATCGTTTAGTGTGACGGTACCTTTACTGTAAAAATACAGTCCAGATATTTCAAAGTGGGGTATCTTTGTCACACGCTTCATCTATCTGTGGGCTAAAAATTATGGCATGAGGCCTCTATTGAACCACCACCACCAACCTGTCTTCCACACGGTTAAGTCTGAGAAGCTGTGAGTGTGGACCGCCATGACTGTGGACCACATATTTCTCACCCTGATCCTCCTTCTTCCCACAATGCCGAGTGCCCGGAGACAACTGATCCCACATTTGGACACACCGACGAGCTGTTCACTTTTCCATTTTTCGCTTGGTACATTTGAAGCTGGGCAAGAGGAGATCGCATGTAGCGATGCCAAAATATTTGAGCAGCCATGATCACACAAAGGCGACGGTGGGAAAGTGTCACAAGAGGTGGATGATGACGAGACACAATTGCCAGAAAGTAAGGAGGAAGACCAGGATGCGGAAGTGGAAGATGTACTCATCTATTTGCTGTGGTACATCATTCTATTATCCAGGAATCCCAAATTATACGATTGAAGCCCAAATCAGGCACTAATCAGAGTCTGCGACATCCCCAAGCAATGCCCGATGCGTTTCCCCCCCATGGTAATAACGGGTTCATCAGGGGTATGACAACCACACATGTAGTAAAAATGCTGCGGAGAAAACAACTCACCATCTCCTTGTTATCGTGGCACCATAAGTGAAACACCTGCCACCAGGATGCACACGGCACACACGTGGTGTTCCCGGAAATGATGTCATATGGCAATGTGGAGCGCATAATGCGTTCCAGCTCGAGAACTTAACCGGAAATAATGAAGAGGTGATGCGCAAATGCATTCTACCATCAACTAAACACCCGAAATGACATGGTGCCAAAGTAAGGCTTGAAATAAATAAATCGCAGCCAAATGGAACATACGTCAGTGCCTATACAATATAACTGTTGCATCACAGGTAAAAATGCACATGATAGTCAGTCACTAAATGATAATTACCAACACACTTGTGCAGTATTTTTGTGCCCAAATGAGGCTTAGAATGACTAAATAGCGGCAATTTAAAGCACATCCGTGCATACCATCTGATTGCCAAAGAGAAGAAATAAAGCTGCACACGGTAATGAATCAATGGATGATTATAATTATTCACATTCCATTGTACACCACAGCATTATGGTGTGCTCAGATGTTCTAAAGGTGAGTGATATAATTACAGCAAAAATTAAAGAAGGACAGCAAAAAATGAAAGAAGAACACAAATAATCCGAAAAAATACCAAAGTCGTCAAATAATATGACGAAGAGTAAAGCAGTATAAATATACAAGGCAGAAAAAAGTTTCCAAAAGATATTCACCAGGTGAACTTAAATGAAGCTCATTTAGGCCTAACAGAATCATGGATCTCAAAAAATAGATCCACCTTGTTTCACGTTATACAATCTTCTTATCTCTTAATCTTCTTCAGTCTCCTAATCTCACTGAAGGAGGAATAACCTCTATGACTGTAAAAGACAGTGAACCAAGGTCACCCTCATGCTCTGTATTGATATGACGCGCAAGTGGTGTGTCTCTGCTGTGCTGGATGACTCCAATGTGTTTCCCAATGCAAACACGTACTTCCCGTTTAATTTTTCCAACATTGTCCTTGGGGCAAGAGCATGTGCAGAGATACACCACTCCCGCTGTCCTACAGTTAGCAAACTGTCTCATAATAAAGCTCCTGTCGGTAACAGAGCTCTTGAAGACTTTTGAAATACCTACATGTCTACAAAAAGAGCAATGTCCACATCTAAAAGTTCCAATAGATCTATTTGCCAACCACGTACCTTGATTTTTTTGGAGGGGACGAAATAACTATGGACAACACTGCCCTTAATTGATTTTCCCCTTCTGTACGTGATCGATGGATGTGGAGAATTAAATTTGCAGACATCAGGGTCCGATCTAAGAATCTGCCAATGCCTCTTGAAAATATCATGTACTCTCTTAGACTGGTCATCAAAGGTGCTGATCAATCGTGTAATTGGTTTAGGATCAGTTTTAACTTTAGGTATTAATAATGAGGTTCTGTTCATATCCAATGCAGCACTATAAGTGGAATTTATTAAGTCATCAGGGTACCCCCTATTGCTAAAGCGATGTTTAAGCTCAGATGATTTAATTTTAAAATCACTCAGGGAGGAACAATTCTTCCGTAATCGAAGAACTCTCCCTTAGAGATACCCCTTTTCAGCGGAAAAGGATGATGGCTCTCCCACCTCAAAAGACTATTTGTAGCCATGGGTTTCCGATATCTATGGATAGAAACATCAAGAAAAGTGATACTATCCCCTCCAATCTCATAAGTGAAGGTCAAACCCTCAAGATTGGTGCTAAGGTAATGTAGGAAATTAGAAAAGGATTCAGCATCACCCCTCCAAAGGGGCTCCATACGTCATCCCCGTCCCTGAATGTGTCCTCCCACCAGCCCAGGAGCAGACTAGCATAAGTGGGAGCACAAGGGCTCCCCATTGCTGTGCCCCTGAGCTGGTGGTAACACTTACCGCTGAAAAGGAAATAATTCCGCTGCAACACAAAATCCAGAAGTTCAAGTAAAAAGGCATTGTGTGGTCCATAGTGAGTTCCTCTACTGCTCAAGTAATATTTAATGGCCCCAAGACCATCCTGATGTCGAATACTACTATACAATGCCTCCACAATTATGGAGGCAATGATGGTATACGGTTCCACCATGATCCCCTCCAGTTTGTTAACGAGGTCACTAGTGTCCCTAAAATATGAGGGAAGGGCCATCACAAATGGTTGCAGCAGTTTGTTCAAATAAATACTCGAATTCTGAGAAAGGGCATCAACCCCTGACACGATAGGACATCCCTTCAGGGGACTGACGCCCTTAAACATTAAACAAGAAAAAAGATATGCATAACATTGGGATCAACCAAGAAATAACTTTATTAGTACAAAAAAGCACAGCAGGGTAAGACACACATTTAAAAGCATTTAAAAACCAGAAAACTAGCACATGGTCAATACACTACATGCAATACCCCCAGAAAATGGAAAACAAATGCCAAACAGCACCCAATAACTTATGATACATCAAATAAATGGCATGCATATATGCATGTCCAATCAAAGCTGCCCATCTACTACCAGCTATACCCTGCCTACATCATACATTTTAACCACGCAATAGTGCTAGGAACCGGACACCGATTACATATCCCCTATATATTTACCACATAGTGCCACACCAGGACAGGTGCCACGAGGTTGCAGCAAGCATTACCCCCAAGCCTGGGAGCAAAACATATACTAGGGTCCAAGGTCCCAAAGAACAACCCCAAAAGGATGGGCGCCAGGTAGAGATGCAGCAGCCGTAATGAGTGTGCTCGTGCTGGGGGGATGGAAGCCCCACGCGTATCGACGCTACAAGAGAGTCTTCATCAGGGGAAATGTATGACTGACGCCCTTATGGATCTTTGGCAGAGCATAGAAAGTTGACACAATCGGGAATTTAGGTAAAAGAAAATCAAATTAATTTTTAGAAATAAGTCTGGATTCAAAGGCCCGTGTGAGAATACCTGTTATCTCAAGAATATAGCCCTTGGTTGGGTCACTCTTAAGAACCTTATATGACAACCTGTCTGGCAGAATTGAATTGCACATATCCACGTATTTGATATTGTCCATAATAGTAACATTACCGCCTTTGTCAGAAGCCTTATTTACAATAGAACTATTGTTCTTTAAATCATTCAGTGCTTTTCTTTCAATTTCTGTCAGATTAGGATGAATAGAGTCAAAGCCTGGATTGATATTATTAATCTCGTCAGTGACTAATTTCTGAAAAATCTCAATACTCCCATAATCACTGGACGGCGGCATTCTTTTACTGATGGGTTTTAACTCTGAAAAGGAGCCCTCACCAATCACCCTACTTCCTTCTTCACCGAACTCAGTAAGTAGTTCAAAATCAGCCAGGTCATCAACTGAGATACCCAACTGTTGGCACTTCTGTAGATCATTTTTGTGAAAAAAAACAACTCTCCACTTGAGCTTTCTCGTAAAGAGATTAAGATCCTTGATTCAAATGAAAGGATCAAACCTCATTGTAGGAACAAAGGTAAGGCCTTTACTCAATACTTGTTTTTCAATCATGGTCAAATGATGTGAAGACAAATTAATAATCTGATTTTTTTCCCATAATATTTGGCCAAATTTTATGCTAAGCATCTCATACTTTTTCCTAATCCTCCAAAGTCGTATTGCTATTCAAATTTCACATATTCCAAATTGACATGCTTTAGCATGATAGAGTGCAACCTTTTTTGTATATTGTATATGGAGGTAGATTCTCCTGGTATGCACCTATTCACACTAGTCTGGATGTGCCAGTCAGTTTTTTGTCTTTTGTATGTTAGCTTACTGACTGAGCACTCCTCCCTCCATCAGGTGGTGATTTTAATTACAGCTGGTCCCTACTTACCCATAAATGCAGGCATTGCTGACAGAGGTGTCAACATTTACCCAGGAAATCAGTTATCAGCCTTAGAGAGGTATTCCCACAGGTCAGGGACCCATCAGACTGAAACCACCTTGACGATGGTTTATAGGCACATAATATTTGGCCAAATTTTATGCTAAGCATCTCATGTTTTTTCCTAATTCTCCAAAGCCGTATTGCTATTCAAATTTCACATATTCCAAAATGACATGCTTTAGCATGATAGAGTGCAACCTTTTTTGCATATTTATATGGAGGCAGCTCCTCCTGGTATGCACCTGTTCACACTAATCTGATTTTCCACTCAGTTTTTTGTCTCTTGATTTTATGTTACACTGCCTTTCCCGTGACCCTCGCGTTCTCAAAATTTTGGGTGACAGTCATTAATGGTTGGTGACACTTCTAGACCCACGCTACAAGGAGAACTTTCTATCTCTTATTCCAGAGGCAGACAGGTGTACTAAAATGATGCAGTACCAGAGGGCTCTTTTTGCGGAATTATTAAAAAAATTCCCATCTGAAAACGCTGGCGGCAGAGGTCACAGTTCGATGGACAACCAAGGAGTACAGGCGAGAGAGGCACAACTCCAATCCAGCAGAGGCAGGGGAACACTGGCAAAGTTCTGGGAGAGTTTTCTCAGACCCTCCCATCACACAGGCCCTGTGGCACAGGGTACTCTCACAAGGAGTGTAACGTTTTGGAAGATGCTGAGGGAGTACCTTGCTGACCTTACCAACATCCTCCATAATTCCTCTGTGCCTTATAATTATTGGATATCCAAGCTGGACACATGGCACGAAATGGCTCTCTACACCTTGGATGTCCTGGCCTGCCCTGCCACTAGCGTTTTGTCAGAGTGGGTATTTAGTGCCACTGGTGGAATTAAAACTGATAAGCGCATCAGTCTGTCAACTGGAAATTCTGACAGGTTGACTCTAGTGATGAGCGAACGTGCTCGCCACTACTCGTTACTCGCCTGAGTATCGCTATGCTCGGCATACTCGGTGAGCAGCGAGCATTTCCGGGATTATTCAGCGGTAACTGGTTTCTCCACCCAGCAGTTTTGGCGGACGTTAGAGACCCAATCACGGGGCAGGGATTGTCTGCCAGGCCATGAAACGCCGCAGCTATCTTTGTTGTGGTCGTGCAGTGATTGGCTGGGCCGCACAGCATCATCCCGAGTATAAGAGACCTGGCGCCGCCCTGCTCGCCGCATTCTGTTCCTGTTTCAGCGAGAGTAGGGAGAGCTGCTGCTGAGATAGGGTCAGAATCGTGGTTTTAGAGTTAATGGAGATCTGCAACTCTTACATCCACAACTCCTCAGAAACCAAAGGTCCTTTTTAGGGACCCTGTAATTCGTGGGTCCCGATATTGCAGCGCTAGGTAGGCAGGGCACAGCATATCCATATCAGTGCAAGGCCAGTATGTGCATCCATTGGTCCCACTGCATCCTTCACAAAGCTCCATAGCTGCCTGCTGCTGCCACTGCAGCTTATTTACTGTCTATATACCTTTTTTTTTTCTTTTCCAAAAATCCCCCCCCCAAAAAAAAAATATACAGTCTGTTCTGTCAGACTGAGGCCTGTTGAAAAATTATAGTTTGTCAGGCATACGTAGCGTACGTAGCGTTGTGTGTGCTACCCTTGTGCCCACTTTTTTTTTTTGGTGTTTTAAATTCACCGAAAAAGGCCTCATATATGTGCGTGCTCCAAGTTTGGTCATTGAAGGCCGTTGTATTTTCTTTTGGCTGTCTGATAGTCAAATTCTATACAGCACTATTTCGCCTAAAAAAAATTGAAAGGCCACAGATTTGCCAGTGTGGTATTTCTGTTACAGCCGTCATATATCTCTGCTCCAAGTTTTGGCATTGGAGGCCGGTGTACTTATTTTTTGGCTGTGTGATACTCAAATTCTATACAGCGCTATTTAGCCCCCCAAAAAATTTGAAAGGCCACTGATTTGCCAGTGTGGTATTTCTGTTACAGCTGTCATATATCTCTGTGCTCCGAGTTTGGGCATTGGAGGCCGGTGTACTTATTTTTTTGGCTGTGTGATACTCAAATTCTATACAGCGCTACTCGGCCTAAAAATTTTTTTAAACGCCACAGATTTGCCAGTGTAGTACTTCTGTTACAGCCGTCATATATCTCTGCTCCATGTTTTGGCATTGGAGGCCGGTGTACTTATTTTTTGGCTGTGTGATACTCAAATTCTATACAGTGCTAATTAGCCCCAAAAAATAGTTTAAAGGCCACAGATTTGCCAGTGTAGTACTTCTGTTACAGCCGTCATATATCTCTGCTCCAAGTTTTGGCATTGGAGTACGGTGTACTTATTTTTTGGCTGTGTGAAACTCAAATTCTATACAGCGCTATTTAGCCTAAAAAAATTGTTTAAAGGCCACAGATTTGCCAGTGTGGTATTTCTGTTACAGCCGTCATATATCTCTGCTCCAAGTTTTGGCATTGGAGGCCGGTGTACTTATTTTTTCGCTGTGTGATACTCAAATTCTATACAGCGCTATTTAGCCCCCCAAAAATTTGAAAGGCCACAGATTTGCCAGTGTGGTATTTCTGTTACAGCCGTCATATATCTCTGTGCTCCAAGTTTGGGCATTGGAGGCTGGTGTACTTATTTTTTGGCTATGTGATACTCAAATTCTATACAGCGCTATTCAGCCTAAAAAAATTTTAAAGGCCACAGATTTGCCAGTGTGGTATTTCTGTTGCAGCCGTCATATATCTCTGCTCCAAGTTTGGGCATTGGAGGCCGGTGTACTTATTTTTTGGATGTGAGATACTAAAATCCTATACATCGCTATTTCGCATAAATTAACTTTAAAAAAAGAAAAAATTTTATACGGTCTGTTAGGTCAGGCTGAGGCCTGCCTGGTGTTTGGGTTTGAAAAATCGTAGATTTGCAGGCATACTGATCACATATATTTTCACTACTAATAAAGACATTTGTGTTGAGCATTTGAAATAGTGCAGTAGTCAATTTAAAATGGGCAAGGAGCAAGGGACTGGGAAGTGGATGTGATGCTGATGGTGCATCCAGAGGATGAGACCGTGGGCAAGGTGAAAGTGGGCAACAACAAAGACCCACATCTTCTCTCTCGACCTTCCTGTCCCAGTTTCTATGGGACCGCAGCACACCACTATTGAAGACAGAGCAGTGTGAAACGGTTGTTGGTTGGATAGCAGATAATGCTTCCAGTCACTTAGCCACCACCACCTTGTCTTCCACATGGTCAAGTCTGTGTAGCCGTGAGTGTGGCCAGGATATTCCCCACCCTGATCCTCCTTCCTCCCACCATGCCGAGTGCCCTGAGACAACTGATCCCACACTTGGATACTGTGAAGAGCTGTTCAGTTTTCCATTTCAAGATTCAGAAATCTCTGCCGGTCAACCTGAAGTGGAAAAAGATGAGATCGCATGTAGAGCTGCCCAAAGCTTTGACCAGCCCCGATAACACGAAGGTGATGGTGGGAAAGTGTCACAAGAGGTGGACAATGATGAGACACAATTGCCAGAAAGTCAGGAGGAGGAGCAGGTTGCGGATATGGAAGAAGAGGTGGTGGATGACATAGTGCCTGACCCAACCTGGCAGGAGGACATGCATTGCGAGGACAGCAGCACAAATGGGGAAGGATGCATATCCCCCAAACAGGCAGGAAGAAGCAGTGTGGTGGCCACAGACAGAAGGTGTGCATCTGTTCCCCGTAACACCAACATGAGTGAAGTTGCCATCCCACCTGTGAGATCTTCCCGAGTCTGGCTATTTTTTAAAGACTCTGCCGACAACCCCAAGCAGGCCATTTGCAGCACCTGCCATGCCCGTATCAGCAGGGGTAGCAAAACAAACAGCCTGACCACCACCAGCATGATCAGGCACATGCAAGCAAAGCACCCGACTTTGTGGGCTGAACCCCAGGCTCCAGGACAACTGCCTGCTGGTCACACCACTGCTTCTTCCACTGTTTTGCAGAGAAGCCAATTCCCAGTACACCGTGCATGAGATGATGCCGCTAGCCCTGCACCTATTGTGGCCCACAGTCAAGCAGCATCATCAGCAAGCACGTCCACGTCCTTGTCCCAGCACAGCATTCAGTTGTCTATAACCCGGTCTTTGGAACACAAGAGGAAATACCCATCCAATGCCCCACAGGCCACAGTCCTCAAAATTCTAATATTTCTCTTCTGCTTGTGCTAGAAATGCTGCCTTTTAGGCTTGTTGAGACGGAAGCTTTCTGCAACCTGATGGTGGTGACCGTCCCAAGGTATTCGGTCCCAAGTCGCCACTATTTCTCCTGGTGTGCCGTATCGGCATTACACCAGCATGTGTCCCACAACATTACCAGTGCCCTCAACAATGCTGTTACCGGGAAAGTCCACTTAACCACGGACACGTGGACAAGTGCTTGTGGGCAGGGATCGGTACATCTCACTAACGGCACACTGTGTTAACATAGTGGAAGCCGGCACCCAGTCGGACCTTGGGATGGGACACATTCTGCCCATGCCGAGGATTGCTGGCCCTACGTCAATCAGGGTTGCCCCCACAGTCTACAGCTCCTGCACCTCCTCCTCTTCATCCTCCATGTCTTAAATCAACACATCAGTCAGAAGCTTTAAGCACTGCAGCACTGCCTCAGCCAAGCTGCAACAGGCTGTGCTGAAGCTAATCTGCATAGGTGACAAACCGCACAATGCAGAAGAGTTGTGGACAGCGCTGAAAGAGCAGTCAGATGTTTGGATGACACCGCTGAACCTACAGCCAGGCATGGTCGTGTGTAACAATGGACGTAACCTGGTGGCGGCTCTGAGGCAAGGTGAGCTCACACACGTACCTTGCTTCGCCCATGTGCTTAACCTTGTAGTTCAATGTTTTCTGAAAAGCTACCCAGAGCCTCCAGATCTGCAAGTGAAAGTACGCCATCTGTCCATTTTAGAAAGTCAGCTAAAGCTTCAGCCTTGCCGTGCTACAGCAGCGGTTTCAGCTTCCAGCTCACCTGACTGTTGTGTGATGTCCCCACGTTCTCTACGCTGCATATGTTGGAAAGGATTTGTAAGCAGAAGAGGGCCGTTGTTGACTACCAACATCAACAAGGCCGTCGAATTTCAGGTCAGACTCCAAACATAAGACCTCAGGAGTGGACATGGATGTCAGACATATGTAACATCCTCCAAAACTTTGAGGACTGCACCAAGATGGTGAGCGTCGATGACGCCATAATTAGCATCATAATCCCACTTCTCAGCATTCTGAAAAACTCTCTGCTCACAATCAAAGAGGATGCATTGCAGGCAGAGCACGAGGACAAGGGGATTACACTCAGCCCAGCCTCATGTCTTCTCAACATGCATTGGTAAGCAATGAGGATGAGGAGGAAGAACAGGAGCTACTTTCATGCGCTATAGACGGTACTACAAACACATCTGTATTAACTTCTGTTCAGCGGGGATGGCCTGAGGACAGGGAGGAGAAGGATGAGGAGGAGGACAGCATGGTCAGTTGTCCTGTTGGTGAGGACACGGAAGTCTTGCCTGTTAGCAGGTTGACTTTATGTTGCGCTGCATTTCACGTGACCCTCGGATTATCAAAATTTTGGGTGATACTCATTACTGGTTGGTGACACTTCCAGACCCACGCTACAAGGAGAACATTCAATCTCTTCTGCCGTGGGGCAGAGAGGTGTACTAAAATGTTGCAGTACCACAGGTCCCTTGTAGCGGAATTAGTTAGAAAATTCCCATGTGAGAACGCTGGCAGCAGACGTCAGAGTTTGTTGTACAACCAAGAACTCCAAGCGAGAGAGACAGACGTACAATCCAGCTCAGGCAGGGGAACAATGGCCAAGTTCTGGGACAGTTTTCTCAGACCCTCCCATCGTGGCAGCACAGAAGCAAGGAGTGCTGTCACTCGAAGTGCAATGTTTGGGAAGATGGTGAGGGAGTACCTTGCAGATCGTACAAACGTCCTCCGTGATTCCTCTGTGCCTTTTAATCATTGGGTATCCAAGCTGGACACGTGGCATGTACTGGCTCTCTACGCCTTGGAGGTCCTGGCCTGCCCTGCTGCTAGCGTTCTGTCAGAGAGGGTTTTTAGTGCCACTGGTAGATTTATAACAGATAAGCGCATCCGCCTGTCAACTGAAAATGCTGACAGGCTGACTCTTATAAAAATGAACAAGGCCTGGATTGGGCAAGACTTCTGTATACCACCAAGTGAAAACAGCGAAACATAACTACAAATAAATTCTCTCTTTTGGGGAGGTGTATTCTCATGCAACTCTTCACAACCACTCATGGGTATATGCTTCCAGATTTGGTCTGTTTGTTTTCATCCTCCTCCTTATCCTCATCCTCCTCATCCAGAACCACTATATCACCAGGGTGAACGTGGTCTGTACAGTGCATTTTGACCGAGGGTGCTGTGATGGCACTCTTATGTTTTTTAAAAAAAGGACAACACATTGGGGAATTGGGAATGGCATTACATTGGGCCTACTTCTTAACTTTGACTCCTGCAATCTGTCCTGTACCTGCCAGTAGATCACCAGGGTGAACGTGCTCTGTACAGTGCATGTTGGCCAAGGGGCCTGTGATGGCACTCTTATTTTTTGAAAAAAAGGATTTTACATTGGGGAATTGGGCATGACATTACATTGGGCCGACTTCTTAACTCGGTCTCCTACAATCTAAAATGTACCTGCCAGTAGATCACCAGGGTGAACATGCTCTGTACTGTGCATTTTGGCCAAGGGGGCTGTGATGGCACTCTTATTTTTTTTAAAAAGGACAACACATTGGGGAACTGGGAAACTAATCCCCATGGGGAAAAAATGATGTACTAGTCCTTTTTATAAAATTCATAAATTCTTTATTAGAAACATTAAAATACAAGCAAAACAAAAAAACATGATCAGGTGTATGGAAGGTTGCACACTGAAACAATACCACCAGGGGCCCCACCCCCCACCAGTTACCCCACTCAGTATATAGAGATTGAGCAGCAAAATGGTATGACCTTGAAGCTGCCTAACAGCTGATATCAATCTAAGCAATCATATATAGGGCTTCTATGACTAATTAAATCTACTAGTGCCAAAGGAATATAAATTATATAAAGAAATATATGTAGCCACAGAATAACTGCATGGAAGTATTCACCAAATAGTCATGTCCATACTGTGACCATGGCACCATATGTTAACCTAGCCTACATGACAAAAGACCCATAACGGGACAATAATAATTGTCCAGGCAGCACAGCCATGTGTGAGAAAAGCCGCTCAATACTTACAGTAACACTCAATTGCAGGGGAAACCAGGGGGGGTGAGTGCCCGCCCCAACGCGCGTTTCGGTCCGTCCTTCGTCAGGGGGCACTCACCTCCCCGGGCCCCGTGCCTTAAATACATAATCTCCCCATAACGCTGCCAATAGCATATTGCGGCATCAATCCGGATGCGACGTCACTACCGGAAGTGACGCGCGTATCTCCATAGCAGCTGCGACGCCAGGGAGCATCGGCGTCACACAGTACCGCGCATGCGCGATGCTGCCTATTGACACCGAGTGCCCCAAGGAGCCAACAGTAGCCATGGGAACGTGCGTCAGGTAGAGAAATCTACATCAGCACCTGCAGCTTATCATATATTATATATATATATTATATATATCCTTCGTCAGGGGGCACGGGGCCCGGGGAGGTGAGTGCCCCCTGACGAAGGACGGACCGAAACGCGCGTTGGGGCGGGCACTCACCCCCCCTGGTTTCCCCTGCAATTGAGTGTTACTGTAAGTATTGAGCGGCTTTTCTCACACATGGCTGTGCTGCCTGGACAATTATTATTGTCCCGTTATGGGTCTTTTGTCATGTAGGCTAGGTTAACATATGGTGCCATGGTCACAGTATGGACATGACTATTTGGTGAATACTTCCATGCAGTTATTCTGTGGCTACGTATATTTATTTATATAATTTATATTCCTTTGGCACTAGTAGATTTAATTAGTCATAGAAGCCCTATATATGATTGCTTAGATTGATATCAGCTGTTAGGCAGCTTCAAGGTCATACCATTTTGCTGCTCAATCTCTATATACTGAGTGGGGTAACTGGTGGGGGGTGGGGCCCCTGGTGGTATTGTTTCAGTGTGCAACCTTCCATACACCTGATCATGTTTTTTTGTTTTGCTTGTATTTTAATGTTTCTAATAAAGAAGTTATGAATTTTATAAAAAGGACTAGTACATCATTTTTTCCCCATGGGGATTAGTTTCTAAGTATATGGATGTGTCCGTATTATAATGTCTCCACATGGGGCAGTTTGACTATAATTATTGTATATAATTCTTTATATTTAAAATATTTCATAAAACTTTCCCAGATATGTGGTATGGTTGTTTGTTGATAATTTACATTGGGGAACTGGGCATGACATTACATTGGGCCTACTTCTAAACTCTGTCTCCTGCAATGTGTCCTTTATCTACCACTAGATCACCAGGGTGAACGTCCTCTGTACTGTTATAGGCCACTGATTTTTGGGCTAGTGGGCTGTAATGGCATTATTTTATTTTTTTAAAAAACAGACAACACATTGGGGAATTGGGCATGACATTTCTTTGGGCCTACTTCTTAACTTGGTCTCTTGCAATGTGTCCTTTAACTGCCACTAGATCACCAGGGTTAACGTGCACTGTAAGGTGCATTTTGGGCTAGGGGTCTGTGATGGCACTATTTTAATAAGTCCAAAAAGGACACCACATTGGGGAATTGGGCATGGCATTCCATTGGGCCTACTTCTTAACTCGGTCTCCTGTAATGTGTCCTTTACTGTCACTAGATCACCAGGGTGAACGTTGTTGTGAATTCTATTTTTGGGCTCCCTCTAGTGGTCACAAGCGGTACTGTGTAGTGTTGTCTTTCTGCAGGTTGGCTGCATCAGCTGGTTCTTTATCCTTGGTTGGTATCCTATTTATCTCACCTGGAGACTCAGTTCCTTGCCTGCTATCAATGTATTCAGTGCTCTTCAGATTCCTTGTGTCTACCTTGCTCCCAGTCTCCCCAAGACAAGCTAAGTTTTTGTTTGATAATTTTTTGATTATCAGTGTTCATTATGTTTTAGTCCAGCTCGCTAAAATGTGATTTCCTCGCTTGCTGGTTGCTCTAGGGGACGGAGTTTCTCCCCCCCACACCGTTAGTTGGTGTGGGGGTTCTTGAAATCTCAGTGTGGATATTTTGTTAGGGTTTTTTACTGACCGCACAGACCCCTTACTATTTTCTGCTATCTAGTATTAGTGGGCCTCATTTGCTGAATCTGCTTTCACCCCTGTGTATGTGCCTTCCCCTTACCTCACGGTTATTATCTGTTGGGGGCTTCTATATCTTTGGGGATTATTTCTCTGGAGGCAAGAGAGGTCTTTTCATTCTCTCTAGGGGTAGTTAGTTCCTCAGGCTGGCTCGAGACGTCTAGGATTTTTAGGCACGTTCACCGGCTACTTCTAGTGTGTTTGGATAGGTTCAGATTTGCGGTCAGTCCAGTTTGCCACCTTTCCTAGAGCTTGTCCTATGTTTGTTACTTAGCTGGAGTAATTTGTGATCCTCAACCACTAAGAATCATAACAGTATAGCAGGCCAAAAAGTGTTTAATGCATCGCAGAAGTGGGATAAAAAGAAGACCTGAGTACATTTTTTTTTCCTCCCGCTTTTCCTTTGCTGCAGTCTGTTTAGCTTCTTTCATCCCCTTGAACTCTGCGTGGTTTTGAGCTCAGCTGCAGACATGAATGTTCAGACTCTGACTTCTAGTGTGGATCATCTTACTGCACGGGTGCAAAGTATTCAGGATTTTGTTATTCATAGCCCTATGTCTGAACCAAAGATACCCATTCCTGAGTTGTTTTCTGGAGATAGATCTAGGTTTCTAAATTTTAAGAATAATTGTAAGTTATTTCTATCTCTGAGACCTCGTTCCTCTGGTGATTCCGCTCAGCAAGTTAAAATTGTTATCTCCTTGTTGCGTGGCGACCTGTTGTGAACTCTATTTTTAGGCTCCCTCTAGTGGTCACAAGCGGTACTGTGTAGTGTTGTCTTCTGCAGGTTGGCTGCATCAGCTGGTTCATTATCCTTGGTTCGTTTCCTATTTAACTCACATGGATACTCAGTTCCTTGCCTGCTATCAATGTATTCAGTGCTCTTCAGATTCCTTGTGATTACCTTGCTCCCAGCCTCTCCAAGACAAGCTAAGTTTTTGTCCGTTCATTTTTTGATTATCAGCATTCATCATGTTTCTTGTCCAGCTTGCTAAGATGTGATCTCCTCGCTTGCTGGTTGCTCTAGGGGACGGAGTTTCTCCCCCCCACACCGTTAGTTGGTGTGGGGGTTCTTGAAATCTCAGTGTGGATATTTTGTTAGGGTTTTTTACTGACCGCACAGACCCCTTACTATTTTCTGCTATCTAGTATTAGTGGGCCTCATTTGCTGAATCTGTTTTCACCCCTGTGTATGTGCCTTCCTCTTACCTCACCGTTATTATTTGTTGGGGGCTTCTATATCTTTGGGGATTATTTCTCTGGAGGCAAGAGAGGTCTTTCTTTCTCTCTAGGGGTAGTTAGTTCCTCAGGCTGGCTCGAGACGTCTAGGATTTTTTAGGCACGTTCACCGGCTACTTCTAGTGTGTTTGGATAGGTTCAGATTTGTGGTTAGTCCAGTTTGCCACCTCCCTAGAGCTTGTCCTATGTTTGTTACTTAGCTGGAGTAATTTGTGATCCTTAACCACTAAGGATCATAACAGCGACCCTCAAGATTGGGCTTTCTCTCTGGCGCCAGGAGATCCTGCATTGCTTAATGTAGATGCATTTTTTCTGGCTCTTGGACTGCTTTATGAGGAGCCTAATCTTGAGAATCAGGCAGAAAAAGCGTTGCTGACTATCTCTCAGGGTCAGGATGAAGCTGAGGTGTATTGTCAAAAATTCCGGAAATGGTCGGTACTTACTCAATGGAATGAGTGTGCCCTGGCTGCAAATTTCAGAGAAGGTCTTTCTGAGGCCGTTAAGAATGTTATGGTGGGGTTTCCCACCCCTGCAAGTCTGAGTGATTCTTGTTATGGTTCTCAATGGCAAGAGAACATAGCCCAGCAAACATGAGTACTAGCTCTTGGAAGGATGGAAACTAAACTGACCATGAACTAAACCTGCCGCACAACTAACAGTAGCCGGGTAGCGTTGCCTACGTTTTTATCCCTAGACGCCCAGCGCCGGCCGGAGGACTAACTAATCCTGGCAGGGGAAAATATAGTCCTGGCTCACCTCTAGAGAAATTTCCCCGATAGGCAGACAGAGGCCCCCACATATATTGGCGGTGATTTTAGATGAAATGACAAACGTAGTATGAAAATAGGTTTAGCAAAATTGAGGTCCGCTTACTAGATAGCAGGAAGACAGAAAGGGCACTTTCATGGTCAGCTGAAAACCCTATCAAAATACCATCCTGAAATTACTTTAAGACTCTAGTATTAACTCATAACATCAGAGTGGCAATTTCAGATCACAAGAGCTTTCCAGACACAGAAACGAAACTACAGCTGTGAACTGGAACAAAATGCAAAAACAAACGAGGACTAAAGTCCAACTTAGCTGGGAGTTGTCTAGCAGCAGGAACATGCACAGAAAGGCTTCTGATTACAATGTTGACCGGCATGGAAGTGACAGAGGAGCAAGGTTAAATAGCGACTCCCACATCCTGATGGAAACAGGTGAACAGAGGGGATGATGCACACCAGTTCAATTCCACCAGTGGCCACCGGGGGAGCCCAAAATCCAATTTCACAACAGTACCCCCCCCCCTCAAGGAGGGGGCACCGAACCCTCACCAGAACCACCAGGGCGATCAGGATGAGCCCTATGAAAGGCACGGACCAGATCGGAGGCATGAACATCAGAGGCAGTCACCCAAGAATTATCCTCCTGACCGTATCCCTTCCATTTGACCAGATACTGGAGTTTCCGTCTGGAAACACGGGAGTCCAAGATTTTTTCCACAACGTACTCCAACTCGCCCTCAACCAACACCGGAGCAGGAGGCTCAACGGAAGGCACAACCGGTACCTCATACCTGCGCAACAATGACCGATGAAAAACATTATGAATAGAAAAAGATGCAGGGAGGTCCAAACGGAAGGACACAGGGTTAAGAATCTCCAATATCTTGTACGGGCCGATGAACCGAGGCTTAAACTTAGGAGAAGAAACCCTCATAGGGACAAAACGAGAAGACAACCACACCAAGTCCCCAACACAAAGCCGAGGACCAACCCGACGCCGGCGGTTGGCAAAAAGCTGAGTCTTCTCCTGGGACAACTTCAAATTGTCCACTACCTGCCCCCAAATCTGATGCAACCTCTCCACCACAGCATCCACTCCAGGACAATCCGAAGATTCCACCTGACCAGAAGAAAATCGAGGATGAAACCCCGAATTACAGAAAAAAGGAGACACCAAGGTGGCAGAGCTGGCCCGATTATTGAGGGCAAACTCCGCTAAAGGCAAAAAAGCAACCCAATCATCCTGATCTGCAGACACAAAACACCTCAAATATGTCTCCAAGGTCTGATTCGTCCGCTCGGTCTGGCCATTTGTCTGAGGATGGAAAGCAGACGAGAAAGACAAATCTATGCCCATCCTAGCACAGAATGCTCGCCAAAATCTAGACACGAATTGGGTTCCTCTGTCAGAAACGATATTCTCCGGAATACCATGCAAACGGACCACATTTTGAAAAAACAGAGGAACCAACTCGGAAGAAGAAGGCAACTTAGGCAGGGGAACCAAATGGACCATCTTAGAGAAACGGTCACACACCACCCAGATGACAGACATCTTCTGAGAAACAGGAAGATCCGAAATAAAATCCATCGAGATGTGCATCCAGGGCCTCTTTGGGATAGGCAAGGGCAACAACAATCCACTAGCCCGAGAACAACAAGGCTTGGCCCGAGCACAAACGTCACAAGACTGCACAAAGCCTCGCACATCTCGAGACAGGGAAGGCCACCAGAAGGACCTTGCCACCAAATCCCTGGTACCAAAGATTCCAGGATGACCTGTCAACGCAGAAGAATGAACCTCAGAAATGACTTTACTAGTCCAATCATCAGGAACAAACAGTCTACCAGGTGGGCAACGATCAGGTCTATCCGCCTGAAACTCCTGCAAGGCCCGCCGCAGGTCTGGAGAAACGGCAGACAATATCACTCCATCCTTAAGGATACCTGTAGGTTCAGAGTTACCAGGGGAGTCAGGCTCAAAACTCCTAGAAAGGGCATCCACCTTAACATTCTTAGAACCCGGCAGGTAGGACACCACAAAATTAAACCGAGAGAAAAACAACGACCAGCGCGCCTGTCTAGGATTCAGGCGTCTGGAGGACTCAAGATAAATTAGATTTTTGTGGTCAGTCAATACCACCACCTGATGTCTAGCCCCCTCAAGCCAATGACGCCACTCCTCAAAAGCCCACTTCATGGCCAAAAGCTCTCGATTCCCAACATCATAATTCCGCTCGGCGGGCGAAAATTTACGCGAGAAAAAGGCACAAGGTCTCATCACGGAACAATCGGAACTTCTCTGCGACAAAACTGCCCCAGCTCCGATTTCAGAAGCGTCAACCTCAACCTGAAAAGGAAGAGCAACATCAGGCTGACGCAACACAGGGGCGGAAGAAAAGCGGCGCTTAAGCTCCCGAAAGGCCTCCACAGCAGCAGGGGACCAATCAGCAACATCAGCACCCTTCTTAGTCAAATCAGTCAATGGTTTAACAACATCAGAAAAACCAGCAATAAATCGACGATAAAAGTTAGCAAAGCCCAAAAATTTCTGAAGACTCTTAAGAGAAGAGGGTTGCGTCCAATCACAAATAGCCTGAACCTTGACAGGATCCATCTCGATGGAAGAGGGGGAAAAAATATATCCCAAAAAGGAAATCTTTTGAACCCCAAAAACGCACTTAGAACCCTTCACACACAAGGAATTAGACCGCAAAACCTGAAAAACCCTCCTGACCTGCTGGACATGAGAGTCCCAGTCATCCGAAAAAATCAAAATATCATCCAGATACACAATCATAAATTTATCCAAATAATCACGGAAAATGTCATGCATAAAGGACTGAAAGACTGAAGGGGCATTTGAAAGACCAAAAGGCATCACCAAATACTCAAAGTGGCCCTCGGGCGTATTAAATGCGGTCTTCCACTCATCCCCCTGCTTAATTCGCACCAAATTATACGCCCCACGGAGATCTATCTTAGAGAACCACTTGGCCCCCTTTATGCGAGCAAACAAATCAGTCAGCAGTGGCAACGGATATTGATATTTAACCGTGATTCTATTCAAAAGCCGATAATCAATACACGGTCTCAAAGAGCCATCTTTCTTAGCCACAAAGAAAAAACCGGCTCCTAAGGGAGATGACGAAGGACGAATATGTCCCTTTTCCAAGGACTCCTTTATATATTCTCGCATAGCAGCATGTTCAGGCACAGACAGATTAAATAAACGACCCTTAGGGTATTTACTACTCGGAATCAAATCTATGGCACAATCGCACTCCCGGTGCGGAGGTAATGAACCAAGCTTAGGTTCTTCAAAAACGTCACGATATTCAGTCAAGAATTCAGGAATCTCAGAGGGAATAGATGATGAAATGGAAACCACAGGTACGTCCCCATGCGTCCCCTTACATCCCCAGCTTAACACAGACATAGCTTTCCAGTCAAGGACTGGGTTATGAGATTGCAGCCATGGCAAACCAAGCACCAACACATCATGTAGGTTATACAGCACAAGAAAGCGAATAATCTCCTGATGATCCGGATTAATCCGCATAGTTACTTGTGTCCAGTATTGTGGTTTATTACTAGCCAATGGGGTGGAGTCAATCCCCTTCAGGGGTATAGGAGTTTCAAGAGGCTCCAAATCATACCCACAGCGTTTGGCAAAGGACCAATCCATAAGACTCAAAGCGGCGCCAGAGTCGACATAGGCATCCGCGGTAATAGATGATAAAGAACAAATCAGGGTCACAGATAGAATAAACTTAGACTGTAAAGTGCCAATTGAAACAGACTTATCAAGCTTCTTAGTACGCTTAGAGCATGCTGATATAACATGAGTTGAATCACCGCAATAGAAGCACAACCCATTTTTTCGTCTTAAATTCTGCCGTTCACTTCTGGACAGAATTCTATCACATTGCATATTCTCTGGCGTCTCCTCAGTAGACACCGCCAAATGGTGCACAGGTTTGCGCTCCCGCAGACGCCTATCGATCTGGATAGCCATTGTCATGGACTCATTCAGACCCGCAGGCACAGGGAACCCCACCATAACATCCTTAATGGCATCAGAGAGACCCTCTCTGAAATTCGCCGCCAGGGCGCACTCATTCCACTGAGTAAGCACAGCCCATTTACGGAATTTCTGGCAGTATATTTCAGCTTCGTCTTGCCCCTGAGATAGGGACATCAAGGCCTTTTCCGCCTGAAGCTCTAACTGAGGTTCCTCATAAAGCAACCCCAAGGCCAGAAAAAACGCATCCACATTGAGCAACGCAGGATCCCCTGGAGCCAATGCAAAAGCCCAATCCTGAGGGTCGCCCCGGAGCAAGGAAATCACAATCCTGACCTGCTGAGCAGGATCTCCAGCAGAGCGAGATTTCAGGGACAAAAACAACTTGCAATTATTTTTGAAATTTTGAAAGCAAGATCTATTCCCCGAGAAAAATTCAGGCAAAGGAATTCTAGGTTCAGATATAGGAACATGAACAACAAAATCTTGTAAATTTTGAACTTTCGTGGTGAGATTATTCAAACCTGCAGCTAAACTCTGAATATCCATTTTAAACAGGTGAACACAGAGCCATTCCAGGATTAGAAGGAGAGAGAGAGAGAGAAAGGCTGCAATATAGGCAGACTTGCAAGAGATTCAATTACAAGCACACTCAGAACTGAAGGGAAGGGAAAAAAAAAAAAAAAATCTTCAGCAGACTTCTCTTTTCTCTCCTTTCTCTGTCAATTAATTTAACCCTTCTTGGCTTGAGGAGGCCGGTCAAACTGTTATGGTTCTCAATGGCAAGAGAACATAGCCCAGCAAACATGAGTACTAGCTCTTGGAAGGATGGAAACTAAACTGACCATGAACTAAACCTGCCGCACAACTAACAGTAGCCGGGTAGCGTTGCCTACGTTTTTATCCCTAGACGCCCAGCGCCGGCCGGAGGACTAACTAATCCTGGCAGGGGAAAATATAGTCCTGGCTCACCTCTAGAGAAATTTCCCCGATAGGCAGACAGAGGCCCCCACATATATTGGCGGTGATTTTAGATGAAATGACAAACGTAGTATGAAAATAGGTTTAGCAAAATTGAGGTCCGCTTACTAGATAGCAGGAAGACAGAAAGGGCACTTTCATGGTCAGCTGAAAACCCTATCAAAATACCATCCTGAAATTACTTTAAGACTCTAGTATTAACTCATAACATCAGAGTGGCAATTTCAGATCACAAGAGCTTTCCAGACACAGAAACGAAACTACAGCTGTGAACTGGAACAAAATGCAAAAACAAACGAGGACTAAAGTCCAACTTAGCTGGGAGTTGTCTAGCAGCAGGAACATGCACAGAAAGGCTTCTGATTACAATGTTGACCGGCATGGAAGTGACAGAGGAGCAAGGTTAAATAGCGACTCCCACATCCTGATGGAAACAGGTGAACAGAGGGGATGATGCACACCAGTTCAATTCCACCAGTGGCCACCGGGGGAGCCCAAAATCCAATTTCACAACAGATTCTATGGCTTTAGCCATTCAGGTTGATCGGCGTTTGCGGGAGCGCAAATCTGCTCATCCTTTGGCGGTATTTTCCGAACAGAGACCTGAGTCTATGCAATGTGACCGAACTCTGACCAGAATTGAGCGACAAAGTCATAGACGTCAAAATGGGTTGTGCTTTTACTGTGGTGATTCTACTCATGTTATCTCAGCATGCTCTAAACGCTTAAAAAAAAAATCTAAACCTGTCACCATTGGTACTATACAGCCTAAATTTATTTTGTCTGCTACTTTGATTTGTTCTTTGTCGTCCTACCCGGTTATGGCTTTTGTGGATTCGGGTGCTGCCCTGAATCTGATGGATTTGTCGTTTGCCAGGCTCTGTGGTTTTGTCCTGGAGCCTTTGGAATTTCCTATTCCTCTGAGGGGAATTGATGCTATGCCATTGGCTGAGAATAAGCCTCAGTATTGGACGCAAATGACCATGTGCATGACTCCCGTACATCAGGAGGTGATTCGCTTTCTTGTTCTCCATAACTTGCATGATGTTGTCGTTTTGGGTCTGCCATGGCTGCAAGCTCATAATCCAGTTTTAGATTGGAAAGCTATGTCTGTGTCAAGTTGGGGTTGTCAGGGAATTCATGGCGATACTCCGTTGGTGTCTATTGCTTCTTCCACTCCTTCTGAGGTCCCTGAGTTTTTGTCTGACTACCAGGATGTATTTGATGAGCCCAGGTCCTGTGCCCTGCCTCCTAATAGGGATTGTGACTGTGCTATAAATTTAATTCCTGGTAGTATATTCCCTAAGGGATGACTTTTTAATTTGTCTATACCAGAGCATGCCGCGATGCGGAGTTATATAAAGGAGTCTCTGGAGAAGGGACATATTCGCCCATCCTCTTCCCCTCTTGGTGCAGGTTTTTTTTTGTGGCCAAGAAGGACGGTTCTTTGAGACCTTGTATAGATTATCGTCTTCTGAATAAAATCACAGTCAAATTTCAGTATCCTTTGCCACTATTGTCTGATTTGTTTGCTCGGATTAAGGGTGCCAGTTGGTTCACCAAGATAGATCTCCGTGGTGCGTATAACCTTGTGCGCATTAAGCAGGGAGATGAATGGAAAACAGCATTTAATACGCCCGAAGGCCATTTTGAGTACTTAGTGATGCCTTTTGGACTCTCTAATGCTCCTGCTGTGTTTCAGTCCTTCATGCATGACATTTTCCGAGAATATCTGGATAAATTTATGATTGTTTATCTGGATGACATTTTGGTCTTTTCTGATGATTGGGAGTCCCATGTGAAGCAGGTCAGGATGGTGTTTCAGGTCCTGCGTGCTAATGCTTTATTTGTGAAGGGCTCAAAATGCCTCTTCAAAGTACAGAAGGTCTCCTTTTTGGGTTTTATTTTTTCTCCTTCTACTGTGGAGATGGACCCAGTCAAGGTCCAGGCTATTCATGACTGGACTCAGCCCACGTCTGTTAAGAGTCTTCAGAAGTTCTTGGGTTTTGCTAATTTTTACCGTCGTTTCATCGCTAATTTTTCTAGTGTGGTTAAACCTTTGACGGATTTGACCAAGAAGGGTTCTGATGTGACTAATTGGTCTCCTGCGGCCGTGGAGGCCTATCGGGAGCTGAAGCACCGGTTTTCTTCAGCTCCAGTCTTATGTCAGCCAGATGTCTCTCTCCCCTTCCAGGTCGAGGTTGATGCTTCTGAGATTGGAGCAGGGGCTGTTTTGTCGCAGAGAAGCTCTGATGGCTCTGTGATGAAGCCATGTGCTTTCTTTTCAAGAAAGTTTTCGCCTGCCGAGCGGAATTATGATGTTGGTAATCGGGAGTTGTTGGCTATGAAGTGGGCATTCGAGGAGTGGCGACATTGGCTCGAAGGAGCTAAACATCGTGTGGTGGTCTTGACTGATCACAAAAATCTGATTTACCTTGAATCTGCCAAACGCCTGAATCCTAGACAGGCTCGTTGGTCGTTGTTTTTCTCCCGTTTCAACTTCGTGGTCTCATACCTGCCTGGTTCGAAGAGCGTGAAAGCTGATGCACTTTCTAGGAGTTTTGTGCCTGACTCTCTGGGAGTTTCTGAGCCGGCTGGTATTCTCAGAGAGGGAGTGATTTTGTCTGCCATTTCCCCAGATTTGCGACGAGTGCTGCAGAAATTTCAGGCGGATAGACCTGACCGTTGTCCACCAGAGAGACTGTTTGTCCCGGATAGATGGACCAGCAGAGTTATTTCCGAGGTTCATTCTTCGGTGTTGGCGGGTCATCCTGGGATTTTTGGTACCAGAGATTTGGTGGCTAGGTCCTTCTGGTGGCCTTCCTTGTTGCGGGATGTGCGTTCCTTTGTGCAGTCCTGTGGGATTTGTGCTCGGGCCAAGCCTTGCTGTTCTCGTGCCAGTGGTTTGCTTTTGCCTTTGCCTGTCCCGAAGAGGCCCTGGGCGCATATTTCCATGGATTTTATTTCGGATCTTCCAGTCTCTCAGAAGATGTCTGTTATCTGGGTGGTTTGTGATCGTTTTTCTAAAATGGTCTATTTGGTGCTCTTGCCTAAGCTGCCTTCCTCCTCTGATTTGGTTCCACTGTTTTTTCAGAATGTGGTTCGTTTGCATGGTATTCCTGAGAATATTGTGTCTGATAGAGGATCCCAGTTTGTGTCCAGATTTTGGCGGTCCTTTTGTGCTAAGATGGGCATTGAATTATCTTTTTCATCGGCCTTCCATCCTCAGACAAATGGCCAAACCGAACGTACTAATCAGACCTTGGAGACTTATCTGAGATGTTTTGTTTCTGCTGATCAGGATGACTGGGTGACTTTTTTGCCATTGGCTGAGTTCGCCCTCAATAATCGGGCTAGTTCTGCTACTTTGGTTTCGCCTTTTTTTTGCAATTCTGGTTTTCATCCTCGTTTTTCCTCAGGTCAGGTTGAGCCTTCTGACTGTCCTGGGGTGGATTCTGTGGTGGATAGGTTGCAGCGGATTTGGAACCACGTGGTGGACAATTTGACGTTGTCACAAGAGAAGGCTCAGCGCTTTGCTAACTGCCGTCGCTGTGTGGGTCCCCGGCTTCGTGTGGGGGATTTGGTGTGGTTGTCTTCTCGTTATGTTCCGATGAAGGTTTCCTCTCCTAAGTTCAAGCCTCGTTTCATCGGTCCTTATAAGATTTTGGAAATCCTCAACCCTGTGTCATTTCGTTTGGACCTCCCAGCATCATTTGCCATTCACAATGTGTTCCATAGGTCATTGTTGCGGAGATATGTGGTGCCTGTGGTTCCTTCTGTTGATCCTCCTGCTCCGGTCTTGGTCGAGGGAGAATTGGAGTATGTGGTGGAGAAGATCTTGGATTCTCGTGTTTCGAGACGAAGGCTTCAGTACTTAGTTAAATGGAAGGGCTATGGTCAGGAGGATAATTCCTGGGTTGTCGCCTCTGATGTCCATGCGGCCGATTTGGTTCGTGCCTTTCATTCGGCTTGTCCTGATCGGCCTGGGGGCTCTGGTGAGGGTTCGGTGACCCCTCCTCAAAGGGGGGGGTACTGTTGTGAATTCCGTCTGGGCTCCCTCTGGTGGCCTTTAGCGATACTGCGGGTCTGGAGATGGGCTCAGCTGCCTCATTTCCTGCTTTGCTGGTTCCTATTTAACTCCACCTGCACCTTTGTTTGTTGCCTGCTGTCGTTGTATTCAGTACTGGTTCTGATCTCTCTGGACTTCCTTGTGACCTGTCTCCATCCGGAGAAGCTAAGTCTTGCTAGTTCATGTTTGCTCATTTTTCTTTTGAAAATATGTTTCATTATATGATGAGTTCAGTCCAGCTTGCTTATATGTGATTTTTTGCTTGCTGGAAGTTCTGGGGTGCAGAGTGCGCCCCTCACATCGTGAGTCGGTGTGGGGGTTCTTGCATTTTCTGCGTGGATAGTTTTTGATAGTTTTTGTACTGACCGCACAGATCCCTTGCTATCTTCAGTCTATTTAGCTTTAGCGGGCCTCATTTGCTTAAACCTGTTTTTCATTACTACGTTTGTATTTTCCCCTTAACTCACCGTTATTATTTGTGGGGGCTGTCTAAACTTTGGGGTCATTTCTCTGAGGCAAGTGAGGCTTGGCTTTCTCTCTAGGGGTAGTTAGTTCCTCAGGCTGTGACGAGGCGTCTAGGTTTTTAGGTAACGCTCCACGGCTGCCTTTAGTGTGTATTGGATAAGTTCAGTGTTGCGGTCAGTATAGTTTCCACATCCCCAGAGCTCGTCCTAATATTCTGGTTTACCTATCAGGTCAGTTTGGTGATCCTACCACCGGATCATAACAGTACAGCAGGCCAGTAAAGAGTTAATGCATCGCAAAAGAGGGATAAGAGAAATCCTGAGTTCATTTTTTTTTTTTTTTTTGCAGTGTGTCTTGCCTCTCTCCTCCCCTTAATCTCTGGGTGGTTCAGAATTCAGCTGCAGCTATGGATCTTCAGACTCTGTCTTCTAGTGTGGATCATCTCACTGCTAGAGTACAAGGCATTCAGGATTATGTAGTTCGCAGTCCTATGTCAGAGCCTAAGATACCTATTCCTGAGTTGTTCTCCGGAGACAGATCTAGGTTTTTGAACTTTAAAAATAATTGCAAATTATTTCTTTCTCTGAGACCTCGTTCCTCTGGTGATCCGGTTCAGCAAGTTAAAATTGTTATTTCTTTGTTGCGTGGCGACCCTCAAGACTGGGCATTCGCCCTGGCGCCAGGAGATCCTGCATTGCTTAATGTAGATGCGTTTTTTCTGGCGCTGGGTTTGCTTTATGATGAACCTAATTCTGTGGATCAGGCAGAGAAGATCTTGCTGGCTTTGTGTCAGGGTCAGGATGAAGCAGAGGTTTACTGTCAGAAGTTTAGGAAATGGTCTGTGCTCACTCAATGGAATGAGTGTGCCCTGGCAGCGATTTTCAGAAAGGGTCTTTCTGAAGCCATTAAGGATGTTATGGTGGGGTTCCCCACGCCTGCGGGTCTGAGTGAGTCAATGTCTTTGGCCATTCAGATTGATCGGCGTTTGCGGGAGCGCAAACCAGTGCACCATCTGGCGGTATTTTCTGAGCAGAAGCCTGAGTCTATGCAATCTGACAGGATTCTGACCAGAATTGAACGGCAAAATCACAGACGTCAGAATGGGTTGTGCTTTTACTGTGGTGATTCTGCTCATGTTATCTCAGATTGTTCTAAGCGCACAAAAAACTTCGCTAGGTCTGTCACCATTGGTACTGTACAACCTAAATTCATTTTGTCTGTTACTTTAATTTGCTCTCTGTCATCCTACTCAGTTATGGCTTTTGTGGATTCAGGTGCCACCCTGAATTTGATGGATTTGTCTTTTGCCAGGCGCTGTGGTTTTGTCTTGGAGCCTTTGCAATTCCCTATTCCACTAAAGGGAATTGATGCCACGCCATTGGCCAAAAATAAACCTCAGTACTGGGCTCAAATGACTATGTGCATGACTCCTGCACATCAGGAGGTGATTCGCTTTCTTGTGTTACATAATTTGCATGATGTTGTCGTGTTGGGTCTGCCATGGCTGCAGGCTCATAATCCAGTCCTGGATTGGAAAGCAATGTCTGTGTCAAGTTGGGGTTGCCAGGGGATTCATGGCGATGCTCCTTTGGTGTCAATTGCTTCTTCTACTCCTTCTGAAGTCCCTGAATTTTTGTCGGACTACCAGGATGTATTTGATGAGCCCAAGTCCAGTGCCCTACCTCCTCATAGGGATTGTGATTGCGCCATAAATTTGATTCCTGGTAGTAAGTTCCCTAAGGGACGACTTTTTAATTTGTCTGTACCAGAACATGCCGCTATGCGGAGTTATATCAAGGAGTCTTTGGAGAAGGGACATATTCGCCCGTCCTCGTCCCCTTTGGGTGCGGGGTTCTTTTTTGTGGCCAAGAAGGATGGTTCTCTAAGACCCTGTATAGATTATCGCCTTCTAAATAACATCACGGTCAAATTTCAGTATCCTTTGCCACTGTTGTCCGATCTGTTTGCTCGGATTAGGGGGGCCAGTTGGTTCACCAAGATAGATCTTCGTGGAGCGTATAATCTTGTGCGTATAAAGCAGGGCGATGAATGGAAAACAGCATTTAATATGCCCGAAGGCCATTTTGAGTACTTGGTGATGCCTTTTGGGCTTTCTAATGCCCCTTCTGTGTTCCAGTCCTTCATGCACAACATCTTCCGAGAGTATCTGGATAGGTTTATGATTGTGTACCTGGATGATATTTTGGTCTTTTCTGATGATTGGGAATCTCATGTGAAGCAGGTCCGGATGGTATTTCGGGTCCTGTGAGCCAATGCCTTGTTTGTGAAGGGCTCTAAATGTCTCTTCGGAGTCCAGAAGGTTTCCTTTTTGGGCTTTATTTTTTCTCCTTCTACCATTGAGATGGATCCAGTCAAGGTCCAGGCTATTCATGACTGGACTCAACCTACATCGGTAAAAAGTCTTCAGAAGTTCTTGGGTTTTGCTAATTTTTACCGTCGCTTCATCACTCATTTTTCCAGTGTGGTTAAGCCTTTGACGGATTTGACTAAGAAGGGTTCTGATGTGACGAATTGGTCTCCTGCTGCCGTGGAGGCCTTTCAGGAGCTCAAACGTAGGTTCTCTTCGGCTCCTGTCTTGCGTCAGCCGGATGTCTCTCTACCATTCCAGGTCGAGGTTGATGCTTCTGAGATTGGAGCAGGGGCTGTCTTGTCACAGAGAAACTCTGATGGCTCTGTGATGAGGCCATGTGCTTTCTTTTCAAGAAAGTTTTCGCCAGCCGAGCGGAATTATGATGTTGGTAATCGGGAGTTGTTGGCAATGAAGTGGGCATTTGAGGAGTGGCGACATTGGCTTGAGGGAGCCAAACATTGTGTGGTGGTCTTGACTGATCACAAGAATTTGACTTATCTCGAGTCTGCTAAACGGCTAAATCCTAGACAGGCTCGAAGGTCGCTGTTTTTCTCCCGTTTCAATTTTGTGGTTTCATACCTTCTGGGTTCGAAGAACGTGAAGGCTGATGCTCTTTCTAGAAGCTTTGTGCCTGACTCTCCGGGAGTTTCTGAACCGGCTGGTGTCCTCAGAGAAGGGGTGATTTTGTCTGCCATCTCCCCTGATTTACGATGGGTACTGCAGGAATTTCAGGCCAATAGACCTGATCGTTGTCCACCGGAGAGACTGTTTGTCCCGGATAGATGGACCAGTAGAGTCATTTCCGAGGTTCATTCTTCGGTGTTGGCAGGTCACCCTGGGATTTTTGGTACCAGGAATATGGTGGCTAGGTCCTTTTGGTGGCCTTCCTTGTCGCGGGATGTGTGTTCCTTTGTGCAGTCCTGTGGGATTTGTGCTCGGGCCAAGCCTTGCTGTTCTCGTGCCAGTGGTTTGCTTTTGCCTTTGCCTGTCCCGAAGAGGCCCTGGACGCATATTTCCATGGATTTTATTTCGGATCTTCCAGTCTCTCAGAAGATGTCTGTTATCTGGGTGGTTTGTGATCGTTTTTCTAAAATGGTCTATTTGGTGCCCTTGCCTAAGCTGCCTTCCTCCTCTGATTTGGTTCCACTGTTTTTTCAGAATGTGGTTCGTTTGCATGGTATTCCTGAGAATATTGTGTCTGATAGATTATCCCAGTTTGTGTCCAGATTTTGGCGGTCCTTTTGTGCTAAGATGGGCATTGAATTATCTTTTTCATCGGCCTTCCATCCTCAGACAAATGGCCAAACCGAACGTACTAATCAGACCTTGGAGACTTATCTGAGATGTTTTGTTTCTGCTGATCAGGATGACTGGGTGACTTTTTTGCCATTGGCTGAGTTCGCCCTCAATAATCGGGCTAGTTCTGCTACTTTGGTTTCGCCTTTTTTTGCAATTCTGGTTTTCATCCTCGTTTTTCCTCAGGTCAGGTTGAGCCTTCTGACTGTCCTGGGGTGGATTCTGTGGTGGATAGGTTGCAGCAGATTTGGAACCACGTGGTGGACAATTTGACATTGTCACAAAAGAAGGCTCAGCGCTTTGCTAACTGCCGTCGCTGTGTGGGTCCCCGGCTTCGTGTGGGGGATTTGGTGTGGTTGTCTTCTCGTTATGTTCCGATGAAGGTTTCCTCTCCTAAGTTCAAGCCTCGTTTCATCGGTCCTTATAAGATTTTGGAAATCTTCAACCCTGTGTCATTTCGTTTGGACCTCCCAGCATCATTTGCCATTCACAATGTGTTCCATAGGTCATTGTTGCGGAGATATGTGGTGCCTGTGGTTCCTTCTGTTGATCCTCCTGCTCCGGTCTTGGTCGAGGGAGAATTGGAGTATGTGGTGGAGAAGATCTTGGATTCTCGTGTTTCGAGACGAAGGTTTCAGTACTTAGTTAAATGGAAAGGCTATGGTCAGGAGGATAATTCCTGGGTTGTCGCCTCTGATGTCCATGCGGCCGATTTGGTTCATGCTTTTCATTCGGCTCGTCCTGATCGGCCTGGGGGCTCTGGTGAGGGTTCGGTGACCCCTCCTCAAGGGGGGGGTACTGTTGTGAATTCCATCTGGGCTCCCTCTGGTGGCCTTTAGCGATACTGCGGGTCTGGAGATGGGCTCAGCTGCCTCATTTCCTGCTTTGCTGGTTCCTATTTAACTCCACCTGCACCTTTGTTTGTTGCCTGCTGTCGTTGTATTCAGTACTGGTTCTGATCTCTCTGGACTTCCTTGTGACCTGTCTCCATCTGGAGAAGCTAAGTCTTGCTAGTTCATGTTTGCTCATTTTTCTTTTGAAAATATGTTTCATTATATGATGAGTTCAGTCCAGCTTGCTTATATGTGATTTTTTGCTTGCTGGAAGTTCTGGGGTGCAGAGTGCGCCCCTCACATCGTGAGTCGGTGTGGGGGTTCTTGTATTTTCTGCGTGGATAGTTTTTGATAGTTTTTGTACTGACCGCACAGATCCCTTGCTATCTTCAGTCTATTTAGCTTTAGCGGGCCTCATTTGCTTAAACCTGTTTTTCATTACTACGTTTGTATTTTCCCCTTAACTCACCGTTATTATTTGTGGGGGCTGTCTAAACTTTGGGGTCATTTCTCTGAGGCAAGTGAGGCTTGGCTTTCTCTCTAGGGGTAGTTAGTTCCTCAGGCTGTGATGAGGCGTCTAGGTTTTTAGGTAACGCTCCACGGCTGCCTTTAGTGTGTATTGGATAGGTTCAGTGTTGCGGTCAGTATAGTTTCCACATCCCCAGAGGTCGTCCTAATATTCTGGTTTACTTATCAGGTCAGTTTGGTGATCCTACCACCGGATCATAACAGAGAGCCACACCAAGTGGCCAGGAGCAAAGGTCGGAGCGGCGAAGGACCTCATTCTCTCCTTGGAAGCCCGAATGGCATCCTGAGTGCAGTCCCAAATATCCCGTGCCTCCACAACCCAGTCTGCCACCCTGGAGTCGGTGGAAGACACGGGCATAGGTACAGGTACCCGCGGATGCTGACTCTTGTGAATTCCGCTCTTGGGCTCCCTCCGGTGGTTGTAAGTAGCACTTTTGTGAATTCTGCTCTTGGGCTCCCTCCTGTGGTTTTGAGTGGTATGGCTGCTTCTTGGATTTAGTATCAGCAGCTGCTTCCACTGATCTTCTTTCTGCTCGGCTATTTTAGTCTGGCTTTATCCCTCAATCAATGCCAGTTGCCAATTGTTCTTGCCTGGAGGCACGGCTCTTGGATTTCCCTGACACTCTGATCCGTTCAGCAAAGCTAAGTCCTTGCTTGTCCTTTTGCAGTCCACTTGTTGTGGACTTATTGTTCAGCACATTCTATGTTTTGCTCATTTGTCCAGCTTATCAGTATGGATCTATTCAGCTAAGCTGGAAGCTCTGGGCTGCAGTTTTTGCCCTCCACACCTTTAGTCAGGTGTGGAGATTTTTTGCATATCTCTGCGGTGGACTTTTTCTAGTTTTTATTACAGACCGCACAGTGTTTCTTTCCTTACTGTCTATCTAGCTAGAATTGGCCTCCTTTGCTGAATCTTGTTTCATACTACGTATGTCATTTCCTTCTCCTCTCACAGCCAATATTTGTGGGGGGCTGTCCTATCCTTTGGGGATTTTCTCTGAGGCAAGATAGCTTTCCTGTTTCTACCTTCAGGGGTAGCTAGTTCTCCGGCTGTGACGAGATGTCCAGGGAGTGACAGGAACATTCCACGGCTACTGCTAGTGTTGTGTTAAGATCAGGGATTGCGGTCTGTATAGTCACCACCTGCCCAGAGCTAGTCGCATGTCGCTCCTAAATTACCAGTCCATAACAGCTGACCATAGTTGAGGAGGAATGGGGTTTGTCCAGTGGAGTCGGCTATGGCATTCACCCACGAGTACTAAGAGAACTAAGTAATGTAATAGATAAGCCATTATTTCTTATTTTTAGGGACTCTATAGCAACGGGGTCTGTTCCGCAGGACTGGCGCATAGCAAATGTGTTGCCAATATTCAAAAAGGGCTCTAAAAGTGAACCTGGAAATTATAGGCCAGTAAGTCTAACCTCTATTGTTGGTAAAATATTTGAAGGGTTTCTGAAGGATGTTATTCTGGATTATCTCAATGAGAATAACTGTTTAACTCCATATCAGCATGGGTTTATGAGAAATCGCTCCTGTCAAACCAATCTAATCAGTTTTTATGAAGAGGTAAGCTATAGGCTGGACCACGGTGAGTCATTGGACGTGGTATATCTCGATTTTTCCAAAGCGTTTGATACCGTGCCGCACAAGAGGTTGGTACACAAAATGAGAATGCTTGGTCTGGGGGAAAATGTGTGTAAATGGGTTAGTAACTGGCTTAGTGATAGAAAGCAGAGGGTGGTTGTAAATGGTATAGTCTCTAACTGGGTCGCTGTGACCAGTGGGGTACCGCAGGGGTCGGTATTGGGACCTGTTCTCTTCAACATATTCATTAATGATCTGGTAGAAGGTTTACACAGTAAAATATTGATATTTGCAGATGATACAAAACTATGTAAAGCAGTTAATACAAGAGAAGATAGTATTCTGCTACAGATGGATCTGGATAAGTTGGAAACTTGGGCTGAAAGGTGGCAGATGAGGTTTAACAATGATAAATGTAAGGTTATACACATGGGAAGAAGGAATCAATATCACCATTACACACTGAATGGGAAACCACTGGGTAAATCTGACAGGGAGAAGGACTTGGGGATCCTAGTTAATGATAAACTTACCTGGAACAGCCAGTGCCAGGCAGCAGCTGCCAAGGCAAACAGGATCATGGGGTGCATTAAAAGAGGTCTGGATACACATGATGAGAGCATTATACTGCCTCTGTACAAATCCCTAGTTAGACCGCACATGGAGTACTGTGTCCAGTTTTGGGCACCGGTGCTCAGGAAGGATATAATGGAACTAGAGAGAGTACAAAGGAGGGCAACAAAATTAATAAGGGGGATGGGAGCACTACAATACCCAGATAGATTAGCGAAATTAGGATTATTTAGTCTAGAAAAAAGACGACTGAGGGGCGATCTAATAACCATGTATAAGTATATAAGGGGACAATACAAATATCTCGCTGAGGATCTGTTTATACCAAGGAAGGTGACGGGCACAAGGGGGCATTCTTTGCGTCTGGAGGAGAGAAGGTTTTTCCACCAACATAGAAGAGGATTCTTTACTGTTAGGGCAGTGAGAATCTGGAATTGCTTGCCTAAGGAGGTGGTGATGGCTAACTCAGTCGAGGGGTTCAAGAGAGGCCTGGATGTCTTCCTGGAGCAGAACAATATTGTATCATGCAATTATTAGGTTCTGTAGAAGGACGTAGATCTGGGGATTTATTATGGTGGAATATAGGCTGAACTGGATGGACAAATGTCTTTTTCGGCCTTACTAACTATGTTACTATGTTACTATGTTACTATTGTTCAGTACTATTTCTGATTGCCCTAAGCGTATTAAGAGGGTCGCTAGATCTGTTACCATTAGTACTGTACAGCCTAAGTTTCTCCTGTCTGTGACCCTGATTTTCTCGTTGTCATCTTTTTCTGTCATGGCATTTGTGGATTCAGGCGCTGCCCTGAATTTAATGGACTTAGGTTTCGCCAGGCGCTGTGGCTTTTCTTTGCAGCCTTTGCAGAGTCCTATTCCCTTGAGGGGTATTGATGCTACACCATTGGCCAAGAATAAACCTCAGTATTGGACTCAGCTGACTATTTGCATGGCTCCAGCACATCAGGAAGATTGTCGTTTTCTGGTGTTGCATAATTTGCATGATGTTTATGTACTGGGTTTTCCATGGTTACAAGTACACAATCCAGTGTTGGATTGGAAATCGATGTCTGTGACTAGTTGGGGTTGTCAAGGGGTACATAGTGACGTTCCTTTAATGTCAATTTCCTCTTCCCCCTCTTCTGATGTTCCTGAATTTTTGTCAGATTTCCAGGATGTATTCGATGAGCCCAAGTCCAGTTCCCTTCCTCCTCATAGGGACTGTGATTGTGCTATCGACTTGGTTCCTGGCTGTAAGTTCCCTAAGGGCCGACTCTTCAATCTGTCTGTGCCAGAGCATGCCGCTATGCGGAGCTATGTTAAAGAGTCTTTAGAGAAGGGGCATATTCGGCCGTCTTCATCACCATTGGGAGCAGGATTCTTTTTTGTTGCCAAGAAGGATGGCTCCTTGAGACCCTGTATTGATTATCGACTTCTTAATAAGATCACGGTCAAATTCCAATACCCTTTACCTTTGCTCTCTGATTTGTTTGCTCGGATTAAGGGGGCTAGTTGGTTTACCAAGATTGACCTTCGAGGGGCGTATAATCTTGTTCGTATTAAACAGGGTGACGAATGGAAAACTGCATTTAATACGCCCGAAGGCCACTTTGAATACCTGGTGATGCCTTTCGGGCTTTCTAAGGCTACTTTCAGACATAGCGCATTTTTGAGCGCTATTTTGCGGGCGCTTTTCAAAAATGCGCAATGTCATTTTCGTCTGCCGGCAAAGTGAATGAGAAATTCACTTTGCCGTTCAGACACACCGCAAAAAAACGCGGCGCTTTTGTCTGCAAACACGCCGGCGTAAAAAGAATTGACATGTCAATTCTTTACGCAGCGGCGTGTCTGCGTATCCCCATAGGGCCCCATCTTACCGTCCACACACAGCGCCTTTGTCCTGGGTGTCGGCGTCTTTGTACGGAGGGGTTGACACCCAGGACCGGACGTGACGTCGGACAGGAAGAGGGAAGCCCCCGCCCCCCAGAGAAGCAGCATGGAGTCCAACAGAATGAGCATAAACGTGGGGCTGCTGATCGATTTGGTATGTGTGTGTGTGTGTGTGTGTGTATGTATGTGTGTGTGTGTGTGTGTGTGTGTGTATGTGTGTGTGTGTGTGTGTGTGTGTGTGTCCCCATGCGACGCTAGTGCCACCATTGTGCTAAGTCGCTGTATGGGACTACTACTCCCATCCGGTATTAGGATGGGAGAGTTGTCCCTGTGTCCGGCGACTTAGCACAATTGTAAAGTTACACAAAACACCTACACACAATACACATACATGACACACAGTACATACAACACATAACATAGAGTATATACTCACCAACAGCACACTTGTAGGCGAAGCCCTCGATCCTCCAGGAAAAAATCCAAAAATAATAAACCAAATTCATACTCCCTGTCCGCAGAATCCATAAAACGAGTGTCCCACGCCGATCCCCTGCTCTCCGGCGATACACTGCCAGGAGCGAAGCTCCTAGCAGTGTATCGCGTACTGTTCCGGAGTTCAATGACTCCGGCGTCTCGGTTAACAGCAGTACAGCTGCGTTGAACTTTCCCACGCAGCACTGCCGTTAAGCGAGAGTGCCGGGGTCAATGACCACCGGTAAACTCGCTCGCGCATGCGCAGTGACACACCGACAGGAACTATGGCTCCTGTCAGTGTGTTGCTGCAGCCGTGGAGAGCAGACATATCTCTGGATGTGTCTGTTCTCCATGGAAAATCTTGATACGTGGCACTTAAATATGTGGCAATTAAATACGTGACACGTGGCACTTATACGTGATACATGTCACTTAAATACATGGCACTGAAATACGTGATACGTGGCACTTTGATACGTGGCACGTGTCACTTAAATACGTGGCACGTGGCACTGAAATATGTGGCATGTGGCACTTTGATACGTGGCACTGAAATACGTGGCACGTGGCACTTTGATACGTGGCACTTTGATACGTGGCACTGAAATATGTGGCACGTGGCACTTTGATACGTGGCACGTGGCACTTTGATACGTGGCACGTGGCACTGAAATATGTGGCACGTGGCACTTTGATACGTGGCACGTGGCACTTTGATACGTGGCACGTGGCACTGAAATATGTGGCATGTGGCACTTTGATACGTGGCACGTGGCACTTTGATACGTGGCACGTGGCACTGAAATACGTGATACGTGGCACTGAAATACGTGATACGTGGCACTTAAATACGTGGCACGTGGCACTGAAATACGTGGCACTGAAATACGTGGCACTGAAATATGTGGCACTGAAATACGTGGCACTTAGGGAACCTGTCAGGCAAATCTACCCCCCTATCCTAACACTATACCTGTCCCTCCTGTGTGTATTGTATTCTGAGTCATAAAGACAGGAAATGACCTCAATGACTCTTTTTTTTTCCCCTTTTTTTTTTCAAACAAACTTTATTTTCAGTACACAATGCTGAAAAAAACGCAGCTGCAAAAAACGCAGCAAAAAACGCAGTGTGTGAAAGCAGCTGCGTTTTTTGCCTGCGTAAAAAAACGCAGGTAAAGCAGCAGCAAAATACGCAGCAAGTATGCTGTGTGTGAAAGTAGCCTAATGCTCCTTCTGTGTTTCAGTCCTTCATGCATGATATTTTTCGCAATTATCTTGATAAATTCTTGATTGTGTATTTGGATGATATTTTGATTTTTTCCAATGATTGGGAGTCTCACGTGAAGCAGGTCAGGATGGTATTCCAGATCCTTCGTGTTAATGCTCTATTTGTGAAGGGGTCTAAGTGCCTATTTGGGGTCCAGAAGGTCTCTTTTTTGGGGTTTATTTTTTCTCCTTCGTCTATAGAAATGGATCCTGTTAAGGTCCAAGCCATTCATGACTGGGTTCAACCCACATCTGTGAAGAGCCTTCAGAAATTTTTGGGCTTTGCTAATTTTTATCGCCGTTTCATTGCCAACTTCTCTAGTGTGGTTAAGCCCCTGACCGATTTGACGAAGAAGGGCGCTGATGTGGCTAATTGGTCCTCTGAGGCTCTGGAGGCCTTTCAGGTGCTTAAGCGCCAATTTACTTCTGCCCCGGTCTTGCGTCAGCCTGATGTGTCTCTTCCTTTTCAGGTTGAGGTTGACGCTTCTGAGATTGGGGCAGGGGCCGTTTTGTCAGAGGAATTCTGATGGTTCCTTGATGAAACCATGCGCCTTTTTCTCCCGAAAGTTTTACGCAATTATGATGTTGGCATTTGGGAGTTGTTGGCTATGAAGTGGGCATTTGAGGAGTGGCAACATTGGCTTGAGGGAGCCAAGCACCGCGTGGTGGTCTTGACCGATCATAAGAATCTGATTTACCTCGAGTCGGCCAAGTGGCTGAACCCTAGACAGGCTTGATGGTCCCTGTTTTTCTCCTGTTTCGATCTTGTGGTCTCGTATCTTCCGGGATCTAAGAATGTTAAGGCGGATGCCCTCTCTAGGAGTTTTTTGCCTAATTCTCCTGGAGTTCTTGAGCCGGTTGGCATTCTTAGAGAAGGGGTGATTCTTTCTGCCATCTCCCCTGATATACGGCGGGTGTTACAGGAATTTCAGGCTGATAAACCTGACCGCTGTCCTGTGGGGAAGCTGTTTGTTCCTGATAGATGGACAAGTAAGGTAATTTCTGAGGTCCATTGTTCTGTGTTGGATGGTCATCCTGTGATTTTTGGTACCAGGGATTTGGTTGCTAGGTCCTTTTGGTGGCCTTCCTTGTCGCGGGATTTGCGTTCTTTTGTGCAGCCCTGTGGGACCTGTGCCCAGGCTAAGCCTTGCTGTTCCCACGCTAGTGGGTTGCTTTTGCCTTTGCCTGTTCCTGAGAGGCCCTGGACGCATATTTCCATGGATTTTATTTTGGATCTCCCTGTGTCTCAGAGGATGTCTGTTATCCGGGTGGTTTGTGACCGGTTCTCTAAAATGGTCCATTTGGTACCTTTGTCTAAATTGCCTTCCTCCTCTGATTTGGTTCTATTGTTTTTTCAGCATGTGGTTCGTTTGCATGGCATTCCGGAGAATATTGTGTCTGACAGAGGTTTCCAGTTTGTCTCCAGGTTTTGGCGTTCCTTTTGTGCTAGGATGGGCATTAATTTGTCTTTTTCTTCGGCGTTCCATCCTCAGACAAATGGCCAAACTGAGCGAACTAATCAAACCTTGGAAACCTATTTGAGATGCTTTGTGTCTGCTGATCAGGATGATTGGGTGGCTTTCTTGCCGTTGGCCGAGTTTGCCCTTAATAATCGGGCCAGTTCGGCTACTTTGGTTTCGCCTTTTTTTTGTAATTTTGGTTTCCATCCTCGTTTTTTTTCAGGGCAGGTTGAGCCTTCTGATTGTCCTGGTGTTGATTCCGTGATGGACAGGATACAGCAGATTTGGACTCATGTGGTAGACAATTTGACGTTGTCTCAGGAAAAGGCTCAGCGTTTTGCTAACCGCCGTCGGTGTGTTGGTCCTCGGCTTCGTGTGGGGGATTTAGTCTGGTTATCTTCTCGTCATGTTCCTATGAAGGTTTCTTCCCCTAAGTTCAAGCCTCGGTTTATTGGTCCTTATAAGATTTCTGAGATTATCAATCCAGTATCTTTTCGTTTGGCCCTTCCAGCCTCTTTTGCCATCCACAATGTTTTCCATAGATCGTTGTTGCGGAGATATGTGGTACCTGTGGTTCCCTCTGTTGATCCTCCTGCCTCGGTGTTGGTTGAGGGGGAATTTCTAATATGTGGTTGAAAAAATTTTGGATTCTCGTTTTTCAAGGCGGATGCTTCAGTATCTTGTCAAGTGGAAGGGTTATGGCCAGGAGGATAATTCTTGGGTGGTTGCCTCCGATGTCCATGCCGCCGATTTGGTTCGTGCTTTTCACTTGGCTCGTCCTGATCGGCATGGGGGCTCTGGTGAGGGTTCGGTGACCCCTCCTCAAGGGGGGGTACTGTTGTGAATTCCGCTCTTGGGCTCCCTCCGGTGGTTGTAAGTAGCACTTTTGTGAATTCTGCTCTTGGGCTCCCTCCTGTGGTTTTGAGTGGTATGGCTGCTTCTTGGATTTAGTATCAGCAGCTTCTTCCACTGATCTTCTTTCTGATCGGCTATTTTAGTCTGGCTTTATCCCTCAATCAATGCCAGTTGCCAATTGTTCTTGCCTGGAGGCACGGCTCTTGGATTTCCCTGACACTCTGATCCGTTCAGCAAAGCTAAGTCTTTGCTTGTCCTTTTGCAGTCCACTTGTTGTGGACTTATTGTTCAGCACATTTATGTTTTTGTTCATTTGTCCAGCTTATCAGTATGTATCTATTTAGCTAACATGGAAGCTCTGGGCTGCAGATTTTGCCCTCCACACCTTTAGTCAGGTGTGGAGATTTTTTGCATATCTCTGCGGTGGACTTTTTCTAGTTTTTATTACTGACCGCACAGTGTTTCTTTCCTTACTGTCTATCTAGCTAGAATTGGCCTCCTTTGCTGAATCTTGTTTCATACTACGTATGTCATTTCCTTTTCCTCTCACAGCCAATATTTGTGGGGGGCTGTCCTATCCTTTGGGGATTTTCTCTGAGGCAAGATAGCTTTCCTGTTTCTACCTTCAGGGGTAGCTAGTTCTCCGGCTGTGACGAGATGTCCAGGGAGTGACAGGAACATTCCACGGCTACTGCTAGTGTTGTGTTAAGATCAGGGATTGCGGTCTGTATAGTTACCACCTGCCCAGAGCTAGTCGCATGTCGCTCCTAAATTACCAGTCCATAACAGCTGACCATAGTTGAGGAGGAATGGGGTTTGTCCAGTGGAGTCGGCTATGGCATTGTTCAGTGCAAACTCTGCCCACGATAGCAAGGATGCCCATTCATCCTGCCTGACTGAGACAAAATGTCACAAATATGTGACCAAGGTCTGGTTGGCCCTCTCTACCAACCCATTCGTCTCGGGATGATATGCGGAGGAGAGATTTAACTCAATGCTGAGAAGACGACAAAGCTCTCTCCAGAACCGAGACGCAAACTGGGGACCCCGGTCACTGACAATTTTGTCTGGCATACCGTGTAGGCGGAAGATGTGTTTTATGAACAACGCTGCCAAGGCCCGTGCAGAAGGTAACCCTGGTAGCGGCACCAAATGCACCATTTTCGAGAAATGATCGGTGATGACCCAAATGATGGTACAGCCGCGAGACTTGGGCAAACCCACTACAAAGTCCATCCTGACCATCTCCCAGGGCCTGTCTGCCACCGGCAAGGGATAGAGTAACCCAGCTGGCCGTTGTCGAGGAGACTTATTTTTGGCGCAGGAGACACACGTCTGAATATAATTTCTGACATCTCGGACCATATGTGGCCACCAGTACATCCTCGCCAGCAGCTCAGATGTCCTCTTTGTCCCAAAGAGTCCACCCACCCTGGACGAATGAGCCCAAGAGAGAACCTCCGGTCGCAAATTAATGGGCACAAAAGTCTTGCCCGGAGGCACAGACTATAGCGAAACCGGAGCTACGGTTCTCAGGCTCTCTGAAGGGACAATAAACCAAGGCTCTCCTTCCTCCTCCTCAGATGACACAACAGAGCGAGAGAGGGCGTCAGCACGAATGTTCTTCTCCCCAGCGAGATAATGGAGGGTGTAGTGGAACCGGGAGAAGAACAAGGACCATCTGGCCTGGCGAGAATTTAGCCACTGGGCTGTTTGCAAATATAACAAGTTTTTGTGGTCCGTGAAGACTTGAAAGGGAAAACGAGCCCCCTCCAAGAGATGTCTCCACTCCGAGAAAGCCAACTTCATCGCCAGCAACTCCCTGTCCCCGATGGAATAATTCCTCTCCGCTGGTGTGAAGGTCTTGGAGAAAAAGAAGCACGGATGCTTCCGACCTTGAGCATCCTTTTGGAAGAGGACTGCTCCTGCACCAACGGAAGAGGCATCCACCTCCATTATGAATGGCTTATCAACATTGGGACGATGTAGGATGGGAGCGCTAGCAAAATGAGACTTAATAGAAGAAAAGGCCCTGGAGACCTCTTCAGACCACAATTTGGGATTTGCTCCCTTCTTGGTGAGGGCTACCAAGGGAGCTACCAAAGTTGAGAAGTGGGGAATGAACTGGCGATAATAATTAATGAACCCCATAAAGCGCTGCACCGCTTTAAGAGAATGGGGTTTTTGCCAGTCCATCACAGCCTGTAGTTTGGCAGGATCCATAGCCAATCCCTGGGCTGAGATGATATAGCCCAGGAAAGGTAAAGACTCCTGCTCAAACATGCACTTCTCCAACTTTGCATAAAGAGAATTTGCCTATAAGAGGTCGAAGACTCTGCCAACATCTCTCCGGTGGGAGTCAATATCTGGAGAGAAGATGAGAATATCATCCAGATAGACAACGACCGAGGTGGAGAGCATATCCCGGAAGATGTCATTGACAAAGTCTTGGAAGACGGCTGGGGGATTACAGAGCCCGAAGGGCATCACCAGATACTCATAGTGCCCATCTCTGGTGTTAAACACCGTCTTCCATTTGTCCCCCTCACGGATGCGAATCAGGTTATAAGCACTCCGCAGATCTAATTTGGTAAATACCCTTGCTCCCCGAAGCCTATCAAAAAGCTCAGAAATCAGGGGCAGCGGGTACTTATTCTTAATGGTGATGGTGTTAAGACCCCTGTTATCTATGCAAGGACGTAACTCTCCATTCTTCTTCTGCACGAAGAAGATCCCCGCCCCTGCTGGTGACACTGACTTCCAAATGAACCCTCTTGCCAAATTCTCCTGGATGTATTGGGACATAGCCTCCTTTTCCGGGAGAGAGAGGGGATAGACATGACCCTGAGGAGTTTCTGCTCCAGGCAAGAGATCTATAGGACAGTCATAGGGACGGTGAGGCGGAAGGGTCTCCGCAGCCTTTTTGGAGAAGACATCTGCATAGGACCAATAGCATTTGGGAAGAGAAGAGAGATCTGCGGGTATCTCAGTGGTGGAAACCTGAACGCACTCTTTCACACATCTGCCCTTACAAGCTTCACTCCAACCCAATATCCTCCCAGAGGTCCACTCAATATGTGGGGAGTGGAAACGGAGCCAGGGTATCCCCAACAGAATCTCATCCATTCCCTCGGGAAGGACAAGAAGGGAAATAATCTCCTGGTGGGATGGGGACATGGCTAACGTGAAAGGGACAGTCTGATGTGTGATTTGTAATGGAAGTGTTGACCCATTCACCACACTAACTGTTACTGGTTTGGCAAGCATTACCAGAGGTATTGTGTGGCGCAAAGCAAAAGCAGAGGACATGAAATTTCCCTCTGCTCCTGAATCTACACAAAGCTCAACTGTATGAGTGGATGAGCCTAAGAGGATCGTCCCTTTAAAGGACAACTTGGAGGAAAATGCCGCTGAATCTAGTGAACCCCCTCCTATGGTCACTAGAAGCGATCGTTTCCCGACCGCCGTGGACATTGATTAGCGTAATGTCCCAGTTGTTGGCAATTTTTACACACCACCGGTACGCGAGCGTTCTGAGACCTAGGTCCCACTCGAGAAACCTCCATGGCCTCATGGGAGTTGGATGCCAGAACAGGAGATTCTAGAGGTTTGGCAAAGGTGGGAGCCAGCTGAAACCTCTGCCTACACTGGGTCCACTCCAACCTCCGCTCGTTAAAACGGAGATCGATGCGGGTAGAAATGGAAATGAGCTCCTCCAGTGTGGCAGGAATCTCCCTGGTGGCTAAGGCGTCCTTTACATGATCTGCCAGTCCTTTCCAGAACACCGGAATAAGGACTTTATCTGGCCATTCTAGCTCATGGGCTAGAGTCCGGAATTGGATGGCAAACTGGCTGACCATGGACGAACCCTGAGTAACTGCCAACAATTGGAGCGCGGTATCGTGGGTGACACGCGGTCCCAAAAAGACCTGCCTCAGAGCGTCCAAGAAGAGAGGAGCACTCTGTACCACACGATCATCACGCTCCCAAAGCGGAGTTGCCCACTCCAACGCCCTGCCCGACAAAAGAGATATAATGAATCCCACTTTCGCCCGTTCCGTAGGAAAACGTGCAGCCAGGAGCTCGAGGTGTATGGCGCACTGGCTCACGAATCCCCGACATAGCTTACTATTACCAGCAAACTTGTCTGGAAGCGGGAGACGGGATATAGTCAGAGCAGGGGTGGCAGTGGACAAACTGGCTGCAGCTACACTTGCAGCCTGAACAGCGACAGCAGTGACGTCCACAGCTGAGGTTGTACGCTCTAGAGCCGCCAACCTACCCTCCAGCTGCTGGATGTACCGCTGTAGACGCTGATCGTCCGCCATTTACTAGCCAGACCCTGGCGCTAGTATACTGTTAGGGCTAGCGGAACGCACCGAGTAAATATAAATGTTTTATTGAAATAGATGCGTTCGCAGCCCGGGGTCCACCGTGCAGGAGAACCTGCTGCTAGCAAACAGCGGCACTATATGGCGGTATGAACTAGCTCTGTTAGTTTCACAGAGTAGCCGTGAAAGCAAAGCTCTGTGTCCTTTTAAACTTCACAGAGGCACAGGCTAACTACCCAAATGAGAGCAGTCAGTGGTCATGCATGCACACAAAGCTTCTCGCCGGAGGTGCCAGCATTCTAGGGGCTTATTTAAGCCAGGTCCCTGAATACATACAAACACAGGTAATAACAAAACACTTGGCACTCAGAGGATCTTTTTGCAAGATGAAGTGAACATTCTGTTTATTTGTGCATCCAGTTCAAAGATTTAAATGTTTTCGGTCAAATCACAAGACCTTCATCAGAAATATCTTTAACACAACTGGAAGCAAAGCACTTAACTTAGAAAGATACTAGCGCATGGCCATGCGGCCATGCGAGCCTTAAATAGTTGCAGCACGTACAGGACCTTCTAAGAAGGACTAATGAGAGGCTGCTACAGAGCCTGCGCACCTACAGGACCTTCCTAGAAGGACCAATAGATTTGACTGCAGTATCTGAACATGTGACCCTCGATCTCCACTGAGAGATCTTACTATGGGCATGCTCAGAACGAGAAAAGCAGGACTTAGTCCTAGAAGCGTCTGCTCGCCGCTGCCCAACACTGGCTTCAATGGCAGAAGCAGGAAAAGCAGCAGTAACTCTTTGTACAGAATCAGCCTGAGCGAGACACTGGGACCGACGTCTCCGCTGAGCAGGCTCCACTGCGGCAGGAGAAGAATGGGAGACCGCAGCGGAGATGGCCCAAGATTCCCCTTGTGTTGAGGCGGGAACTCGACCCCTAACACCCTGAAGAGGTAGTGGCCATCTGTGCACCTGAAGCAGAGGATTTAGCCGGACTTTCCCTTGCCTGATGTCTTAGGGGAAAGGACTCAGTCTGAAACATGGGACCAGGTACACTTGGGTGAAGACCTAGGCTCCCGGGAGAGACAGCAGGCGGAGGAGTTGTTGAGGCAGCGACAGAGGATGTTTTGGGGGAGACCAGGGTACACTCACCTGGCACAACACAAGGTTGAGACCCAGGATCAGACCCCCCTGCGACAACCCCCCTTCCACATCCCTGAGTCTGTACGAGAAGGGATGCAAGAAGAGATACAAGAGATGTTGCGTTTAGGGGTCATTGAAGAGTCAGATAGTCTCTGGGCATCCCTCGTAATGTTAGTGCCCAAGAAGGATGGGACTACACGGTTTTGTGTAGACTATCGTAAGCTCAATGAGAAAACAGTGACGCATGCGTATCCCATGCCGCGTGTGGATGAGCTGTTAGACCGGCTGGTGGGGGCAAAGTATTTGACCACCATCGATCTATGCAAAGGCTACTGGCAGATTCCCCTTAGTCCTGACGCTATTCCCAAGTTGGCATTTGTCACCCCATTCGGCTTATTCCGGTTTCGAAATATGCCATTCGGGATGAAGAATGCCCCAGCAACCTTCCAGAGGCTGGCTGACCGGCTTCTGGATGGTCTCCAGGAATATGCTTGTGCCTACCTGGACGACATCGCCATCTACAGTGCAACATGGGAAGAGCATCTAAATCACCTAGAGACAGTATTGGACAGGATCCACAATGCCGGAATCACCCTGAACCCAAACAAGTGTCATGTGGGCAAAGCAGAGGTTCAGTATTTAGGGCATTGGGTGGGAAGTGGGAAACAGCGACCAGAACCAGCCAAGATTGAGGCCATAGCCAAAAGGCCCACCCCACGCACTAAAACCCAGGTCATTGAATTGTAGGGACAGCAGGGTATTACAGGAAATTCATTCCCAATTACAGCAGCGTAGCCAAGCCCCTCACTGATCTGACCCATAAGAACCAACCCTGCCAGGTAACCTGGACCTCAGAGTGTGAGGAAGCCTTTCGCCAGCTAAAGGACACCCTCACAAATACCCCTGTATTGGCCGCACCCGATCCAACTAAATGTTTCCTGGTTCACACAGACGCTTCTATGTTTGGATTGGGGGCAGTACTGAGCCAAGTCGGGCCGGACGGCCAAGAACATCCGGTAGCTTACCTGAGTTGGAAACTACTGCCCCGTGAAGAAAGATATGCGGCCATCGAGAAGGAGTGCCTGGCGGTAGTATGGGCACTCAAAAAGTTGCAACCATATTTGTATGGACGACAGTTTTCCCTCCTAACTGACCATAATCCCCTAGTCTGGCTTAATCGGGTCTCCGGAGACAACGCCAGATTACTGCGGTGGAGTTTAGCCCTACAACCTCTGGACTTCACCATCCACTACAGACCCGGCAAACAAAACGGTAACGTCGATGGACTAAGTCGACAAACGGAACTTGTACCAACCCCATAAACTTCGGTCATCCCCAAACCGATCCGTTAAGGATCAGACTGTGTATGCCGATCGCGTCGCTGAAAAGGGGAGCCGTGTTACGTGTTACGGAGCCACTCAGCACCCAGAATATGTTGTGCAGTTATATGTATGAATAATAGGTTCCATGTGAGATGCATCAGCCCACAGGCTGTGCCCCTGGGCAGAGGGGACAAGATATCCCCCTTCTGTCCTCCCCCCACCTTTGTAATTCCCACAGTAAATATCGGCAGGCTCCAGGTCCCCTGCGGCTATTGTAATGTATGTCTGGCCTGCTGCTTTTCTATTGGCCCGCCCTCTGTATCTGTGTAATATATTTTGTGTCCTGTGAATAAAGTGGTGTGAGACTGGAAATACGTGGAGAAGCAGTCAGCTTTTATATGCTCTCATGTAATCAAGCAATTCAAGCCAGCATCCTTCATTCAGACTCCAGCCAAAGCAGAGTGGACCTCCTGAAACATGGGGTGGTACTGAAATAGGTACCCCAGCTTGGTAGACCCCCTTACAGTCCTTCAAAGGGCCACGGACTGGCTCGGGCCACCGTGACATTCCCCGAACCGAAGGACCTGGTGCCGAGTACCCCATTGCCCTTATGTGGGGGCGCTCCAAATCTTGGCATCACAAACAAAATCTACTTAAGCCTGAAAATCGGGTCATGTGCGCCTAAGAACTGTGCCAGAACTATATTTGAACTGTGACTTGCTTAAGGACTGTGTATTGCCATTTGCCGCCAAAATTCCCACGGCAAATGTTGTTGGCGTGAACGAACTGAGAAGCGCGAAAAACAATGGCCGCCCAGTCTAAATATCTCTGTACCTTGAGGTACGTCCGTCAGTGTCCGTCAGCAGCCGAGATCCGCCTCCTGATCATCAATGGCGGGCAGAGACAACAAAAACGAAACCGCCCCAGAAGAAGAGAACGGGAAAAGGACCAGGAAGAGGCCAGCCACGTGGAGGACACCATGGCAAGCCGCCCAGAACCAGAGCGTGAGGTCGGAGCAGAGGACTCCCCCAGCTACCCCGAGAGGCACCGCGACCAGGCCTCCACAGTTGGCGCTGATTTCCTGCAGGCCGGAGTGGACGAACTGGTCGGCCAACTGCTGCAGCTGCGGGTGACCACCAAGGCCGCATGCCCGATAACACCCGCCGAGGACCTGCCGGCATCACTACCGACACCACTCCCTGCACCGCTACAGGAACCGCTGTCGACATCGTCGCCAGAACCACCGCGGACAACGACGCCGGCAGAGCCAGCCGACATGGAGGACACTGCTGCGGCCGGTAAGCATGCCGACCCTGCCCCAGTGACAGAGGGACTGCTGATAGGCCCTGTAGAGGCGCCACCTCCCCGCAGTCATCGCCGGCTACCGTGCCTCGAGCCCTGGAACCAGGTCACAGGCATGGAGCAATTTTTGAAGGCCCCAAATGCGCCCACCACTCTGCCCGGTGAGGTATATGCAGAGCGGACTGTGTACCGCTGGGTGAATCCTGAACCTGATTTCATGGGGTTCCCTGGGGAAGAGCGACACAAGGGAAAGACTGTCGAGGTTCTAAGTTGGGAGGACTACCTGGCCCAGCTTGCCCACAAGTGGGAGGAAACAGAGGAGAGACACCAGGCCCAACGACAAGCCCATGACCAACGCGACCTAGCAGTAAAGGCCAAGGCCCGCAAGGACCGCACCACTCACCAGGCCCCGCGTAAGCAGGGCACAGTCGTAGCCTTCAAACTCTGAGGAGGATGGGGCTTCATCAAAGAGCTAGGATTGTACGCTGAGGTCTTTGTCAACCGCCGAGATGTGGAATCCCACCTCTGGGAAGGCCACCCTGACAGAGACCTTTACCCGGGAGACACGGTCACCTACACCAGACATATTGGTGAGAAAGGCTTGTTCGCTTTAAGTGTGCACAAGAAAAGAGACGCTGTGGCACATCTCGCCAAAGCTCCAGCTAAATTGTCTCCTATGGCAACGACGCCACCTTGCATCAAAACCACTGCTACGACTACCACGACCACTGTCACCCCAACATACACTGCCACTCGGATCACCACCTGCACTGTCACCACGACTGAAACTGTTGTAGCTACTGAGCCAACTCCCGTGGTGGCCTGTGCTTCGGTTATTCCAGAGCAGAACACTGTGGGTACCCAGACCCCCAAATGGAGCGAGAGAGCTCCCTATGTAGTACCAGGCGGTAGCCAATATCCAAAGGGACTACCCCCGCCAGTACTACCTCCAGAATGGTTTAAATAAGCCTCGAAACACCAAATGTAAATAGTTAATTGTTTCTTCTTTGCCTTAACTGTTTCTTTGCTGCTTGAACCCGTCTAGGGTTAACTCTAAAAGGGATCCCCTGTTTAAAGGGATCCTATGTTTTTGCATAAGTTGTTTTATTTCATCAAAGAACTGCAGAATCATGGACTGTTGCATGATCACAAACTGTCCTTGTATATAGTTTGCACATTCTTAAAGATGCTCTCTACTGGTTTTACAAAGGAGGCTTTTACAGAGACTGCCTCTTAACAGAAACTGCTGTTAATTATGCTGTAAAAATAACTGCTTTGCCTTACAGACCTGAAGAAAAACCCGTTGGTGCGGCAGAATTCCGGGTCAGGATTACACGTCTGTAGCCCACCCAAGACCAATGTTCGGGGGTTCGTAACGGGTCCCTCATATTGCATCACGTCACCTTTGAACTGACTTGAATATTGATGATTAGTGTTGAGCGATACCGTCCGATACTTGAAAGTATCGGTATCGGAAAGTATCGGCCGATACCGGCAAAGTATCGGATCTAATCCGATACCGATACCCGATACCAATACAAGTCAATGGGACTCATGTATCGGACGGTATTCCTGATGGTTCCCAGGGTCTGAAGGAGAGGAAACTCTCCTTCAGGCCCTGGGAACCATATTAATGTGTAAAATAAAGAATTAAAATAAAAAATATTGCTATACTCACCTCTCCGACGCAGCCTGCACCTTACCGAGGGAACCGGCAACGTTGTTTGCTTAAAATTCGCGCTTTAACTTCCTTACGTGAAGTCCCGGCTTGTGATTGGTCGCGCGCCGCCCATGTGGCCGCGACGCGACCAATCACAGCAAGCCGTGACGTAATTTTAGGTCCTTCAGTATTTTAAAATTACGTTCCGGCGTTGTGATTGGTCGCGTCGCGGTCACATGGGCGGCGCGACCAATCACAAGCTGTGACGTCACGGGAGGCAGGAGACGCGCGCATTTTAAAATGCGCGCGTCTCCTGCCTCCCGTGACGTCACGGCTTGTGATTGGTCGCGTCGCCCATGTGACCGCGACGCGACCAATCACAACGCCGGAACGTAATTTTAAAATACTGAAGGACCTAAAATTACGTCACGGCTTGCTGTGATTGGTTGCGTCGCGGCCACATGGGTGGCACGCGACCAATCAGAAGCCATGACGTCACGGAAGGAAGGAAAAGCGCGCATTTTAAGCAAAGAACGCTGCCGGTTCCCTCGGTAAGGTGCAGGCTGCGTCGGAGAGGTGAGTATAGCAATATTTTTTATTTTAATTCTTTCTTTTACACATTAATGTTGTTTCGATACCGATACCCGATACCACAAAAGTATCGGATCTCGGTATCGGAATTCCGATACCCGCAAGTATCGGCCGATACCCGATACTTGCGGTAACGGAATGCTCAACACTATTGATGATGTGATTGTTTGCCTTACCTCAGAAAAAGACTCAGGTTTCCTCTTAAAGGGAATGTTAGTTGTTGCACTTTCCTTAAAAGTGATAATGTTGCCTTGAATAGTTAGATAGTAATAATGTTTACATAGCTGATAGTATGTAGCTAAGAATAGAATGTTAGAAGATGTTCTTTAAATAAAATTGAGGTTAAGTAAGCTGAAGAAAAATGCAGTGAGCCCGTAGGGTGCATGTGAAAGAGAGAATAAAGAAAATGTTAATTGGTACTTTAAGGTTTTATGGTAGTACACCCTTAGAGGGTAATTGCACTTATACTTGTGTTTCATAGTCGGTTAACAACCATTTTCTATTTGCACTTAATAGATAGAATACCTGTATGGGTAATAGTATTTTATAGTTATGCACCTGTATTGTCTTTATTAGTCATGTAAATATGTTATTGTTTGTAACGTTCAAGTGTTCTTACCACCCATAAAGGGAAGCATAGTTATATTAATTTGTATTATAGCATTTCAAAATTTTGCATGTCTTTTGTTAACCTGTAATTGTTGTTTTCTTTTCCCAGTCCGGGAGTACTGGATTTAACGGGGGGGGGTGGGGAGTGCAGCGCCCCAGAGTCCTGGTCGTTGCAGTAATGTCGTTCTTCCACAAGGGGGAGTGATATTACATCTGATGGCAATAAAGGAGCTCTTCCTACCAGGTGTCACAAACCATACACCACACTTCACCCTCCAATCCACCAGGGGTAGCCTTGCTCCTATCTACTATGGCACTCCTCACAATGGGGTAAAACTGGTGGGCTGGATAGAAAGTTAGGCAGAAGCTGACTGGGCTTTGCCCAGGCAACACCTGTCAGGCAGACAGGGGGAAAGGAGGAACATTAGAGCTGCAGACAAAGGGTCCCTGACAGGGGTGGTATCCTGTCAGAGGCCTAGACAGAAAGCTACAGAGCTGCACCTGCCCCACATGCAGCAGCCTCCTAAGAAAGGACACGAAGAGAATTGTATTGTAGTGGGTGAGAAACGAAGTCTTAGCACAAGGAGATAAAACCAGAAGGAGTTCTGCCCTGTAATAGGCTGCCTCCTTCTGAGGCGCAGAAGTCGGTGGCCAGAACACCGAGGGAGCAACCGTCTCCAAGCCTTGCTCCAGAGACCGGCAGGACAGTCGATTCCGAGTCGGCTGCCCGACCTTAATACCCAGGAGGCATGGTGGCAACTGTGGGGGTCGGGGCGTCTCTAGGGTCCCTGTAAAAAGCCTCAGGCCATCAGTCATACGGGTTTGTCCTATCCATACCATCGGGGGGACAAAGAGGAAGAAATAACATCTAGAACATCTACAACAGTTGTGAGGACCTTACCGAGAAGCTCAGCAGGGAGGTACTACAACACACAGGCGCTAGAGGAAGGCTACTGATTTCTACCTGGATAAGGGGACTTTGGATTTGTCTTCAGACCAGCTGGACTCTGCCTACCCTGTGGTCTGTACCCTGGACTGTGGATGCTGAAGTCTTCAGTAAAAGGTAAAGAGACTGCAACCTTGTGTCCTTGTTATTCCCTGTGCCTTACATCATCCACCATCACTATCTACACTTCTGGGAAGCCCTGGGGACACACTTCACCTGTGGGAAGGTATACCATCTAGCTGCCATCACATCACCCCAGTGGACCCCTAAGCAGCGTCGGCCACCCTGACCGAATACCACAGGTGGCGTCACGAACATTTCCCCTTTAAAGACCTTTCCCAAAACCATAAAAAACTCTTTTCTTTATTGGACGTCCCTCAAAGGGCCACGGACCGGGTCGGGCCACCGTGACATTCCCCGAACCGAAGGACCCGGTGCCGAGTACCCCATTGCCCTTACCTGGGGGCGCTCCACTGCCAATGTGTAAAACCTAGGAGTACGGGAGTACAAAATGCATATTGTGAAGTGGATTTTCATGGGGACATCCACTATGTGTGTTCCAAGGCCTAATGGGATGCATATGACTGTCTATGCAGCAGGGCTGGCCTTCCTGCCAATGTGTAAAAGAAAGGAGAACAGGAGTACAAAATGCATATTGTGAAGTGGGTTGTCATGGGCACATCCACTATGTGGGTTCCAAGGCCTAATGGTGTGAATATGACTGACTATGCAGCAGGGCTGGCCTTCCTGCCAATGTGTAAAACCAAGGAGTACGGGAGTACAAAATGCATATTGTGAAGTGGATTTTCATGGGCACATCCATTATGTGGGTTCCAAGGCCTAGTGGGGTACATATGACTGACTATGCCTCAGTGCTGGCCTTGCAGCCAATGTGTAAAACCTAGGCGTATGGGAGTACAAAATGCATATTGTGAAGTGGATTTTCATGGGCACATCCACTATGTGGGTTCAAAGGCCTAATGGGTTGCATATAACTGACTATGCAGCTGGGCTGGCCTTTCTGCCAATGTGTAAATTCAAGGAGCATGGGAGTACAAAATGCATATTGTGAAGTGGATTTTCATGGGCGCATCCAATATGTGGGTTCCAAGGCCTAATGTGGTGCATATGACTGACTATGCCTCAGGGCTGGCCTTGCAGCCAATGTGTAAAATCTACGAGTATGGGAGTACAAAATGCATATTTTGAAGTGGATTTTCATGGGCACATCCACTATGTGGGTTCAAAGGCCTAATGGGGTGCAGCATATAACTGACTATGCAGCAGGGCTGGCCTTCCTGGCAATGTGTAAAATTAAGGAGTACGGGAGTACAAAATGCATATTGTGACGTGGATTTTCATGGGTACATCCACTATGTGGGTTCAAAGGCTTATTGGGGTGCATATGAATTGGTAGCAGGGCAGGCCTTGAATTCAATGCAACACTTTTTCAGGAGTCCCCCCTGGACATCTTATTATAGGGCAAAAAATGGAGACACAAAGCGCAAAATAGGGTCTTATCCTATAGATAACCAAGAGAGCTTTCTTAGAATTGCTCACCTGATTTTATTGAATGAAGAGCATGTAGCGATTGCGGCTGCTGCAGATCCACAAGCTGATCAACGGCCGTATGACAATATAAACTGTGCAGGAGGTGTGGGTTAAATCCGCGCTGCCTTAATGATGAAGTTCCAAGGATAATAAATTTAATAAATTAAATTAATTAAACCACGGTCTAAATTTATTATCCTTGGAACTTCATCATTAAGGCAGCGCGGATTTAACCCACACCTCCTGCACAGTTTATATTACCATGGACATCTTATGACAGGGGTATTGTGGTGAGTCCTAATTCTTGGCAGCCCATCCACTCACAGCATAGGCTACAACAGCTTAGGAGACCCACTGTTTCATAATGGCCCTTTAAGAAGATTAATGCCGCCTGATGCACCAGTAAAAATAGGTTCTGTGACTTGAAGAGTCCCTCCTTCATAAATGAAACACGATGGGTCTGCTTATGTGTCACACACCACATGGCCAGCTAGGGGTGTTAAATGTCACAATGACATTTCCCACTGAATGCATTTGTAGTGGTTGAAAGCAATGTTAAAGTTGAACAACGCTTAAAAAAAGCTAAGTGGGTTAGGAAATTTTAAGTCTGGGGTTAAATATTTGGCCTTAGAGGCAAGTCATTAACCTGCAAAGGATGTACCTTTACATATTTTCAAGCAAAACCCGTTTTGGTTTCGTTTTTTGTTGCACCGGGAAAAATGGCATGAATCTCGGAAAAAAATTATTAAAGCTGTGAACTAGGAGTCAGGAATACTTCCAGAGGCGATCCCCATGATGTTCCTGTGTCATTTGAGCAGTGTTTCCATCATTTTCAGACATTTTTAGACCTTAAAAGGACCCCCGGGGGGGATCACGGTAAAAATACTCAGGTCTCCCATTAACTTACATTGGGCTCGTTATTCTGGCCGAGTACCCGAGTATTCCAATTTGCTCGACCTGAGCAACGAGCACCCTAGCATTTTAGTGCTCGCCCATCACTAATGACGGCTGTAACAGAAATACCACACTGGCAAATCTGTGGCCTTTCAATTTTTTTAGATGCTAAATAGCGCTGTATAGAATTTGAGTATCACACAGGCACAAAATAAGTACACTTACCTCCAATGCCCAAACTTAAAGCACAGAGATATATGATGGCTGTAACGGAAATACCACACTGTCAAATCTGTGGCCTTTCACTTTTTTGGGATGCTAAATAGCGCTGTATAGAATTTGAGTATCACACAGCCACAAAATAAGTACACCAGCCTCCAATGCCCAAACTTAGAGCACAGAGATATGTGACAGCTGTAGCAGAAATACCACACTGGCAAATCTGTGGCCTTTTCAATTTTTTTGGATGCTAAATAGCTCTGTATAGAATTTGAGTATCACACAGCCACAAAATAAGTACACCGGCCTCCAAGGACTAAACTTGGAGCACGCAGATACATGAGGCCTTTTTCGGTGAATTTAAAACACCGGAAAAAAAAAAGGGGCACAAGGGTAGCACACACAACTGTGCTACGTATGCCTGACAAACTATCACTTTTCATCAGGCCTCAGTCTGACAGAGCAGACTGTATATGTTTTTTTTCTTTGGGGGGGGGGAATTTGGGAAAATAAAAAAAAAGGTATATAGACAGTAAATAAGCTGCAGCAGCAGACAGTTATGGAGCTTTGGGAGGGATGCAGTGGGAGCAATGGATGCACATACAGTGCCTGCAGCCCTTGCACTGATGTGGATATGCTGTGCCCTGCCTGCCTAGAGCTGCAATCTCGGGACCCACGAATTAGCCCTAAAAAGGACTTTTGGTTTCTCAGGAGTTGTGGATGTAAGAGTTGCAGACCTACACTAACTCTAAAACCACGATTCTGACCCTATCTCGGCAGCAGCTCTCCCTACTCTCGCTGAAACAGAAACAGAATGCGGCGAGCAGGGCGGCGCCAGGTCTCTTATACTCGGGATGATGCTGTACGGCCCAGCCAATCACTGCACGACCACAACAAAGATGACTGCGGCCAGGGCCGGACTGGGACTAAAATTCTGCCCTGGCATTTGAAGTTACACAGGCCCACTTGTCACATGGTGACTGTATAATATCTTTGTAGACTTGTAGGCAGGGCCGGTTTTAGGCAAAGTGGGGCTCTAGGCAAAGATTAAAATGTGACCCCAAATGCTAACATATTGCACATCACACAGAAGCATTTCGGTTTACAAGAGCTGAGTTCAGGCCGCTAAATGAGTTTGATCAACAATACTGAAGTTGTTCAACGCTTGTTTCCCGGCCTCTTTCCCCCAGCTGAGGAATAATGATGAGGATCATGTTATCAGCAGCACATCTACAGTCTACACCGTCGATGTGCTGCTGAGAACAAGGATTTTTGCTCCAGCAAAAACAATCTGAATATGCAGCATTTTACTTGTTTAGTAAAATACACCCCATAGTCCTCCATATATTATAATGTGCACCACAGTCCTCCATATAGTATAAAACACCCCTTATAGTACTCCATATATTAAAATACACTGCTCAGACCTCCATATAGTATAAAACACTCCTCATAGTCCTCCATATAGCATAGTACAATCCTCATAGTGCTCCATATAGTATAATGCACCGCCATAGTCATCCATGTAATTCACTTCCCATAGTATAATGCACCCCGTAGTTCTTCATATAGTATAACGTATTCCCTATAGTCCTCAATACAGTATAATGCAGCCCACATATAGTATAATGCAGCCACCACCCTACAGAATATAATGCAGCCAACCCAGAGTATAATGCAGCCACCCCATAGAATATAATGCAGCCCCCCCATAGAGTATGATGCAATCACCCCTCATAGAATATAAATATAATACTGCCCCCATAGAATATAATGTAGCCCCAAATAGAATACAGCCCACCTCCACATAGAATATAATGCAGCCCCATCAAAAAGTATGATGCAATCATCCCTCATAAAATCTAATACAGCCCCCCATAGAATATAATACAACCCACCTCTCCATAATATATAATGTAGCCCCCCATAGAATATAATGCAGCCCCCCATAGTATATAAGACAGCCTCCCCCATAGAATATAATATACCCCCCATAGTATATAACACAACCTCCCCCATAGAATATAATATACCCCCGCAATAGTATATAACACAGCCACATAGTATATAACACGGCCTCCCCATAGAATATAATATACCCCCCATAGTATATATCAAAGCCCGCATAGTATATAGCACAACTTGCATAGTATATAGCACAGCCTGCATAATATAGCACAGCCCGCGTAGTAGTATACAGCACAGCCCACACAGTAGTATATACAGCACAGCCCCCACAGTGGTATATACAGCACAGCCCACACAGTGGTATATACAGCACAGCCCTCACAGTGGTATATCCAGCACAGCCCTCACAGTGGTATATAGAGCACAGCCCCCACAGTGGTATATAGAGCACAGCCCTCACAGTGGTATATAGAGCACAGCCCACACAGTGGTATATAGAGCACAGCCTACACAGTGGTATATACAGCACAGCCCGCACCGTGGTATATAGAGCACAGCCCGCACAGTGGAATATAGAGCACAGCCCACACAGTGGTATATAGAGCACAGCCCGCACAGTGGTATATACAGCACAGCCCGCACAGTGGTATATAGAGCACAGCCAACACAGTGGTATATAGAGCACAGCCCACATCTCATCTCTCCCCCCGATAATGGCCCCACAGCCCAGTAAAAAAAAAAAAGAAAACCTCTCCTCACCTTTCCTTTTGCCCGCGCTGCTCCTGGCTCCTGTCTCGGTGGCTGCAATCTGCCCGGGACACAGCAGGTGCGCGATGCTATGACGTCATCGCGCACCCGCAGTGTCAGAGGCAGAGCGGGGAATGATGGGAGAGGGAGCGTCTGTAGACGCTCTCTCCCTCCATCATTGCATTGAACTATACTGGCGTCATGGACGCCGGTATAGTTGAATGCAGCGGCGGCACTTGCGGGGGGAGAGGGGGGTTTAAGAGTGCAGCGGCCCACTACTGGCACCGGCCCTTCTGGCATTTGCCAGAAGTGCCCGATGGCCAGTCCGGCCCTGACTGCGGCGTTTCATGGCCTGGCAGACAATCCCTTCACCGTGATTGGGTCTCGCTCATCATTAGTAAACATCTCTGCCTGTTTTTGTTTTTTCTTGAACAATGCTCAAATGACATGGGAACATAATGGGGAAGAACCCTGGAAGCATTTCTGACTCCTAGGTCACTGCTGTGAACAATGTTGTCAGTGTCTTAAGCCACTTTAACATAGTTACATAGTTATTAAGGTTGAAGGAAGACTTTAAGTCCATCACAACACAATAAAACATACAAAAACAAAACCAAAATGCATTTTCTTGGGAAATATGTAAAGGAACATCCTTTCCAGGCGAGCACTGAGCACTTCCGAGCATGCTCGCTCATCACTAGTTGTGTGCCTAACCAGGTTGGACCAGAATGGTTGAGGTAATGGCTGCGGACCAACCTATCCCTAAGGGACCCCTACGGCATGTACCTATATCTTTATATAATAATAAACTGGGTAGTTTGGCTAGTGAATGTTGAGATGCTGCTTTTTTTTCTGTACAGAGTGAATCAAATGAATTATGTCAAGTACTGCCCATACAGTGGGGTTGGGGGCCCAGATCTGCACAGGGGCCCACCGGGGGATTTCCCTGTTACTCTATGGGCCAGTCCGAGCCTGCGTAAACATATGAACACACCAAAATAAAGTGTTACATACACGAATCTTACAAAAATACATATATAATTCCAGACACACAGACATGCACAAACACACCAGTACATGAATATATCATCTGAACCACCATCAGTACATGGTACATCAATTGTAATGTCAGGTCAGCCCCATATACCTTTGTACCACATGAACCTACAACTCCCAGTATGTCCTTAACAATTGAGATACTGGAAGTTGCTGTCATCAGTCATTATACTGCGGACCATAAAGGAACCACAGTACTGATGAGACGCAGGCTGGATGACAAATAATAATTTACATCCAGGTATTTTACCCGAGTCATCTTCTCTGATTAGAGTCTTTCTCTTTCTTTTCTTCTCCATCTTGTTCAGACTCTGATGACTCTTCTCATACACGGCTGTTCTTCCGCACACCTCCATCTTCTCCGGTCTTCTACAGCACATCCTAACACGATGCCCTTAAAACAGCAGTGTCATTATAATGTTTCTGAATAAACATATCTGTCCTACACTGAGCCGCTGTATAGCCTATTAACTCTCACAATGCTCCCTGCACAAAATATGACCCACACTAACCCTCTTATGGTGCATTTCCTCCTCACTGTCCTCTCTTTTCTATACTGGGTCTCCTCTTCACACTGTCCTCTCACACGGTGTCCCCCCTATACTGCCCAGTCTCTATACTGTGCCCCTTCATCATACTACCTCTCTTCAGCATAGTGTTCCCTCCTTGCTGTGCCCTCACACTGTCCCCCCATACCGCTGCATATATATACCCCTCCCCACACTACCTAGTCTCTGTTCTGTGTCCTTTCATTTTCTCCCCCATGCTGTCTCCTTTCACATTCATCCCACTCTCCCTTATGTCTCCTCATACATCCAGCACCCAATCCCCCTCCCCTCATTCACCATACTGTTTCTTCCTACATTCTCCCCATACTGTCTCCTAAAATTTCTCCACTCCATCCCCAATTATGCTAAATATTTGGAAGAGCACACATACACACATGAAGACACACATACACATGTGCATGCCGGCATGCACTAGCAGACACCGGCCCTGAGCAAAGGGTCTGAATATTTATGACCATGTGATATTTCAGGTTTTCTTTTTTAATAAATTTGCAAACATTTCTACATTTCTTGTTTTTTTCAGTCAATATGGGGTGCAGAGTGTACATTAATGAGAAATAAAATGAACTTTTATGAATTTACCAAATGGCTGCAATGAAACAAAGAGTGAAAAATTGAAAGGGGTATGAATACTTTCCATGCCCACTGTATATGAGATCATACCGACACTAGTCTGATAGGACCCAGACCCCAGCTGCAGGACTCCACAAATCAGGATATATGTCTCTTTCCCATATATACAGCTCTGGCAAAAATTAAGAGACCACTGCAAAATGTTTAGTTTGTCTGTTTTTTCTCTTTATAGGTATATTTTTTAGTAAAATGTAAATTGGTCTTTTATTCTATAAACTTCTGACATGTCTCTGAATTTCCAAGCAATAAATTTTGTGTTTTTTTCTGACAAAGAAAAATGGTAAAAATAAAAAAAACCTAGTGCTTTCAGACCTCAAATAATGCAAAGAAAACAAAAACTCAGTGCTTTCAGACTTCAAATAATGCAAAGAAAACAAGTTCAGAATACTGATGTTTTAACTCAGGAAGAGTTCAGAAAGCAATATTTTGTGGAATAACCATGATTTTTAATCACAGCTTTCATGCGTCTTAGCATGCTTTCCACCAGTCTTTCACACTTCTTCTGGCGCAAAAATTTAAGCAGTTCTTCATTGTTTGATGGCTTGTGACTATCCATCATCTTCTTGATTACAATCCAGAGGTCTTCAATGGGGTTCAGGTCTGGAGATTGGGCTGCCCATGACAGGGTTTTGATGTGGTGGCCTCTTAAAGGGAACCTGCCACCCCCCCCCCCCCTGGCGGTTTTAACTAAAAGAGCCACCTTGTGCAGCACTAATGCTGCATTCTGCCAAGGTGGCTCTTTTAGTTGGGGTACCTTCGAAAGCTGAAATATTCATTTTTATAATTTGCCCCTCATACCTGTAGTCTGTCCGGGGGGCATGTCTTTTCCCCCCAGACACAAACGCCTCCCAGCCATCCCTCAGCCCTCAGAACAGGATAAACACAGCACAACATAACCATAACATGATACATTAATACATATAGTGAACAGTGCAATAGAATACACATTTATGCATAACCCAAAGGCGGGGCACCACATGGGAGACCACATACAGGAAAGGAGAGAGGAAGCAACCGAGGGTCACCGCCACCTCCTCATGGAGCGCCCCCCACGTTAAGGGCAATGGGGTACTCGGCACCGGGTCCTTCGGTTCGGGGGAATGTCACGGTGGCCCGACCCGGCCCATGGCCCTTTGAGGGGCGTCCAGTAATGACAGGACAAGAGTTTATAGGAATGATGTTCGTGACGCCACCTGTGGTATTCGGTCAGGGTGACCGACGCTGTTTAGGGGTCCGCTGGCGTGGTGTTATGGCAGCTTGATGGTATACCTCCCCACAGGTGGAGTGTGTCCCCAGGGTTTCCCAGAGGTGTAGATGGTGATGGTGGAAGTTGCAAGGTGCAGGAAATAACGAGGACACAAGGTTGCAGCCTCTTTACCTTTTACTGAAGGCTTCAGTGACCGCAGTCCAGGGCACCGGATCACAGGGTAGGCAGAGTCCGGCCGGTCTGAAGGCAAATCCAGAGTCTCCTTGTCCAGGTGGAATGCAATAGCCTTCCTATGCGCACAGTAACACAGTAGGTTCCCACTTGCATAAGCTCTAATGAGGTCCTCACTGTTTTTCCTCCTCTCTCTCTGTTCCCCGTGGTCGGATAGAACAAAACCCATATGACTGATGGCCTGAGGCTTGTTTATAGGGACCCTAGAGACGCCCCGACCCCCACAAGTTGCCACCGTGTCTTCTTAGGTATTAAGGTTGGGCAGCCAACTTGGAATTGACTGTCCTGCCAGTCTCTGAAGTAAGGCGTAAAGCACTTTACTCCCTCGGTATTCTGGCTACCGGATCGCGCACCAGAAGGATGCCGCTTCTCTTCGGTCACTATCCTCTCTGGTATCCACTTGTTGCTATGCGTTCGTTTCTCACTCACTGCAATACACTTCCTTTCAATGTCTCTTTATTTGGATGCTGCTGCACATGGGGCAGGCGCAGCTCCATGGACCCTCGTCGTCCTCAGACCTCAGTCTGGATCTGACTGGAACTCGCTCCAGCCATCTCGGTCTGGAGACCTTTCTCTCTCAGTCTCCAGCCAGGAACTCCCTAACTTTCTAACCAACCCACCAGTTTTACCTAACTGTGAGGAGTGGCCTAGTGGACAGAACCTTTGCTCCCCCTGGTGGACTGGAGTGTGAAGTGTGTTGTGTGTGGTTGTGATACCTGGACAGAAGATCTCCTTTCTTGCCTCCAGACATAATATTGCTCCCCCTGGTGGAAGAACAACATTACTGCAACGACCAGGACTCTGGGGCGCTGCACTCACACTGCTTCACATAATAATGCCATCACTGTGCTCTAGCATACAGCCTGCGCTGTAAGTTCCTATCATGTGATGGGAGTCGAAGGGCAGCGCAAACTGCGCATGCCCGAAAAAAAAACTTACAGCGCAGACACCGGGGACGTTAATGACTGCAGAGGAGGCGGCGCCTGGTGCACAGAGGGGTTGAGGGATGGCTGGGAGGCGCTTGTGTCTGGGGAAAAAGACCCCAGGTATGAGGGGCAAATTATAAAAACGAATATTTCAGCGTTGGAAGGGACCCAAACTAAAAGAGCTCTTGTATATAAACGCCTGGGGGGGTGACAGGTTCCCTTTAATTTTTGCCAGATTATATATATCTATATATATATATATAATCTTGTAATGCAGTCCAATAGCCGGGGTCAGAGTGCTATCACATCAGTATCTGTGTGATCTCATATCAGAAAATGCAAGGTGGTAAGTACGAAAAACCCATTATTAATCCTTTTATTAAAAACAAAAGTTGAGTATGAATATATATAATAAATCGCCAATTAGAAGACAATATAAACAGCAAATAGGTGCATATAGAAAATCACATATGGGTGCGGGCCCCTTAACTTATATTAAAGGGGGAGAAGGGGAAAAATAGTATGACAGATGAGCCAAGGGGCGCACTTTCTTCTTTAGATTGGTAATATTCTACCTTCCCTTCTTTCTTCTGGTTCGCTTCTTTCTGTTTCCCTTTTTGGAATCTTGCCCAGAAAAGAATATTTTTTTAGGGTTACTTGAATGCATTTATGGACGCATATGCTGGCCTCTACATGCACCAACTGGCTGTTTCTATTTTCTTCTATTTAGCTCTTTGTCAAATATATCAAGGCTGTGCAAGTAACAGCACACAGAAAGGGACAGACAGTGACCAGAATCCAAGGCATGGAAGGTAATGCGGGGGGTCATTATACAGTTTGAAGGCTGCTGTCGAGCAATCATACAGTGTAGGGGTCTATATACAGTGTGGGAACTAATGTGGGGAGTGGACCATTATATAGCGTGGGGACTACTGTGGGGGCCTGTAAAGAGTTTTGGGGCTACTGTGAGGGCACAAAGGAGACATTTACTATGCAAGAGTACAGTGATGGCATTACTATGTGAAGAAGTGTGAGGAGGTGGCGGTGACCCTCGGTTGCTCCCTCTCTCCTTTCCTGTATGTGGTCCCCCATGCGGTGCCCCACCTGTAGGGGGTATTAAATGCGTATTCTATTGCACTGTTCACTATATGTATTAATGTATCGTGTTATGGTTATGTTGTGCTATGTTTATCCTGTTCTAATGTTTTGCTATTGTAAAATATATTTGTAGCTTAGGTACAGCAGGGGTTAACCCAGGGGGCGCCACAGATGTGGTGTATCCGTTCCAGCATGGAGAGCAGCCGTATATCTGAGGTAAGGCTACTTTCACACATCAGTTTTTTGCCATCAGGCTGAATCTGGCGAATTTAGAAAAAAACGGATCCGTCGCAAGTTGTGAAAAACAGATGCAACGGATAAGTTTTTTCACCGGATCTGAGTAATCTAGCTAATTGGATCTGAGGGAGGAGAGAGAGAGAGAGAGAGAGAGAGAGAGAGAGAGAGACCAGAATGGAAAACGCTAATGCACATGCTCAGTTTAAAAAATGGAATCCATCGACGGATTCCTTCATTTGACGGATCCGGCACCATAGGCTTCCATTCTAGCAAACGACGGATGGCGCCGGATCTGTCACTGTCCGTTTTTTCGACGGACACAAAAATCTTTACTATGTCAGTTTTCTCTGGACGCCGGAAAAACAATTTTCAACGGATCCGGCGAAAAACGGATGAAACGTAAGGCCATCCGTCGCAATCCATCGCTAATACAAGTCTATGAGAAAAAAACGGATCTGGCGGCAACTTTTGCCGGATCAGTTTTTTTTCAAAATTCGCCAGATTGTGCCTGATGGCAAAAAACTGATGTGTGAAAGCAGCCTAACTCATTGTGACTTGGGGCTGGGACTAGAACTGTCTATTCATGTGCAAGGGACTGGGGTGCTCACTGACTGTGACCTAGTGAACTGGCCTATAACTTTCACCCTGTGCCACCCTGTTACATTTGGCATAGTTGGCAGGATTGAACCCAGCAGCCCTGAAACCCTAAGACTGTCAGAGAAGGATCCGGGGTCTACGATTGCGGGGGAACAGCTGAGATGGCGTTCCCGACACCTTTCCCCTTTGGAACCGGACGAGAGGCTG